>NC_090444.1:425267668-425570699 GCF_031143425.1 Pleurodeles waltl
ATTATTATGGCAATAACAAACAAATCTTTTCCACTTATTTGCATAGCAATGTCTAGTGGTTGGTTTCCTAGCTTGTTTTATGACCTCCATACATTCCTGTGTAAGGTCTAAGTGTCCGAATTCTAAGATTTCAGGAGCCAAATTGCTAGATTCAGCGATGCTGGATTTGGGATTCTGATCTGTTGTTTGTGTTGAGTTAACAGGTCTGGTTTGTTTGGTAGTCTGACATGAGGCACTACTGAGAGGTCTAGTAGTGTTGTGTACCAAGGTTGTCTTGCCCAAGTTGGTGCTATTAGTCTGAGTTTGAGTTTGTTTTGACTCAATTTGTTTACAAGATATGGAAGGAGTGGGAGAGGGGGAAAAGCGTATGCTAATATCCCTGACCAACTCATCCATAACGCATTGCCCTGAGACTGATCCTATGGGTATCTGGATGCGAAGTTTTGGCATTTTGCGTTTTCTTTTGTTGCAAATAGGTCTATTTGTGGTGTTCCCCATCTTTGGAAGTAAGAGTTTAGTATTTGGGGGTGAATCTCCCATTCGTGGATCTGTTGGTGATCCCGAGAAAGATTGTCTGCTAACTGATTCTGAATCCCTGGAATAAACTGTGCTATTAGGCGAATGTGGTTGTGAATCGCCCAATGCCATATTCTCTGTGCCAGGAGACACAACTGTGTTGAGTGTGTTCCTCCCTGTTTGTTCAGATAATACATCTTTGTCATGTTGTCTGTTTTGACAAGGATGTGTTTGTGGCTTATTATGGGTTGAAATGCTTTTAACGCTAGAAATACTGCCAATAGTTCTAAGTGATTTATGTGAAACTGTCTTTGCTGAGTGTCCCATTGTCCCTGGATGCTGTGTTGATTGAGGTGTGCTCCCCACCGTATCATGGAGGCATCTGTAGTTATTACGTATTGAGGCACTGGGTCTTGGAAAGGCCGCCCTTGGTTTAAATTTATATTGTTCCACCATAGAAGCGAGGTGTATGTTTGGCGGTCTATCAACACTAGATCTAGAAGTTGACCCTGTGCCTGTGACCATTGTGATGCTAGGCACTGTTGTAAGGGCCGCATGTGCAGTCTGGCATTTGGGACAATGGCTATGCATGAGGACATCATGCCTAGTAGTTTCATCACCATCTTGACCTGTATTCTTTGTTTTGGATACATGGCCTGTATTACATTGTGAAATGCTTGTACCCTTTGTGGACTTGGAGTGGCAACCCCTTTTGTTGTGTTGATTGTCGCCCCTAAGTATTGCTGTGTTTGACACGGCTGAAGGTGTGACTTTGTGTAGTTTATTGAGAAACCTAGTTTGTGGAGGGTTTCGATGACATACTTTGTGTGTTGTGAACACCGTTCTTGCGTGTTGGTTTTGATTAACCAATCGTCTAGGTACGGGAACACGTGTATTTGCTGTCTTCTGATATGCGCAGCTACTACTGCTAGGCATTTTGTAAAAACTCTTGGCGCAGTTGTTATCCCAAATGGCAACACTTTGAATTGGTAATGTACCCCTTGGAATACAAACCTTAGGTACTTTCTGTGTGAAGGATGTATCGGTACATGGAAGTATGCATCCTTTAGGTCTAGTGCTGTCATGTAGTCTTGTTGTTACGTCCTGTAATGTCACCATATGAAAGTGATCTGATTTGATGTAGGTATTTAACGTTCTGAGATCTAATATAGGTCTTAGAGTTTTGTCCTTTTTGGGTATGAGAAAGTACAGAGAGTAAACTCCTGTTCCTTTCTGATGAATTGGTACTAATTCTATTGCTTCTTTTTGTAATAACGCTTGGACTTCCAGTTGTAGAAGATCCATGTGTTGTTTTGACATAGTGTGTTTTCGGTGGGCCATTTGGAGGGAAATTGAGAAATTCTATGCAATAACCATGCTGGATAATTGCTAGGACCCAAGTATCTGTTGTTATTTCCTCCCATTGTTTGTAGAACTTGGTTAGCCTCCCCCCCACAGGTGTTATGTGTTGGGGATTTGTGACGTGTAAGTCACTGCTTGTTTTGTGGAGTTTTGGGACTTTGGAAATTCCCTCTACTTTTTTGGAACTGTCCCCCTCTATATTGTCCCCGAAAACTTCCCCGCTGATATTGGCTCTGATAAGTGGGCCTTGTTTGTGAGGTTGTGGGTTCCGTGCTTTGTCCTCAAAACCCCCCTCGAAACTGTGTTTTACGAAATGTGCCTCGGCTCTGTGGGGAGTAGAGTGTGCCCATGGCTTTGGCCGTATCAGTGTCCTTTTTAAGCTTTTTGATGGCAGTGCCCACCTCCGGCCCAAACAACTGCTGTCCGTTAAATGGCATATTCAGCACAGCTTGTTGTATTTCCGGCTTGAATCCTGATGTACGCAGCCATGCATGTCTCCTTATTGTCACTGCTGTGTTCACAGTTCTAGCAGCTGTGTCTGCTGCATCCATTGCTGACCGTATCTGATTGTTTGAGATACTCTGTCCTTCTTCCACCACTTGCTGTGCTCTCTTTTGGAACTCCTTGGGGAAATGTTCTATAAAGTGTTGCATTTCGGCCCAATGAGCCCTATCGTATCTGGCCAACAAAGCCTGTGAGTTTGCAATACGCCACTGGTTTGCTGCCTGTGCCGCCACCCTTTTCCCTGCCGCGTCGAATTTACGACTCTCTTTATCTGGAGGTGGTGCATCTCCTGAAGTGTGCGAGTTCGCCCTCTTGCGAGCTGCCCCTACTACCACTGAGTCCGGTGTTAACTGTTGTGTGATGTACACGGGGTCTGTTGGTGGCGGTTTATATTTTTTCTCCGCTCGGAGTAATGGCCCTTCCTTTTACAGGCTCCTCAAACACTTGTTTGGAGTGTTTTAGCATTCCAGGTAGCATGGGGAGACTCTGGTACTGGCTGTGTGTGGACGACAGTGTATTAAATAGAAAGTCGTCTTCAATTGGCTCTGCATGCAGGCTGACATTATGAAACGCCGCTGCCCTTGACACCACCTGTGCGTAGGCTGTACTATCTTCTGGTGGTGACGGTTTAGCTGGATAACAGTCAGGACTGTTATCTGACACTGGCGCATCATAAAGATCCCACGTGTCTGGATCATCCTGACTCATCCCTGTATGAGTTGGGGATTGCATCATTGGTGGAGTGGCTACCGGTGATGGCTGCGGAGAGCGTTGTGGAGACGGTGGCAGGGTTACTTGTTTAGCCACCTTTGCCTGTGGCTGCTTGTCTTTCTCCTGGAAGGCAAGTTTGCGTTTCATCCAAATCGGAGGGAGGGTGCTGATCTTCCCCGTTTCCTTTGGGATGTGGAGCCTTCTTTGGGTGTAGTCTGGCTCCATTGTCTCCAGTTCCTGTCCAAATCTATGTGTTTTCATTTGTGAGGACAGGCCTTGTTCCCCTGTCTAGGAACTTGATTTCGGTTCCGAGGCCGGATGTTTCGGCATCAAAACCTTTTCGGCTGCTTTTTTCGGTTCCGACGACACTTTTTTGCTCTTCGGCGTACAGATTTCTTGGTGCCGACTTGGTTCGGTGCCGCTGTCTCGGTGCCGAGATTGCTCTGACCCGGCATCTCGGGGTCGAGTCTGCTCTGACCCGGTGTCTCGGGGTTGAGTCTGCTCTGACCCGGTATCTCGACCGGAGTCGGATGACTTCGACACATGCAAGCCCTTTTTCGGTGCAGATGCCCGGTCACCTATTTTTCGGGTTAAGCCATGGCCTGTTGGCGGTGGCGTCCCCTGGGCTTTACTGGTTTTTAAGTGAGTCTTGTGTATCGACGTCTTACTCACGGTTTTCGGCGTCTGTTCAGGATCGACCTCTTCCGAGTCCAAATCCTCGATGGAGAAGGCTTCCTCTTCTTCCTCCATGTGTTTTAGTCCTGTCGGCACCGACGCCATCTGTAATCTTCTTCCTCTTCGGTCCCTTAAAGTCTTTCTGGACCGAAATGCTCGACAGGCCTCACAGGTATTCTCTTTGTGTTCTGGCGACAAACACAAATTACAGACCAGATGCTGATCTGTGTAAGGATACTTGTTGTGGCATTCGGGGCAGAAGCGGAATGGGGTCCGTTCCATTAGCCTTGAAGACGCACGCGGTCGGGCCGACCAGGCCCCGGCGGGGAATCGAAAACCCCGAAGGGTAGCCGGAGCTCTTTTGAATTCGGTGTCGATCTGTTGTAGCTAACCCGATACCGAACGCAAACAATACCGTCGAATTTTCCGAGTTTTTCACTAACTTTCCGAACCGAAGCGCGGAGCGAAAAGGAACACGTCCGAACCCGATGGCGAAATGAAAACAATCCAAGATGGAGTCGACGTCCATGTGCAATGGAGCCGAAATGGGAGGAGTCCCTCGATCTCGTGACTCGAAAAGACTTCTTCGAAGAAAAACAACTTGTAACACTCCGAGCCCAACACTAGATGGCGGGATGTGCAAAAGATGATACTACTTTAGGAAGAAATGTAGGGTTAGTTCGTAGTACGACTTTGTGTTTATGTACTTGTATGAACGGTTCTTCAATAGTAAAAGCTTGAATTTCACTAACTCTTCGCAATGATGTAATTGCGACTAGGAAGGCAACCTTCCATGTTAAGAATTGCATTTGACATGAGTGCATAGGTTCAAATGGTGGGCCCATAAGTCGCGTAAGCACTATGTTTAGATTCCACGAAGGAACTGGAGGTGTTCTGGGTGGGATGATGCATTTTAAACCTTCCACAAAGGCTTTGATAACAGGAACTCTAAATAAAGAGCTGTGCTGTATATTTTGCAAATATGCTAAAATTGCAGTGAGATGTATTTTTATGAAAGAGCATGCTAAATTAGATTTTTATAAATGAAGTAAATAGCATACAATATCTTGTATTGATGCTGAAAGAGGGTCAATTTGTTTAGATTGACAGTAATATACAAATCTTTTCCATTTGTTGGCATAGTACTGTCTGGTAGTGGGTTTTCTTGCTTGCTTAATTACTTCCATACATTCAGTTGGTAGTTGTAAATACCCAAATTTGATGACCTCAGGAGCCAAATACCTAGATTGAGTGTGTTGGGATTTGGGTGCCTGATCTGCCCTTTGTTATTTGTCAACAGATCTGGTCTGTTTGGGAGTTTGGAGTGTGGTGCTACTGACAGGTCTAGTAGTGTTGTGTACCACCGTTGACGTGCCCACATTGGTGCTATGAGTATCAGATTGAGCGTGTTTTGACGCAGTTTGTTGACTAGAAATGGAATGAGTGGGAGAAGGGGAACAGAGTAAGCAAATATCCCTGACCAACTGATCCACAGAGCATTGCCCTTGGATGGGGGATGTGGGTCTCTGGATGCAAAGTTTTGGCATTTTGCGCTTTCGCTGGTGGCGAACAGATCTATGTCTGGTGTTCCCCGCTGATGAAAGTATTTTTTAAGTACTTGAGGGTGAATCTCCCACTTGTGTGTCTGTTGATGATTTCTGCTGAGAACATCTGCTAATTGGTTGTGTATCCGTGGAATGTACTGTGCTACCCAGGTGAATTTGGTTGTGTATTGCCCATTTCCAAATTTTTTGAGTTAGGAGGGAGCGTTGGGCCGAATGTGTCCCTCCTTGTTTGTTTAGATAATACATGGTGGTCATGTTGTCTGTTTTGATCAAGACATTTTTGTGAATAAGGAGAGGCTGAAAAGCTTTGAGTGCTAGGGAGACAGCTAAGTGATTTATATGTAGCTGTTTGTGTTGGGCATCCCATTGTCCTTGAATGTTGTGATTGTTGAGGCGAGCTCCCCAGCCAATCATTGATGCATCTGTTGAAAGTATGGTCTGAGGCACAGGGTCTTGAAATGGCCACCCTTTGTTTAGATTTGTGGAATTCCACCACTGAAGGGACATGTATGTTTGGAGGTCTATCAACACTAGGTCTTGAAGTTGACCCTGTGCTTGTGACCATTGTTGTGCAAGGCACTGTTGCAAGGGCCGCATGTTTAGTCTTGCGTGTGGAACAATTGCAATACACAATGCCATCATGCCTAATACTTTTATCACCAGTTTGACAGCGTACTGTTGACCTGTCTGTATTTGTGCCAATATATTGTGAAAAGTTTGTATTCTTTGCGTATTTGGACTTGCAAGCGCTTTTTGAGTATTTAGTATTGCCCCTAAATACTGTTGAATTTGCGAAGGTTGTAGTTGTGACTTTTGGTAGTTCATGGAGAACCCTAGCGTGTGCAGGGTTTGTATTACATAATGCGCATGGTTTTGACACTGTGTATGACTGTTTGATTTTATTAGCCAATCGTATAGACATGAATGTGTTGTCTTCTTAGGTAGGCTGCGACTACCGCCAGGCATTTTGTGAATACCATTGGAGCTGTTGTTATTCCAAAGGGTAACACTTTGAACTGATAATGCTTTCCTTGAATGACAAACCTGAGATATTTTCTGTGCGCAGGATAGATGGGTATGTGAAAATACGCATCTTTGAGGTCTAATGTTGCCATGACATTGTGTTGCTGAAGTAGTGGGATAACATCCTGTAGTGTTACCATATGAAAGTGTTCTGACAGGATGTAAAGATTGAGGGTTCTGAGATCTAATATTGGCCTTAAGGTTCAATCTTTTTTGGGAATGAGGAAATACAGTGAGTAAACTCCCATCCCTATTTGATTTTGTGGCATGGCTTCTATTGCTTGTTTGATTAATAGAGATTTGACTTCTTCCTGCAACAGAGTGATATGGTCTGTGGATAACTTGTGTGGTTTTGGTGGAATGTTTGGTGGAGTTTGTATCAATTCCAGGCAATAGCCATTGCAGATAATTGATAATACCCAGCTGTCTGTGGTAATGTTTAGATAATTGTTGTGGAACTTTTGCAGTCTTCCTCCCACAGGGGAGGTGTGAATTGGAAAGGAATGGCAGAAGTCACTGTTTACTTTGTTGTGAGGCTTGTTTTGGTGTTTGATATTTTCCCCTGCCTCTGGGGTACTGGCCACTATAAGTGCTTTTGAAAGCACCTCGTTGGTATTGAGGTTGGTAGGCCGGCTTTGGCTGTGACGTGGATGCCTTGGCAGTTTGGGCTTTAAATCCACCTCTAAATTGGGGTTTACGAAAGGATCCCCTGTATTGTGTGGTATACAGTGCACCAAAGGCTTTTGCGGTGTCTGAATCCTTTCTCATATTTTCAATAGCAGTGTCCACTTCTGGGCTGAAAACCAGTTTTTGGTTGAATGGAATATTCAACACTGCCTGTTGGATTTCAGGTTTGAATCCTGAAGACCTAAGCCATGCAGGTCTCCTTATGGTTACAGCAGTGCTGATGGTACTGGCTGCTGTATCTGCAGAGTCTAGGGCTGACCTAATTTGATTGTTAGTGATGACTTGCCCTTCCTCTACTATCTGTTGTGCCCTTTTTTGCTGTTCCTTGGGGAGATGCTGGATTAGATCTTTCATCTCGTCCCAGTGGGCTCTGTCATATCTAGCCAACAATGCCTGTGAGTTGGCTATTCTCCATTGGTTGGCTGCCTGAGATGCCACCCTTTTCCCTGCAGCATGAAAGTTCCTACTCTCTTTGTCTGGTGGGGGTGCATCACCTGACAACTGTGAACTTGCTCTCTTCCTGGCAGCGCTTACAACTACTGAGTCTGGAGGTAGTTGTTGGGTAATATAGACAGGATCAGAAGGAGGTGGCTTATATTTTTTCTCCACTCTAGGAGTAATTATCCTTGCCTTTACTGGCTCTTTAAATATCTGGTCAGCATGTTTTAGCATGCCGTGGAGCATAGGAAGCAACTGATATGTTGCATGCGTGGACGAGAGTGTATTAAATAAGAAATCATCCTCTAATGGCTCAGTATGTATGGTGACATTGTGACATGTTGCCGCCCTAGCTATCACTTAAGTATAGCCTGTACTATCCTCTGGTAGTGAGGGCTTAGAGGGATAGCAATCTGGGTTATTGTCTGGAATGGGGTCTGGATCATAAAGATCCCATGGATCCATATTGTCCTGCAGCGAATCAAATGAGTGTGATGGTGACTGCATAGGTGTATGACTGGTAGGAGGAGAGATATGTAAATGTGGAGAGCGAGGAGGAGACTGAGGAGAAAATTGAGGAGTTGGAGGTCTCTCTTTTGCTTTTGGCACTTTAGTTGGAGGCTGTGTAGTGTCCAATTCCTCCTGAAAGGCTAATTTCCTCTTTGGTTTTGGAGGAGGTGCAGTTAAACTTCTGCCAGTTTCTTTATGGATATGAATCCTGGCTTGCCTTTCATCCATTGCTTCTAGTTGTGAGTCCTCCTCAGTAGCTTTGTGGCTTTCTTTAAGTGCTTGTGAAAGTCCATGCTCCTCAGTATAAATAGGTTTTTTCGGCTCCGAAGCTGGCTTTTTGGGTATTGAAAAAGATGGGGTGGAAGACGGTCTCGGCTCCGAAAATGATTTTCGAGATTTAGACTCAGAAGAGAGGTGTTTGCTCGGTGCGGAGACGGAGCTTCGGCTCGAGTCCGATGGCTTCGGATGGGTGGCCTTTTTCGGTGCCGAGCTGGTGGGTTGGTCACCGAGCGTTTTCTTTCGGGTCGAGCCATGGCCTTCCGGCAGTGGCGTTCATAAGGCCTTATGTTTGGGCTTAGATGACACAGAGGCAGGCGTACTCACGTGCAATCCTGCAGTGACCGGTCTGTCCTCCTAGGAATCCTGGTCAGAGATGGATCCTCGAACAGAGACTGTGGTCTGCATGACTTCTTCCTCTTCGATGTCGAGATGTTCAGTGCTCTTTGATGCCATCTAGAGTCTCCGTGCTCTTCTGTCTCGGAGCGTCTTTTTCGACGGAAGGATCTGAAGACCTTGCAATTTTTTTCCCGATGGTCGGGGGAAAGGCAGAGATTACAGACGAGGTGTGTTGGTCCGAATAAGGGAATTTAGCGTGGCACTGAGGGCAGAATCAGGATGCAGTCTGATCAATGAGGCTTCCACGCGGTCGGCCCGACGAGGCCAGAGTTGGGGGTGCGCGCGCCCTGAAGGATGAGTAAAAATGTTTGTTTCGACGGTACGGAAGTGTCGATCAAAGGTGTAACGTGATCGAAAACAATACCGACGAGAAATGAAGAGTTTTCCCGATTTGAACTATCGGAGAGAAAGGAAACAATCTGTTCGTGGCATGAGTCGCTGCAGATTCACATGCTGTGCACATCCCGCCATCTAGTTTTGGTCTCGGAGTGTTACAAGTTGTTATTCTTCGAAGAAGTCATTTCGAGTCACGAGATCGAGGGACTCCTCCCCTTTCGGCTCCATTGCGCATGGGCGTCGACTCCATCTTAGATTGTTTTCCCCGCAGAGGGTGAGGTAGGAGTTGTGTATTATAGTAATAGTGCCCATGCAATGGAGTGAATATGTATGTACATAATGTAGTTTAAAGTGTTATATTTACAAATGTTCAAGATCAACTTCGAAACGGCTACAGGCTCCCGGGGAGGCGGGTGGGCGCATGTGAATCTGCAGCGACTCATGCCACGAACAGATGTACACTGGGTAAGTGACATTTTCCGTTCGATGGCATGTGTAGCTGCAGATACACATGCTGTGCATAGACTAGTAAGCAGTTATCTCCCCAAAAGCGGTGGTTCAGCATGTAGGAGTTGAAGTTGTTTGAAACAAAGTTCATAATACTGCTTGGCCTACTGTGGCTTGTTGTGCTGTTAACACATCCACACAGTAGTGTTTGGTAAACGTATGAGGCGTAGACCATGTGGCTGCCTTACATATTTCAGTCATAGGAATATTTCCTAGAAAGGCCATGGTAGCACCTTTCTTTCTAGTCGAGTGTGCCTTTGGTGTAATAGGCAGTTCTCTTTTTGCTTTGAGATAGCAAGTTTGAATGCATTTAACTATCCATCTAGCAATGCCTTGTTTGGAAATCGGATTTCCTGCATGAGGTTTTTGGAAAGCAACAAATAATTGTTTTGTTTTCCGAATTTGTTTTGTTCTGTCAATGTAGTACATTAACGCTCTTTTGATGTCTAATGTATGTAGTGCTCTTTCAGCTACAGAATCTGGCTGTGGGAAGAACACTGGTAATTCTACTGTTTGATTCAAGTGGAACGGTGATATGACTTTTGGTAAAAATTTTGGATTTGTCCGTAGAACTACTTTATGCTTATGTATTTGAATAAATGGTTCTTGTATGGTAAATGCTTGAATCTCACTTACTCTTCTTAGAGATGTGATGGCAATTAGAAATGCAATTTTCCATGTAAAGTATTGCATTTCACAAGAGTGCATGGGCTCAAAAGGTGGACCCATGAGTCGTGTTAAGACAATGTTGAGGTTCCATGAAGGAACTGGTGGTGTTCTTGGTGGTATAATTCTCTTTAGGCCTTCCATTTTATGACTGGTATCCTAAATAATGAAGTTGAGTGCGTAATTTGCAGGTAAGCTGAAATTGCGGTAAGATGTATCTTAATGGAAGAAAAAGCTAGCTTTGACTTTTGCAAATGTAGTAAGTATCTTACGATGTCTTTGGCAGATGCGTGTAAGGGTTGAATTTGATTATTATGGCAGTAATAAACAAATCTTTTCCACTTATTGCATAGCAATGTCTAGTGGTAGGTTTCCTAGCTTGTTTTATGACTTCCATACATTCCTGTGTAAGTTCTAAGTGTCCGAACTCTAGGACTTCAGGAGCCAAATTGCTAGATTCAGCGATGCTGGATTTGGGTGTCTGATTTGTTGTTTGTGTTGAGTTAACAGATCTGGTCTGTTTGTTAATTTGACATGAGGCACTACTGAGAGGTCTAGTAGTGTTGTGTACCAAGGTTGTCTTGCCCAAGTTGGCGCTATTAGTATGAATTTGAGTTTGTTTTGACTCAACTTGTTTATCAGATATGGAAGGAGTGGGAGAGGGGGAAAAGCGTATGCCAATATCCCTGACCAACTCATCCATAAAGCATTGCCCTGAGACTGGTCTTGTGGGTACCTGGATGCGAAGTTTCGGCATTTTGCGTTTTCTTTTGTTGCAAATAGATCTATTTGTGGTGTTCCCCAACTTTGGAAGTAAGTGTTCAGTATTTGGAGGTGAATCTCCCATTCGTGGATCTGTTGGTGATCCCGAGAGAGATTGTCTGCTAACTGATTCTGAATCCCTGGAATAAATTGTGCTATTAGGCGAATGTGGTTGTGAATCGCCCAATGCCATATTCTCTGTGCCAGGAGACACAACTGTGTTGAGTGTGTCCCTCCCTGTTTGTTTAGGTAATACATCGTTGTCATGTTGTCTGTTTTGACAAGAATGTGTTTGTGGCTTATTATGGGTTGAAATGCCTTTAGCGCTAGAAATACTGCCAATAGTTCTAAGTGATTTATGTGAAACTGTTTTTGCTGAGTGTCCCATTGTCCCTGGATGCTGTGTTGATTGAGGTGTGCTCCCCACCCTATCATGGAGGCAACTGTGGTTATTACATATTGTGGCACTGGGTCTTGGAAAGGCCGCCCTTGGTTTAAATTTCTACTGTTCCACCATTGAAGCGAGGTGTATGTTTGGCGGTCTATCAACACTAGATCTAGAAGTTGACCCTGTGCCTGTGACCATTGTGATGCTAGGCACTGTTGTAAGGGCCACATGTGTAACCTTGCGTTTGGGACAATGGCTATGCATGAGGACATCATGCCTAGGAGTTTCATCACCATTTTGACTTGTATTCTTTGTTTTGGATACATGGCCTTTATTACATTGTGAAATGTTTGTACCCTTTGTGGGCTTGGAGTGGCAATCCCTTTTGCTGTGTTGATTGTCGCCCCTAAGTATTGCTGTGTTTGACATGGCTGAAGGTGTGACTGTGTAGTTGATTGAGAAACCTAGTTTGTGGAGGGTTTCTATGACAAACTTTGTGTGTTGTGAACACCGTTCTAGCGTGTTGGTTTTGATTAACCAATCGTCTAGGTACGGGAACACATGTATTTGCTGCCTTCTGATATGTGCAGCTACGACTGCTAGGCATTTTGTAAAAACTCTTGGCGCAGTTGTTATTCCGAATGGCAACATCTTGAATTGGTAATCTACCCCTTGGAATACAAACCTTAAGTACTTCCTGTGTGAAGGATGTATCGGCATATGGAAATATGCATCCTTTAGGTCTAGTGTTGTCATGTAGTCTTGTTTGAGCAGTGGGATTACGTCCTGTAATGTCACCATGTGAAAGTGATCTGATTTGATGTAGGTATTTAATGTTCTGAGATCTAATATAGGTCTTAGAGTCTTGTCCTTTTTGGGTATGAGAAAGTACAGAGAGTAAACTCCTGTTCCTTTCTGTTGAATTGGTACTAATTCCATTGCTCCTTTTTGTAGCAACGCTTGGACCTCCAGTCCTAGAAGAGCCATGTGTTCTTTTGACATATTGTGTGTTTTCGGTGGGACGTTTGGAGGGAATTTGAGAAATTCTATGCAATAACCATGCTGGATAATTGCTAGGACCCAAGTGTCTGTTGTTATTTCCTCCCAATGTTTGTAAAACTTGGTTAGTCTCCCCCCCACAGGTGTTATGTGTTGGGAATTGGTGACGTGGAAGTCACTGCTTGTTTTGAGGAGTTTTGGGACTTTGGAACTTCCCTCTACTTTTTTGGAATTGTCCCCCTCTATATTGCCCCCGAAAACTTCCCCGCTGATATTGGCTTTGATAAGTGGGCCTTGCTTGTGAGGTTGTGGCTTCTGTGGTTTGACCTCGAAACCCCCCCTCTAAATTGTGTCTTGCGAAATGTGCCTCTGCTCTGTGGGGAGTAGAGTGCGCCCATGGCTTTTGCCGTATCAGTGTCTTTTTTAAGTTTCTCAATAGCAGTGACCACCTCCGGCCCAAACAACTGCTGTTCATTAAAAGGCATATTCAGCACGGCTTGTTGTATTTCCGACTTGAATCCTGACGTACGCAACCATGCGTGTCTTCTTATTGTTACTGCAGTATTTACAGTCCTAGCAGCTGTATCTGCTGCATCCATTGCTGACCGTATCTGATTATTTGGGATACTTTGTCCTTCCTCCACCACTTGTTGTGCCCTTTTCTGGAACTCTTTGGGTAAGTGTTCTATGAAATGCTGCATTTCGTCCCAATGAGCTCTATCATATCTTGCCAGAAGTGCTTGTGAATTGGCAATGCGCCATTGGTTTTGCTACTTGTGCTGCAACCCTTTTCCCTGCAGTGTCGAATTTGCGACCCTCCTTGTCTGGAGGTGGAGCGTCTCCCGAGGTGTGAGAGTTTGCTCTCTTGCGAGCTGCCCCTACAACCAGAGTCTGGTGTTAACTGCTGTGTAATATAAACAGGGTCTGTTGGCGGTGGCTTGTACTTTTTCTCCACCCTTGGAGTTATTGCCCTGCCTTTCACAGGATCCTGAAATACTTGTTTGGAGTGTTTTAGCATTCCAGGGAGCATAGGTAAACTTTGGTATTGGCTATGAGTAGAGGATAGTGTATTAAACAAAAAATCATCTTCAATCGGTTCTGCATGCAAGGTGGCGTTATGAAAAGCAGCTGCCCTTGAGACCACCTGCGTGTAGGATGTACTGTCCTCAGGTGGCGACGATCTCGCAGGGTAACAGTCTGGGCTGTTATCTGATACAGGGGCATCATAAAGGTCCCATGCGTCGGGATCATCTTGACTCATTGCAGTATGAGTCGGGGATTGTATCAATGGTGGAGTGGCTACCGGTGATGTGTGTATTGATGGTGGTGGAGATGGTGGCGGAGTTGTTTGTCTTGCCACCTTTGCCTGTGGCTGCTTGTCCTTTTCTTGAAAGGCAAGTCTTCTTTTCATTTTAATTGGGGGAAGAGTGCTTATCTTCCCTGTGTCCTTTTGAATGTGGAGCCTCCTTTGAGTGTAGTCTGGCTCCATTGATTCAAGTTCTTGTCCGAACTTATGTCCTTGCATTTGGGAGGACAACCCCTGTTCCTCTGTGTAGGAACCTGTTTTCGGTTCCGAGGCTGGGTGTTTCGGAATCGAAACCTTTTCGGTCGCCTTTTTTGGGCTCCGACGAAACCTTCTTTATTTTCGGCGTCGTGGTGTCTCGGTGCCGACCCATTTCGGTGCCACTGTCTCGATGCCGAACTTGCTCGGAGCCGCTGTCTCGGGCCCGAGATTGCTGTGTGCCGGTATCTCGACCGGAGTCGGATGACTTCGACACAAGCGTGCCCTTTTTCGGTGCCGATGATCGGTCACCTATTTTTCGGGTTAAGCCATGGCCTGTTGGCGGTGGCGTCCTGTAGGAAGTTGGCTCTGTATGCACTATTTCAAAGTAAGGAATAGTATGCACAGAGTCCAAGGGTTCCCCTTAGAGGTAAGATAGTGGCAAAAAGAGATAATACTAATGCTCTATTTTGTGGTAGTGTGGTCGAGCAGTAGGCTTATCCAAGGAGTAGTGTTAAGCATTTGTTGTACATACACAGACAATAAATGAGGTACACACACTCAGAGACAAATCCAGCCAATAGGTTTTGTTATAGAAAAATATATTTTCTTAGTTTATTTTAAGAACCACAGGTTCAAATTTTACATGTAATATCTCATTTGAAAGGTATTGCAGGTAAGTACTCTAGGAACTTTGAATCATTACTTTAGCATGTATACTTTTTACATAAAACACAATAAGCTGTTTTAAAAGTGGACACAGTGCAATTTTCACAGTTCCTGGGGGAGGTAAGTTTTTGTTAGTTTTGTCAGGTAAGTAAATCACTTACAAGTCTCAGGTTTGGGTCCAAGGTAGCCCACCGTTGGGGGTTCAGAGCAACCCCAAAGTTATCACACCAGCAGCTCAGGGCCGGTCAGGTGCAAAGGTCAAAGAGGTGCCCAAAACACATAGGCTTCAATGGAGAGAAGGGGGTGCTCCGGTTCCAGTCTGCCAGCAGGTAAGTACCCGCGTCTTCGGAGGGCAGACCAGGGGGGTTTTGTAGGGCACCGGGGGGGACACAAGTCAGCACAGAAAGTACACCCTCAGCAGCGCTGGGACGGCCGGGTGCAGTGTGCAAACATGCGTCGGGTTCACAATGGTTTTCAATGAGAGATCAAGGGATCTCTTCAGCGTTGCAGGCAGGCAAGGGGGGGGCTCCTCGGGGTAGCCACCACCTGGGCAAGGGAGAGGGCTTCCTGGGGGTCACTCCTGCACTGAAGATCCGTTCCTTTAGGTGCTGGGGGCTGCGGGTGCAGGGTCTTTTCCAGCCGTCGGGAAATGGAGTTCAGACAGTCGCGGTCAGGGGAAGCCTGGGGATTCCCTCTGCAGGCGTCGCTGTGGGGGCTCAGGGGGGACAACTTTGGTTACTCACAGTCGTAGAGTCGCCGGAGGGTCCTCCCTGAGTTGTTTGTTCTCCACCAGTCGAGTCGGGGTCGCCGGGTGCAGTGTTGCAAGTCTCACGCTTCTTGCGGGGAGTTGCAGGGGTCTTTAAATCTGCTCCTTGTAACAAAGTTGCAGTTCTTTTGGAGCAGTGCCGCTGTCCTCGGGAGTTTCTTGTCTTTTTCGAAGCAGGGCAGTCCTCAGAGGATTCAGAGGTCGCTGGTCCCTTGGAAAGCGTCGCTGGAGCAGGTTTCTTTGGAAGGCAGGAGACAGGCCGGTAAGTCTGGGGCCAAGGCAGTTGGTGTCTTCTGTTCTTCCTCTGCAGGGGTTTGTCAGCTCAGCAGTCCTTCTTCTTGTTAGTTGCAGGAATCTAAATTCTTAGGTTCAGGGGAGCCCTTAAATACTAAATTTAAGGGCGTGTTTAGGTCTGGGGGGTTAGTAGCCAATGGCTACTAGCCCTGAGGGTGGGTACACCCTCTTTGTGCCTCCTCCCAAGGGGAGGGGGTCACATTCCTATCCCTATTGGGGGAATCCTCCTTCTACAAGATGGAGGATTTCTAAAAGTAGGAGTCACCTCAGCTCAGGACACCTTAGGGGCTGTCCTGACTGGCCAGTGACTCCTCCTTGTTTTTCTCATTATCTCTCCTGGACTTGCCGCCAAAAGTGGGGGCTGGGTCCAGGAGGCGGGCATCTCCACTAGCTGGAGTGCCCTGGGGCATTGTAACACGAAGCTTGAGCCTTTGAAGCTCACTGCTAGGTGTTACAGTTCCTGCAGGGGGGAGGTGTGAAGCACCTCCACCCAGAGCAGGCTTTGTTTCTGTCCCCAGAGAGCACAAAGGCTCTCACCGCATGAGGTCAGACACTCGTCTCTCAGCAGCAGGCTGGCACAGACCAGTCAGTCCTGCACTGAACAATTGGGTAAAATACAGGGGGTATCTCTAAGATGCCCTCTGTGTGCATTTTTTAATAAATCCAACACTGGCATCAGTGTGGGTTTATTATTCTGAGAAGTTTGATACTAAACTTCCCAGTATTCAGTGTAGCCATTATGGAGCTGTGGAGTTCGTTTTTGACAGACTCCCAGCCCATATACTCTTATGGCTACCCTGCACTTACAATGTCTAAGGTTTTGCTTAGACACTGTAGGGGCATAGTGCTCATGCACATATGCCCTCACCTGTGGTATAGTGCACCCTGCCTTAGAGCTGTAAGGCCTACTAGAGGGGTGACTTACCTATGCCATAGGCAGTGGGAGGTTGGCATGGCACCCTGAGGGGAGTGCCATGTCGACTTAGTCATTTTCTCCCCATCAGCACACACAAGCTGGCAAGCAGTGTGTCTGTGCTGAGTGAGGGGTCCCTAGGTTGGCATAAGACATGCTGCAGCCCTTAGAGACCTTCCCTGGCATCAGGGCCCTTGGTACCAGGGGTACCAGTTACAAGGGACTTACCTAGGTGCCAGGGTTGTGCCAATTGTGGAAACAATGGTACATTTTAGGTGAAAGAACACTGGTGCTGGGGCCTGGTTAGCAGGGTCCCAGCACACTTCTTAGTCAAGTCAGCATCAGTATCAGTATCAGGCAAAAAGTGGGGGGTAACTGCAACAGGGAGCCATTTCTTTACACAAGCCCCCCCCAGCCCACAGGCCAGGAAACTCAGCCAAAGCTGGGAGAGTCTTCCTAGTCTGTCAGGCGAGGAAGAGTAGAGGAAATGGGCTGGTTTGTTGCAGGGCCTACTCTGCCTTACATCCTCCTGTTCAGGTCATTCCCTCTGGGGAACTGACCCACTTCCACAGTGATAGGACCTAGTCTGAATTGCCTCTTGTCTGTACTTTTTATGTCTCCACCCATTCTCTCTATTTTGGGGTTAGAGGTATCCACCTCTGCTAATCTTATCTTAGCCAGGGTCACCCCTAGCTTACCCAAAGAGGTTACCCAGAGCTGGAGTAACCCCACCATGACCAACAGGGTCAGGGGGCCTAACTTGCTATTTGGCATGGGGTCAGACCACCATGCCAAGGATAGTGCAGCCATAAAGGCTAACACCCAGCAGAGGCCACTGACAGCTGTCAGTGCCCAGAACCACACCTTTAGCTCTTCACCTACAAGGAAAGGGGCTAAGTTACAGGCTTCTTTGGATTCAGGGTGCCTGTCTGCTGTATTAGAGTGGGGGGTTACCACATCGTGTAGTAAACACCCTTCTTCCACTCTTTCTTCTGTTAGCTGAGGAGCCACCCACTCAGGCTTAACAGTTGCCTGACTAGCCAGGACTTCTTGTGGGTCAGGTTGGACTTTAACAGTGCCATTTTTGGAGTTCTCCCCTACTGGAGCAGAATCTCCCTGGCTTGCTGGAACCTTGGCTAAAGGTTGTCCACCTTGCCTACTCTGTTTTCCTTTCTTTTTCTTCTGGGGCCTACTTGCAGTTACTGCAGGGGCAAGACCTCCAGAATCCTTGGGAGAGGACTGGCACTGGACCAGTTCCTCTCTTGGGCTTTGACTAACCCCTGGGTAGTCATTTCCAAGGAGACAATCAAGGGGGAGGTCTGTACTGACTACCACCCTTCTCCAGCTAAAAGTCCCACCCACTTCTATGGGCACAAAAGCCACAGGCCTATCAGTGACCCTGTCTGGGCTAACTCTTACTCTGGCAGTCTCACCTGGGATGTACTGGTTTGAGAACACCAGCCTGTCATGCACAATAGTGTGACTGGCACAAGTGTCTTTCAGGGCAGTGGCTTGGATTCCATTCACCAGTAGGTGGTGGAAGTGTCTACTTCCCTCTGGAATCTCCAACTCACCTGTTGGGCCCTTTTTCCAGTTGAAGGCTCTGAAGACCGCCTCATCTGAGGAGTCATCCCCAATGGCTACACTGGTCACCCC
This sequence comes from Pleurodeles waltl, assembly GCF_031143425.1. Classification (NCBI taxonomy): domain Eukaryota; kingdom Metazoa; phylum Chordata; class Amphibia; order Caudata; family Salamandridae; genus Pleurodeles; species Pleurodeles waltl. The sequence continues at coordinate 425,285,792 of NC_090444.1, forward strand.
TGGGATTTTGCTAGGGGGTTTGTTTTTGGGACAAGAAGTGTCCTTGGTGTGGTGCCCTGTCTGTCTACAGTTATGGCACCATGCCTTAGTGGCATCCCAGTTCTTACCCTGGTACCCACCTTTGTTTTGGGTTGTGTCTTGGGGCCCGCCCACCTGGTCTGGTTTTTGGGGGCCTACAGAGGACTCTTTTTCTTTGTTTCTAGTGTCACCCACTTTCTCCTGAGGAGGTTTTGTAACCCCTTTCTTTTGGTCACCCCCAGTGGAAGTTTTGGTTACCCTAGTCTTGACCCAATGGTCCGCCTTCTTTCCCAATTCTTGGGGATAAATTGGTCCGAGGTCTACCAGATACTGATGCAACTTTTCATTGAAGCAGTTACTTAAAATGTGTTCTTTCATAAACAAATTATAAAGCCCAACATAGTCATGCACTTCATTTCCAGTTACCCAACCATCCAGTGTTTTCATTGAGTAGTCTACAAAATCAACCCAGGTCTGGCTCGAGGATTTTTGAGCCCCCCTGAATCTAATTCTATACTCCTCAGTGGAGAATCCAAAGCCCTCAATCAGGGTACCCTTCATGAGGTCATAAGATTCTGCATCTTTTCCAGAGAGTGTGAGGAGTCTATCCCTACACTTTCCAGTGAACATTTCCCAAAGGAGAGCACCCCAGTGAGATTTGTTCACTTTTCTGGTTACACAAGCCCTCTCAAAAGCTGTGAACCATTTGGTGATGTCATCACCATCTTCATATTTAGTTACAATCCCTTTAGGGATTTTCAACATGTCAGGAGAATCTCTGACCCTATTTATGTTGCTGCCACCATTGATGGGTCCTAGGCCCATCTCTTGTCTTTCCCTTTCTATGGCTAGGATCTGCCTTTCCAAAGCCAATCTTTTGGCCATCCTGGCTAACTGGATGTCCTCTTCACTGGAGTTATCCTCAGTGATTTCAGAGTTGTTGGTCCCTCCTGTGAGGGAACCAGCATCTCTGACTATTATTTGTGGAGTCAGGGCTTGAGGGGCCCTGTTCTCCCTAGATAGGACTGGTGGGGGGGAATCACCCTCCAAGTCACTATCATCATCCTCTGTGTTGCCATCCTCAGAGGGGTTGGCTCTTTCAAACTCTGCCAACAGCTCCTGGAGCTGTAGTTTGGAGGGTCTGGAGCCCCTTGCTATTTTCTTTATTTTACAGAGTGACCTTAGCTCTCTCATCTGTAGATGGAGGTAAGGTGTGGTGTCGAGTTCCACCACATTCACATCTGTATTAGACATTATGCTTCTAAAAGTTGGAATACTTTTTAAGAAACTAAAACTAGTTCTAGAATCTAATTCAAACTTTTATCAAACTTTTAAACTCTAAAAGAAATGCTAACAGGGACTAACACAAGGCCCTAGCAGGACTTTAAAGAATTTAGAAAAATTTCAAATTGCAAAAATCAATTTCTAATGACAATTTTTGGAATTTGTCGTGTGATCAGGTATTGGCTGAGTAGTCCAGCAAATGCAAAGTCTTGTACCCCACCGCTGATCCACCAATGTAGGAAGTTGGCTCTGTATGCACTATTTCAAAGTAAGGAATAGTATGCACAGAGTCCAAGGGTTCCCCTTAGAGGTAAGATAGTGGCAAAAAGAGATAATACTAATGCTCTATTTTGTGGTAGTGTGGTCGAGCAGTAGGCTTATCCAAGGAGTAGTGTTAAGCATTTGTTGTACATACACATAGACAATAAATGAGGTACACACACTCAGAGACAAATCCAGCCAATAGGTTTTGTTATAGAAAAATATCTTTTCTTAGTTTATTTTAAGAACCACAGGTTCAAATTTTACATGTAATATCTCATTTGAAAGGTATTGCAGGTAAGTACTCTAGGAACTTTGAATCATTACTTTAGCATGTATACTTTTTACATAAAACACAATAAGCTGTTTTAAAAGTGGACACAGTGCAATTTTCACAGTTCCTGGGGGAGGTAAGTTTTTGTTAGTTTTGTCAGGTAAGTAAATCACTTACAAGTCTCAGGTTTGGGTCCAAGGTAGCCCACCGTTGGGGGTTCAGAGCAACCCCAAAGTTATCACACCAGCAGCTCAGGGCCGGTCAGGTGCAAAGGTCAAAGAGGTGCCCAAAACACATAGGCTTCAAAGGAGAGAAGGGGGTGCCCCGGTTCCAGTCTGCCAGCAGGTAAGTACCCGCGTCTTCGGAGGGCAGACCAGGGGGGTTTTGTAGGGCACCGGGGGGGACACAAGTCAGCACAGAAAGTACACCCTCAGCAGCGCTGGGGCGGCCGGGTGCAGTGTGCAAACATGCGTCGGGTTCACAATGGTTTTCAATGAGAGATCAAGGGATCTCTTCAGCGTTGCAGGCAGGCAAGGGGGGCTCCTCGGGGTAGCCACCACCTGGGCAAGGGAGAGGGCTTCCTGGGGGTCACTCCTGCACCGAAGATCCGTTCCTTTAGGTGCTGGGGGCTGCGGATGCAGGGTCTTTTCCAGCCGTCGGGAAATGGAGTTCAGACAGTCGCGGTCAGGGGAAGCCTGGGGATTCCCTCTGCAGGCGTCGCTGTGGGGGTTCAGGGGGGACAACTTTGGTTACTCACAGTCGTAGAGTCGCCGGAGGGTCCTCCCTGAGTTGTTTGTTCTCCACCAGTCGAGTCGGGGTCGCCGGGTGCAGTGTTGCAAGTCTCACGCTTCTTGCGGGGAGTTGCAGGGGTCTTTAAATCTGCTCCTTGTAACAAAGTTGCAGTTCTTTTGGAGCAGTGCCGCTGTCCTCTGGAGTTTCTTGTCTTTTTCGAAGCAGGGCAGTCCTCAGAGGATTCAGAGGTCGCTGGTCCCTTGGAAAGCGTCGCTGGAGCAGGTTTCTTTGGAAGGCAGGAGACAGGCCGGTAAGTCTGGGGCCAAGGCAGTTGGTGTCTTCTGTTCTTCCTCTGCAGGGGTTTGTCAGCTCAGCAGTCCTTCTTCTTGTTAGTTGCAGGAATCTAAATTCTTAGGTTCAGGGGAGCCCTTAAATACTAAATTTAAGGGCGTGTTTAGGTCTGGGGGGTTAGTAGCCAATGGCTACTAGCCCTGAGGGTGGGTACACCCTCTTTGTGCCTCCTCTCAAGGGGAGGGGGTCACATTCCTATCCCTATTGGGGGAATCCTCCTTCTACAAGATGGAGGATTTCTAAAAGTCAGAGTCACCTCAGCTCAGGACACCTTAGGGGCTGTCCTGACTGGCCAGTGACGACTCCTTGTTTTTCTCATTATCTCTCCTGGACTTGCCGCCAAAAGTGGGGGCTGGGTCCAGGAGGCGGGCATCTCCACTAGCTGGAGTGCCCTGGGGCATTGTAACACGAAGCTTGAGCCTTTGAAGCTCACTGCTAGGTGTTACAGTTCCTGCAGGGGGGAGGTGTGAAGCACCTCCACCCAGAGCAGGCTCTGTTTCTGTCCTCAGAGAGCACAAAGGCTCTCACCGCATGAGGTCAGACACTCATCTCTCAGCAGCAGGCTGGCACAGACCAGTCAGTCCTGCACTGAACAATTGGGTAAAATACAGGGGGTATCTCTAAGATGCCCTCTGTGTGCATTTTTTAATAAATCCAACACTGGCATCAGTGTGGGTTTATTATTCTGAGAAGTTTGATACTAAACTTCCCAGTATTCAGTGTAGCCATTATGGAGCTGTGGAGTTCGTTTTTGACAGACTCCCAGCCCATATACTCTTATGGCTACCCTGCACTTACAATGTCTAAGGTTTTGCTTAGACACTGTAGGGGCATAGTGCTCATGCACATATGCCCTCACCTGTGGTATAGTGCACCCTGCCTTAGGGCTGTAAGGCCTACTAGAGGGGTGACTTACCTATGCCATAGGCAGTGGGAGGTTGGCATGGCACCCTGAGGGGAGTGCCATGTCGACTTAGTCATTTTCTCCCCATCAGCACACACAAGCTGGCAAGCAGTGTGTCTGTGCTGAGTGAGGGGTCCCTAGGGTGGCATAAGACATGCTGCAGCCCTTAGAGACCTTCCCTGGCATCAGGGCCCTTGGTACCAGGGGTACCAGTTACAAGGGACTTACCTAGGTGCCAGGGTTGTGCCAATTGTGGAAACAATGGTACATTTTAGGTGAAAGAACACTGGTGCTGGGGCCTGGTTAGCAGGGTCCCAGCACACTTCTTAGTCAAGTCAGCATCAGTATCAGGCAAAAAGTGGGGGGTAACTGCAACAGGGAGCCATTTCTTTACACGTCCCCTGGGCTTTTGTGGTCTTCTCGTGAGTTTTATGTTTCGACGTCTTACTCACGGTTTTCGGCGTTTCTTCGGGCTCAAGCTCGTCTGAGTCCGACTCCTGAATGGAGAAGGTTTCTTCTTCCTCCTCGAAACGCCCTTGTCCTGTCGGCGCCAATGCTATCTGCAGTCTTCTCGCTCTTCGGTCTCTTAATGTCTTCTTCGACCAAAACGCTCGACAGGCTTCACAAGTATCTTCCTTGTGCTCTGGAGACAAACACAAGTTACAGACCAGATGCTGATCTGTATACGGATACTTGTTGTGACATTTTGGGCAGAATCGGAATGGGGTCCGTTCCATCAGCCTTGAAGAGACACGTGGCCGGGCCGACCAGGCCCCGACGGGGGATGGAAAAAACCCCGAAGGGCCACCGGAGCTCTTCCAAAGTCGGTGTCGATTTGTTGTAACTAACCCGATACCGAACGCAAACAATACCGACGATTTTTCCGAGATTCTAACTAACTTTCCGACCCGAAACACAGAGCGAAAAGGAACACGTCCGAACCCGATGGCGGAAAAAAAACAATCTAAGATGGAGTCGACGCCCATGCGCAATGGAGCCGAAAGGGGAGGAGTCCCTCGATCTCGTGACTCGAAATGACTTCTTCGAAGAAAAACAACTTGTAACACTCCGAGCCCAACACTAGATGGCGGGATGTGCACAGCATGTGTATCTGCAGCTACACATGCCATCGAACATATATATATATATATATATATATATATATATATATATATATATTAGTGTGTGTATATATATATATCTCTATACATACACACACACACACACACACATGTACTTTGGTAGCTTTGTGCATTTATTAGGATAAAAGTAGGTTAACATTACCAATGATTATCCCCTTTCAGTTGAAATAAACTATAGTAATTTCTGCTTTATAAAAGCAAGTCTATATAGTATCCTATTATGGTTTCTAAGGGGAAACCGAAAATCCTAAAGTATATATTTTGGAAATAATAGTAGAATTTTTGAATGCTAGTTTCAAGCACTGGTCCAAATAATCTCTTATCCCCGGCATGCGATACTGGCTGCACTCATGCTTTACTGCTGTATTATTGTCAAGTACACGTTTCCCTATGGGAATTCTTCTGGAACCTTGAGAGCTGTCCTCTAAGAATTGAGACACTAGCTCTTCTGACTTTTCATACAGACGTTTCCTAACCTTTCTTTAAAACAACCACAACCCCCAACAACCAAAGAAATCAATATGGAAAACAAATAAAGCCAATTATTCATTTTTGGCATTTTCCCTACAATATACTGCCATGCTCTGCACAATCTGGGGTACATGCTATTAAGTTTTAGTGTGTCTACAAAGTTAACTGATCTGGTGCAGTCACGGTATGATAACTGTAATTTCTTGTTTTCATATACACAAAGGAAATATCAGATTATTTCACACTTAGCACACTTTGTTTATATACTCAGACTTGAGAGGTTTGATTCATAAATGTTACGTTGGATTCACAAACATACTTGGGAGGTTTCTCCACAGTGCGGTAAGTGTTGAACGCCTGAAGCTGCTGTTGCACACCAACCAACGAGTTGGCGAATTTGCGATTATTCAAAATGATGATGGTTTGTTCAATCCACTCAAGAAGGTCAGAAGCCAGCGATTCATACTTTTCAATCATTTTTTCCGTTTCTATGGCATTATCGAGGACCTGGAATAAGGAGTAGATGCAACAGTTGAGCAAGACACCCAATCTGTGGAACAATATGAATCCATGCTGCTCCAATCACAACAAAGATAAAACTAAGTGTAGATGAGTTAAGATGGTTAACAGAGCACAGTACTTTAAATACATCAATGAAATGCAATAAATATTTAAGATTTACTGACTGGTCAGACTATCTTAAACTGTAAGAAATGTAACTAAGAAGTAGTCTACAAGTTTCTGTTGTGAAAATCTTCAAATCAGTATCAAATAACACTTAGAATCATCAGTTCTTCTATCCATCTCCTTCCTACCTCATTCTCAATTATTTTCAAATGTCCATTAGATCTGAGCTTATGAACAAAGTGGTGAACTTGACAAGCAATATCGCCCTGCCAATACACTAGCAAAACACATCCCCACCAGCTTGCATCAGAAACCTTCCAATGATCAAATACAAATATTGTGACTAAGTTGTATCTCCAGAGAAGTAGTCCAGTCCTTGAAACATGCAATTATCACCACTCACTCTGAAGCATCTCACTGAAAAATCCATATTTTTTGTCAATCATCTTGAATGCAAACCTTCTTGTCTCTTATCAGTGTTAGAAATAGGGTCTCTAGATGGTAGTAGGTTGCACCCTTTCCAAGTAGGTATCCTCACTAGTCAGGGTAAGGGAGTCGCACAGCTCAGATAACCCCTGTTTCCCCCGCCCCAACCTTGGTAGCTTGACTCAAGCAGTTAAGCTTATCTCAGAGGTAATGTGTAAAGTATGTGTACACACACACACACAGAGTAAAAGTGAAAAACACATCACAAAACACTTCACACCAGTTTAAAATAGAAGCCAATATTTATCTGAGTAAAACAAGACCAAAACAGCACACATCCAACATACACAGGAAAATATACGAATTTTCAAAGATTAAATGTAGTATACCGGTTGCACAATAGCTCCAACTGAGGCTAACCTAAAGACTTGATGAAGTTGCTTCCAACACTCCAGCGCCACCCACAAGGGAGTGCAGTCGCCCACAGAGTCATATAGAACCCAGTTACAGTACCTTGGAAAAGATGAGGAAATAACCAGGCTCCACAGAGTCAGGGAGGTGAGGCGTCACTGGAGCCGGTGCGGCGTCGGTTCCCAATTGCCACCAGAGAGGTGAGGCATCATTACTGCTAAGCAGGGGAGGTAAGGCGTCAGTTCCTTATGTTTTTAGAGAAGGTGATGCGGCATTGGCTGTGAGGCATTGGTTCCTTACGACAAGACGTGGTAGATGAATCCAGCAGGTGAGGTGTCGCGATCACACCATGGGGCCACAGAGTTGGAGTAGGGTGCCACGGACGTCGGCGACACAGCACTCTGGACTCTCACTGTGCATCAGGCCTGCATTATAGGTTGCAGTTGTTGCACTCAGCATGGACCACAGCTTCGGTGCAGGCAGCGCCGTGGGGCTCAGAAGGTGGCGCCAGTTCAGAATTCATTTTGGAAGTCGAAGCACTATTTTTTTCCTATTTGCACCAGAATTCACTCCCAAGGGCCCAGGAGATGGATTTGCCACCACTTGGCAAGTCAGGACTCTCAGTAAGAGAACTCAAGCATTGGTGGGCGAAGTCTCTGATGTCCCTGAGACTTAACAGGAGGCAAGCTCAGTCCAAGCCCTTGGAGAACCTTTGGAAGCAGGATGTAGAAAGCCAAGTCCAGTCCGTTCACTCCAAGGACAGAAGCAGCAGCAAGCCAGCACAACAAAGCAACAGGCAGAGTGGCACTTCCCTCCTACAGCATCCATCTCTTCTTCCTGGCAGTATTTCCTCAGTCCAGAAGGATTCTAACTATGTGGTGTCAGAGGTCAAGTACTCATACCCAAACTTCAAAGAGATGTCTTTGTAGTGCCCAAGACACTGCCTTTCCCTGCCCTGGCTCCAGCCACACTCCAAGGGGCTGCAGACTGCTTTGTGTAAGGACAGGCACAGCCCTATTCAGGTGCAAGTGTTAGCTCCTCCCACGACTCTAGCTCAGGAAGACCAATCAACCTGGTGATGGGCCATAAGGATACACAGGGCACACCTCAGCTTCCTTTGTGTGACTGTCCTGACCCAGATGTGTATTCAGCAGACAGACAGAGGCACAGAATGGTTAAGGAAGAAAATGCCCACTTTCTAAAAGGTGCATTTTCAACATTTGCAATTCAAAAACCAACTTCACCAAAAGATGTATTATAAAATTGTGAGTTCAGAGACCCCAAACTCCACACCTCGATCTGCTCCCAATGGGGAAACTACAATTAAGAGACATTTAAAAGTAATGCCCAAGTTACCCTATGGGAGGAAGAGTCCTTGAAATTGTGAAAAATAAATTTAGCAGTATTTCACTATTAGAACAGGTAAAACACCAGTAAATGTCCTACCTTTTAAATACACTCCACCCTGCCCACAGGACTGCCTTGGGCCTTCTTTATGGGTTAGATACAGTTAGTAAAAGAGAAGGTCTAGGCCTCATGAATGGTTGCATTTGCCAGGTCGACATGGCAGTCTAAAACTGCACACACAGACACTGCAATGGCAGGCCTGACACATGTTTACAGGGCTACTCCGGTGGGTGCCACAATCAGTGCTGCAGGCCTACTAGTAGCATTTGATTTATCGGCACTAGGTACTTATTAGTAAATCAAATATGCCAATCATGGATATACCAATCACCAATACAAATTAAGCAGGAAACACTTGCACTTAAGCACTGGTCAGCAGTGGTGAGGTGCCCAGAGTTCTAAAGCCAACAAAACAGATCTGAAAAAAGAAGGAAGAAGGCAAAAAGTGTGGGGATGGCCCTGCAAAAAGGGCCATTTCCAACAATCAAAATCCTAGCAATGGAAATAATTGACAACTATAGTAGTATATGGAACACCGCATTATCAGGCATGATAAGTCAGGTTTTAGATAGGCGAGAAGAACTAGACAAAATGAGAGGATCCTATACTAAATTAAAATCAGTAGAGCAAAGTGAATGTTTCAGGAATGCATGTTTGGGATCTCTACTGGAGGGTGACGTAGCTACCAGGGGGTCTGAGAAGTGTATTATGTGAACCTGGAGTGCTGTGAAGATCAGTAATAGGGAGAATTCTCATAAAGGGTCTGGCAGAGGGCGGTATAATAGTGTATATGCAGCAAAGCACATTGTTCCTCAGAGTGGCAGATTTGAGGGCTCTAGCCGTTTCAGGGAAACAATGAGTAATTTGTCAGACATTTTATGTTATAGTTCTGTCATTGTAAAGTGATTTAAAGTGACAATGACTTAAATAAGCAATGAGCACACTTGCTCCAATTGGCCTGGCTTGTCTGCAATTGCAAAATGTGGCACCTCCAAGACCTTGTTTCATTTACGATTTAAAGTATGCAATATTAAAGCAATACTTTAGTGAGAGCATTTTTTGTGGACACTGGTGCTAATCTTGAGACATTAAAAAGGTGAACATGGTGCATGGGTGTGTTCTCTCTAAACTTAAACAAGAGGGCTGATGAGGAATATTGTCCACTTTCTTAGGGTGTCTACTCAGAACATATATCACCTTTCTGGTGGTTACAATGGAATGTTTATTTAACCAGGGGGCATTTCAGTTCAGAACCTAATCATCAAACTGCATCTGTTGCTGCAGAGCAGTGTGAGGGTGAAATACACACCAATGAACTGAGTAAGCATTTTTATTAAGGGGGGAAGATGTGGACTCAGAACAACTTGAGTTTAGGGTTGATCTCTGGACTAAAGTGATTCCTTTGTTTCCCTCTATAACCCAATGTATCTAACCAGCATAAAAACAGAATTCTGTATATATATTCACAGATCTATGCTCCTTCTATACTTTCACATTACCCTAAAAAAAAGGTTACACACATGCAAAGACACAACCATTCGTTGAGCATCTATTAAATATTTAGATCAAGCCAGTCACAAAAGGTTGAGTATATAGTATACGCAAATTTATCAACTCATTAACAGAACCAAACTCACTCATACTATACTTTTCAAAGCACACAGACACACACACACACACACACACAACCACTCATGACATTTTATGTGAATAAAGTAGAAATTGAACATCTTACTTAAAACATTCAGTGGATCAAAGATCAGGACGAAATGGTGTGCTGAAAGTGTTCATTCCACACATCACATGCCTACAGCTCCCACTCCTGCAGACATACTTGCTTGTGTGTACAACAAATATTGTAACACTGTTTTGGTTCCTGTGATGAAGAATGGTGTTTGATTTACACTAAACCTTTGAGAACCTTCTGCAAGAGTCTGCAGTAACATGCCATAAAGCACAGCATATTGTAGATTAGGACCATAGTACTAATTAACGGTGCACTGTGTTGAAGTCAAATTAACAAAATCATGTGCTCACTTACTTTTCCAATACGTTTGCCTTCCACTGCTAAGGCCTTCATCTTGGAGAAGTAGTGGTAATATGTCACCACATACGTAATGATGGATTTCTCATCAGGATGGTCAACGCTGATGTCTGGAAGAGAACGAAGAGCATTATTAAAATAAGCAAGCAATAGTGCTACTAAAAGTCTTAATTTTAAAATGCTTCTTATGTACCCTTTTGTGTGCAACCAATTCTGGACCTTGAGTCCATTGAATAAGGAGGTGGGAGTGTAAAGAGGAGTTTGAAGTTAGACAGAGTATCTACCAGAAACAGCAATAGATATGGATACTTCTAATCATAGAATCCTCACTGTCAGAACAGATACCAAAGTAGCACCTCCCAAGGTAGTGGGCCTGCGGAATGGCTCAGACAAAAAGTCCTGCAGGACAAAAAGGGCAAAATGCCCACCCTGACTGAACTGTCAAAGCAATAGTGCTTCATGAGCATGAGCACTGATGCCCACATAAAAGCCTGCTGGCATGCATCCACGACAGGCGCTCTGCATGCCAGCACAGTAGTAGCAGCCTTGGTTCAAGTGGAATGGGCCCTCAATCCTTAGCTTGGGTGCAGCAGATTTTAATAGAAAGGACTATCCACCGGAAGGTGGTTCTTTTCTGCACTATCTTTCCCTTCTTTGTTCCTGAGAAGCCCACAAAGAGTTGATCGTCCACTTGATGGTCCCTAGTATGATAAATGGAGAAATCAAAGAGCTCTCCTTGGGTCTAAACAATGGGGCCTCTCCTCCTCTTTGGAGGTTTAAGGCTGGCAAAGAATGGCCAAAGAGATTGTCAGCAAGACATGGAAAGGTGCTGCTACTTTTGGCAGAAATGCAGCTCAAGTTCTCAACACTAGTTTGTCTGGAAAAAATGTTGTGTCTGACAGCTGGACTTAGAGTATTTGCAGCTCAGTCAAGTGCTAAGCCTGTGTTGTTATAACAACCAGAAAGACAACTTTCAGGATCAAGATATGTAGTGAACAACTGTGCACTGGTTCAAATGAAGAGCACATTAGCTAATTGAGACCAAAATTGAAGTCCCATTGTGGCATCACAAATGGTCCAGGCGGAAATATACATTGTAAACATTTAAGAAATTTCACTTAAACAAGGAAGGATGATCCAGCAACTTCAATGCTATTTCTTGCTAGGCCAACAATAAATAACACTTCAGACAGCTTTGCTTGTAGCGGGTCAACCTGGCAGGAGCCACACCACGCCACAAGCTTGTCCCACTGCCAGGCATACATCGATTTCGCAGCTAGGCAACTGGCTAGCAGATTAACGGCCTTAGGAGGAAAAATGAAGGAAACTAGCTGCCTCCACTCAATCTCCACACAAGGAGATACAGATTGTGGTGGTCCAGGGGCAGGACCATGCCCTGTTGCTGCCATAGTAAATCCTCCCAAAATGGCAGCTTGATCGGAGCACAGGTGCTCATGCCCAGAAGTTCTGGGTACCACACCCTCGTGGCCTGATCTTCTTCAGAATTTGAGCCAGAAAGGGTAGAGGAGGGAAGCCATATAGGAGCCCTGAGGTCCACTCTCAGGGAAGTATGTCTCGGAGAGAGAGTCTTCTTGGGAACTCTATCTTGCTAACATGCATTCCAGTATGGCCTTCGGGTTCATCCTGACTGGGCTCCAAACCAGGCACCAAGGGCATACATGGGTATCTACCAAGGCCATCTGCTTTGACATTCCCTACAAGTTTTAAACCCTGTTGATTTGGGAGATTACATATTTCCATTGCACATTTGGTACAAATAAATATTTTTGTAACTCCTTTCTCCAGTGGAGTGGTGCTCCAGATCTGCAGTTCCAAGTATTGGAAAAGCAGTGATGCAACACAATTTTTGTTTTTGTTTTTCCACCATTGTGTGTGGAGTTACTAGTACTATTTACTTCACATGGCCACTCACAGACATCAAAAGACTGGTATCTTTGGAATGGAGGGAGCAGCTGCATGGTCAGCCCAAAATTGCTCCTCGCTGCAAGGGTGATAACCAGACCTGGTGCACTCAACAGGTAAGATGCCATTGGCAACTTACTGAAAGTGACCCAAATATGTTTGTCTGAAAGCACCCTACTGAGATAAGGAGCTGTTTTACTAACTATATGCTGCACCGCAAACTTAAAAAACCAGGAAGGGTAAATGTGCAGCTGTTTGAGTTGTACTGCCATTTTTTGGTAAGGTCCTGCAGGTGTGCAATTTCTACTGAAATTTTGTGGTCATGGGCCCAACAACACAGGCATTGCACCTCTGTTGAGAGAAATCAGAGTTCCATACTCCACTGATTTCTAATGTAAAACACGGAGGTCGTAACGTCTGTCCTAATCTTAACTGCTGAAACTTACATCAGAGCTGGTAAAATCTGCAGTGCTAAACAAAGCATGCACCTCTAGCAAAATGATGCGCAGGACATTTTCCTGGCTTGACCAGTGAGACTGGAACGATAGCGCTTGGAGGTGTGCTTTAAGTTAGCTAAGGAAGCATCTATAGTCATCAAAAAGTGCAGGTCTGGCCTCTTAAGGGACAGTCTAATCAGTATATTACCTGAGCCCCTTATCCAGGTGTGTGCTGGACTGACCTACACTTTGTCACACGTGTCCATCAACCTGTCTTCGTTGTCTGCCTAGGGGTGCCTTGACCTGTCTCTTAAGTAGACAACAAAACAAGAAGATGTAGTCCTTAACAACACCTTCTATCGCCTGAGTGCAAAATGTCAATACGAAGGCCACCAGAGTTGATGAGTGTCTGTGCTCTGTCTTCAGCTAGGGGCCGAGCAACAGATTCCGAAAAGAGTCCCAGAGCAGGAGTTAGACCAACTCTTCCTAAAGAATCAAAAGCAAAACCGCTGCTTGCAAAGAAACTTCATTCTTTAAAAGTCTTTTTCCCGAGTACTAATGTTGTATCTGAAGTATGGTTGTCTCTAGGAAGAGAAGATCTGAGTACATTCTCTATAATTATTAGCTGAACGCAGGCTGCTTATAATACTCTATTAAACGAGAGCAATTTTATAGTGCAGCTGTGAAGAAAGTACTGGAGATTCAGTGCCTGGCTGAGTAATGATTATTGCAGGTGAATCTATCAAAGATACCACGTTAGAGAATGCTGCATTGCCAGTTGGAAAAGTTTAAAAGTGGGCAAAAGAAACAAAAGTAGTTTTTTTGTTTGTTTTAAGTGCCTCTTGGCGATGCCATTAAAGCATAGGGACTACAGAAAAATGAGTCCCTTTTTCACTGGAAGTTGACACTAGTTTTTGGACTAAAGATTTTGTGATAACCAAGTAGCTATCCAGTGTAAAATTGGCATTCGGCGAATTCTAATGCACGACTTGCTTCCATCTCATTTATGTTACCCATTAATATTTGATCAACTAAAGCCTAGCTGTTTTACACATCTGATTTGTAAGCAAAGCTAGTCTAATTTTTGGGATACATATTTAACCACTGTTGATTGGAGAACATTAAATATTGGCTTTTGATTAACAATACCCTAACATAAAAATGTTCAAAACAGGTATTTTTTAATTAGTCATGGCCTTTAAAACATTACATGAATTATTGGCATCAGCCTCCGAGGGCTTAGTGGGTAATTTTGATTGACGGGTGCTTAAGCTCCAAAGAAGCCAATTTATATTCAACTTTTGGTAATCCAATTAAGTGACGACGCCTTCCACTCAAGGCCCTGTGATAAGATGTAATGTGCCCGAAGGCAGATATCCAGACTGCTGCTGACTCTAGCCTGTGTGATTTCAATAGCTATTTGGATGGAGCGAATATGGCACTGGCTTCATTGTTAGTGAAACAGTCTGTTTAAATGATCATTGGATGGTCCAAGAACTAGAGTCAGAAGTCACGATGAACCAACCATAGTGGGTGCAGGAAATAATGCAGGATTTCACACAAGGGCTAGCGGAGAATCACAGAATGAAAGCTGTAAACTCCATTTGCAGTCCATACAATGAAATGTAGGGAGAGAGGGAGAGAAGGATAGAGGGAGCGAGAGAGACCCCCGCCAACCCCCCCCCAGGTTTTAAAATGACATGTTAATAATTTCTTAATTGGGGAGAGGACCCAAAATTCCCTATTTTTAAATATACAAATCAATATGTTCTTCTTGAGGGGGGAACCTTTGCCCACCCCTAAAAATACCTTTCCATTCTATACTCTTGCCTACCGTAAAACCCCCGCCGGGGGTGTGGAATTCCTATAGCCCGACACCCAGGACATATTGTTTCGGGTCAAGGACAACTAGTTTTCATATTTATTTTGTCCTTGGGACAAGTAGGCCCAATCACCTGCAGCACAAACCCTTTGGCTGCCAGTTTATAGGACCACAATGGAGTAGGGAAGGGAATTGTCTGCAATTGAGGTAATATTTGTGTACATATGCTAATGCTGTTCAAGCTTTTATTTATGGTTCATTAATGCAAAGTCTTTATTAGGATGAGCACTCTAAGTACATGTTGCAAGCTCGGACTGTAGTACTGACAGTGGTACCAGTAAAAGCAATGTGTGCACACGTTTGCAAAGTTTAACAATATGAGGCTACACGTAATGCTCCCAGAGCGCTTTCTGATTAAATGCAAATATTTGCAGAAGCATGAAAGCAAGATTGACAATTATTTGCTTTCAAAATAAAATGTTCACAAAAAAACGCAACTAGGAAAAAACATGTTTTGATAAATTACTATAAAATGTTAGGTACCATTTCTTTGAAGCATCTTCAGTGAAATGTTTTGATGCATGCTAGTATTTTCAAAAAATATTTATAAGGGAAAAATCAGTGAAACCACTTTCAACAAGATTATGAGAAACATGAAAATAAACAAGCACTGGCAAAGCCAATAGGTCGAATGTTGGTGGGTCAGTTTTGGTTTTGTCAATGTGTGTCTTATTTTGACATCGCTTTTCTAAAACCTTATTGTTGTGGGAGCTGCCGGGCCCTCACCATTGCAACAAACACTGATAAAAAGCAAGAATATTTTTTCATCTAAAAAAACACACCTTACCTCAAAGGTTTCTGGCACCAAACAAAACATTTTTGTGTGTCAAAATGCTCCTTGTGAAAGAACAGATTGCTATCACTCACACTGAAGCAACCCGATAGATGGATAGAGAGAAAGACAGAATCATAATTAAAAAAAACTGTCTTGGTTAACACCAGACTTAAATAGGGGCCCAATTGTTAACGGGAGTCATCAAAGTGCACCCATGATATATATTTCTTTGCATTAGTGCAGATTTACATATTTCTTGAAGTCACATGAATTTACAGAAGTAGACCAAGAAATCATACTCCTAGAAATTGTTTGTGAACTGCATTTTAGCACAAGCAAATATACATGTGTAGATTTGCTCATGTGAAAATATCTTGAGAGTTTAGGAGTTCCCTTTCCTTCTAACCATTTTTCCCCAACTCTAGAAGAAGTTTTACTTCTGCCCCTTTCATGAGTAAATTCCCAACCTTACCCAGTTTTGGAAAAGATTAGGGAAGAGCATGTGAAAACCCATAAAACACGCAAGGTAGTAGTTTTTCTCAGACTCAAAAGGGCATTCCAAACCTGGAACTTTTGCTTACCGCTGCCTCCAGCCCCAGCATGTAAATCTGCCGAAAGGTGGTATAATAAGGCAATTGCCAATATTCAAGCCCTACTATAGTATTAGCCATGACATAATAAGAGAGGCTATTATCACAGCTCTTACGTATTGAGATTGCTGCCATAATGCGTTGCCACTTTACATAGCACCAAAGGGACAAGTAGACTTTTTTTTACAGCACAAGTAGATTTATGAAGGAATATTTCCTGTAGACAAGTAGATATTTTATTAAATTGCACATCCCTTGCACTGATACTACCCTATTCCTTTACCCACCCCATAACCTTAAAAACACCCATCCCACCCTATTTCCTTACTTACCCCTAATTCCTAAAAATACCCTTATCACCTTATACCTCTACCCACCCCTAAACCCTAAAATCTCCCATACCACCCAATACCCTTACCCACCCCTAAACCCTAAAAACACCCTTACTACCCAATATCTTTACCCACCCCAAACCCTAAAAATACCCTTACTATCCAATACCCTTACCCACCCTTAACCCCTAAAAAATACCCTTACTACCCAATACCCTTACCCACCCCTAAACCCTAAAAATACTCTTATCGCCGTAAGCCCCTACCCACCCCTAAACCTAAAAAAATAAATAAAAAAAAATTACCGTCCTTTAACCTTACCCACCATCTAAACTCAAAGTTAAATGTGTGTGTGTATATATATATATATATATATATATATATATATATATATATATATATATAAACACCCACTCCCCTTGATTGTAATTACCTTTCTTGTCTAATCATATTCGTGGTAAAGGCACTGCGAGCTGAAGGATGCCTGGTGAAGGCATCCAGTTGTAAACAGAGCGTTGCAAAGGCTGTCTCCCCTGTAAAATAACCCAGCTAGGGGTTAATTCCATTACAGGGTTAATGCACTATTTCAATGGCCTGGGTGAGCTGCTGGATTTAAAAGGCAGCGAAAAGCAGCTTAGTCTGCAGTTTATGAGCTGACACATGCAGTTCCAGAAAATAGCTTGCTCAATGAACCACTGAATGCAGAATATTTTTCTCTTGCCTATCCATTAACTACCAACTGCAGTAAAGTAAGTGAAAAGAAGTTAGAAAAGGACACGAGAGCTTTTTACGAATCATTTCTAGTAGATTTACAGCTCCCCCACGTTTGCCTATAATGAAGCTAGAAATAACCTTTTCTAAGTGGCATTTAAAATGAGTGCATCTGAAAATGGGCAAGAATGGAAAGGGGTGCGTTTGCCCTACAGTAGACCCTGCTACAATACGCCTGTAATGCTTTGGCTGCCTCTCTATCGGTTGTCTCCTGTAAATTATTTGCACTTTCACCACACACAAGTTGTGGGCTGTTTTCTTTCCAGAGTTTTGGGAACCAGTCCATCCAAAGTGAGATCCTGCCGACATACTAACCGACAAGAAACTGGAATCAAGCCCAGATCACAACATATACGTATCACGATTTAGCATGGTTTGGATCTTGGGGACCAGACAATGTTTAATACAGCTTTCTATTCCATACATTCAGATACCCCTTTGTGACATGTCATACTGCTCAGAGATGCACAACATACGAGGTGCTAAATTTGAGTCGGTGAAGGCTAGCAGCACTCATTTTGAGGCTACTGGCACTCATTTTTGGGGACCAGCATTTTTTTTCGCATCTAACATTTACCAAGCGAAAGAGAGGGATAAACAAATGAAGTGGAAAGACAGAGGAAGAGAACAACAGAGAAACCATCATAAATGGAGAAAGCAGGAACCTGCTACAATGAGATAAAAGAGCAAGGAGTGTCTGGTAGATGATTAAAGATGCATAAGATCAGTGATTGAAGTACATAAAAAAAGTATGGGAACTGTGATTCTGTTTGCAAAAGGGCAGGGTGACATGGCGTGGAGTCAAAAGCATGGCTAATAAAAACAAAATATACTGGCCCTTATTAAGAGTTTGGTGGGGCCGCCCACCAAACTCTGGTCCTATTATGAGTTACCCGCTGGGTCAGCGGGTGCAAACAGCGTTTCCGTCTGCTAGCCCAGCGGGAAACTCACCACAACACTGACGCTGGCTTGTAATCGAGCTGGCGGCAATCTTGCGCTGCGTCGGGTGTGATGACACCGATCGCCCTATTTACTGCCCATAATTCGCTGCCCTGGTGGATTAAGACCTCCGGCACTGCCAGGCTGTTGACTGGCGGCAACCTGTCGGTGCTGGTGGTCGGACTGTGGTGCCTCCGCCAGTGTCATAATGTGCGGCCGGACTGCTGCTTTGGAGGTGGTCTATCCGCCACCACGAGTCTGGCGGTCCCAGGACTGCCGGACTTGTAATGAGCACCACTGTAACTTTTTCCAGTCTTTCACCTTTGGGTAAGTACGTATGAAATAAGCCACTTCAAACAAAAATAAATGCAAGTTAAGTTAATCAGTGGGAAACACACTATTGTATATCATGAAACTTCTGTTAGTTAATGCACTGCAGAGGTCTGTGCCTCTAACCAGAGAGAAAAGAATTGAATCCTGGTTGGTGCAGTGGAGAATAGTAACTTGTGTACGACGTCCCAATCTGTGACAAAAAGCTTTGTGAATATGTAAGTCATTATTTTACATTTGCACTGCACACAGTATAAGATAAGACGCTACAAAATTTGCAAAATGTTTAAGGTTAAATAAACAGTGCTTCCAAAATATTGATTTTTAGTAATACCCAGACTGTACAAAGCGCATTTTTTTTTTATAACTGTCCTTTAAAAGCACACACTTCACAGCTTAGCTGGTAGCACCCTTGCAATATCACTCAAGAAGAATAATTCTGTGTCATCAAAAGCTTCAAGTGATTCCATCAATTAAAGTCACTACAGACTTCCAAGCACCCTTTTCAGGTACGAAGGCACCCTGGCAAGAAGGCTTGTTTCACTGTCTGCCCCTCCTCACAGCACAGGAGACCCCATGCCTTTCATTACAACCAAAACAATTTAACTCTAGGAATCAACCATCTTAGGACAGTTTTCTTTTCACAAAAAGTAGGGAGAACTTTCTAAAATTAAATAAGCAAGGGCATGTCGTGCCTCTCAAACCCGCCCACTTCAAACACTGCATAAGGTAGATTCAAGACTAAGAAGGCATGTTATTATTCGTTGCGCTGATATTCAAATTTAATTTCACCAGCAGCGATCTTCTGAGCAGATCTTTGTACACAAGCACTTATTTTTTCACAAATTAAGCTCTGGGCATAGTTTTTTGTAAAACAAAATAATTTAAAAAATAAAAAATAATAAAAAATATTACCGGGCTGGCGTTTTTATTTCACACCATGGAACATTGGTCTGCTGGAGGAAAAGTGCTCTAGCAGCATTTTCCTTTCTTCCAATTCGTGGCAGGCACGGTCCTTCACAACATGTATCAGGCCCTGAGGCAAGTCAGGTTAAGCAGAAAAGGGATCCTAAAAGTCTACATGACATACTTAGCGAGGCACACTGAATTTCTCAATTCGCACCTTGCACCTCAAACTAATTATTTGCACATGAAAAGAAAAACCGTCTGTAAAGTTGCCATTAATTGCCGCTCTTACTTACCTTCAGGGTCAAGAAGCTTGGTCAGGCCAAGATGCTGCTCTGCAAGGTTGAAGGCATTTTGCAGATTGTAGTGTGCGTTAGATTTTTTTAATTTATCAAAATCAATTAAATCTGGCCTGTGATGAATAAGAAGACATAAAAAAAACTGATTTAGCTTAAGACCTGAAAATAGCCGGTCCTCAAAAGTTCCAACATAAATTCAGCATAAACATACCTTTCTATGTGGCAAGAATATTAATGCTGGAAAAAGACTCAATAGACCAGCAAAGCAATCAACTTGGAAACCTCTGCAAGGCCCTGGTCACAGGTTTAAGTCCCAGCAAGGGTGGCTGAGCACTTCACCTGCCAGAAGCCAATAAATGGATTGCTTACAGTTCAAAAGTGAGGGGTTTTTGATAAAAGGATGCTTTAAATCCAAATTATATTTGTATAATCATGGTGGCATCTTATTGAAGTTTGAATACCGTTTGAGGACCGAATATTTGAAGGTGACCACATAAAAGTGAATTTAATGCAAATGATGTTCGGGTGGTAGGACATGGGTGCACATATTTGTAGTTTACAGGGCCTTATATGTGCAGTAAATCACTGATGATGCATAGAGTGCTGTGTTAGACCTGTGGTGGGGGCAAGAGTAGAGAGTGAAGTGAATAAATAGTTGTGTGTTGGGGCTTTCAAGTGACAGCAGCTAGTTTCTTAGCTGCTCAGATGAACTTCACAAGAGTGGAGATGAATTTGGAATTAAGAGGCCTGAACAGCTGGGAGTACTAGAACCTTGAGGGGGCAGATAGGAGGTATACTTAGAAGCAGGAGGGTGAGAGGCGTTGTCAGGGTGTGGCATACATGTTAAAAGCCTTTTTTTGATTCATTAATAGCAGTACAAACCATATCACTGGGTACTTGACTAGGGTTACAAATTAAGTTGGCATAAATTGGCCTTGCCAAAGATGAGGTCCTAACATTTCCATTATCACTTTAAAAATCAATATGGAGGTTAAAAGGCACAATATATTGCAGATTGGAGGCAGGTAACTGAGTTTAGCCCTTTCTGCAGATTCATGTCCTCTACAAACACATCTCTTCATACTCATCCAACTAACTCTTGCTTGCACTGGATGTGGGCAAATGTTGCCTCCTCTGCGTTGTATTAAAATAATAAGAATATGTTGACCATAAAAAGGGAAAGAAAAAACTGACACACTCAAGAGCTGCAACAAACGGTTTGATAATCTTTAACTATTCCAAAACTTCAAGCTGTGCCCTGAAATATACAATGGAAAAACTGCACATAGAGCGGAGAAAAAAAGTTCAAAAGGTCATGTCGTACACTTTTTAAATGGTCGTTGGATAGTGCACCAGGCGCTTACCTACCTGTGTTTGTGTATCAGTGCGTTGAAGGCCATTCCATCCCTCCAGCTAGTGGTGAAGTTGTGTATGTTAACGTTGGGATAACTGCAATAATAAAAAAAACACAATCATGTCATAACAAACTTCCCGTGAAGAACAACTGTCCACTGCCACCTTGTATGGCTTGTAGAGGCAGATGATAAAATACTGACACCACCGGTTTTGAGTGTGCTATAACCTAACATATTTTCTCCTACAGGGGTGATCCTCACATACCCAAATTATTAAGTACAACAAACATAAGATGAAGCTACAAGATAGCATTCAATGCTCCCATCATTTAATTTCGATATAACAGCACACGTTTCCAATCTTTCCAAGATTGTCTTTCTTTATACAATATTCCATCATGTCAATGACAAACTCTCAGTCTAGAAAATAGTTTGGATATAATAAAATGCCAAAGTGAATTACCGGTGAGTGGGATATCTGTGACACTGACTATGCCAACAAAGTTACAGAGTAACCAACGTGATCATATGACATCCTTTATAACCATAATTGTTTTGTTGTTTCTGTGATTATACTTGACACTGCAGGCTACAGAAACACCTGGCATTTTGCAAACGTAAAGCACTATCTTTGCACCTGGCCTTAAAAAAAAGCAATACCTGTGGGGGTGTAAAGTTATTCAAATAACAACATTATATGCAGTGGGTGATAGGGATATTTACTTCGAGCCTATCAGACATTGAAGGCTGTCTAGTTGCAAAATACACCTTTAACCTTACAGTGGGTTTAGAGCCCACCCACTGCTTAACTGCTTACCACTGGGTGGCTTTACTGTGGCTTTAGTGGCTTGCTTTTTATTCACCGTCTTGTGTGTCTTCAGCTTCTGTGTTTGTCCCTCCTGTGGGGCGTAGCCTCTTGACTTGTTTCCTTCCACTGCTTACTTTTCAGGAACTAATTTTTTCTTTTGAGTTAATTACTCTAAGAGAGATCATGTGTTTTCCAGCTGTTTACCTCGCGTACTTCTTTAGCCCCCCTCCAACACACTATGTTGCTCTCTTGCATCTGTGTGCTTCTCCCAAACCACCACACACCCAATTCCCCGTTTTGTGCTTGCTCTCATGATGTGTTTTTCTCTTGCATTGGTTTCTCACTCATGTGCTTCGCCCTTGAATGCTGCTTTTCCCTTCCCAGTCCCGCTAGCCTTTGCTTCCTCCAACTCCCCAGAGGTTGCCCCTACAACCATGACACTCCCTGTTGCTTCCTCCTACCACAACCTGTGTTTAAGTAATTAACTTATTTCATTTTTCTGAGGACCAGGCTACAGAATGGTTGTTAGTACTTCCGTTTTAAAAGCACTTTAGTGTTTCCTTTATTTTTTGTTTTTATTTGCAGAACTAGCGAGGATAAGTAAATGTTAAAAATGGCACCCGCGCCATCATGCAGGCAATGCATGCGTGCCTACAAAAATGGCCCAAACATATCACTGTGCCTTTTTCTTTATTTACTATTGTTTTTAATTAACCTTTTCGCTATGGAGCATGGCGTCTTGCCAGTGCTGTACAGCATGGTCAAAAGGTACCACAGGTCCTACAGGTAAGAGCTACTAGCTTTGCGCCAATGCTCATTTATTAAAGTTGCGCCCCAAGCAAGGAAACAAAACATCAATGTTAGGGTTCTAGTACAACCCACACATATGCTAATTTTGTGTGTGTTTTTAATTAGTGCCCTTAGTTTTTTTTCAAACCAGTATTAAAAGCTGCTTGTCAATGTATTTCTCGGGGTGCTGCCTAGAGCAACAGTGGCAACTTAGCAGAACCTGTAACATCAAAAGCAAGAAAAATACGCTGTGTGTAAAGGCACTCACAAAAGACTTAACTCCTGCAGTGCAATAGATTAGTGTGTGCAGTATACCTATAATCTGGGTAGAGCCTCTTACCACACCGTAAACAAAGATGCACACAGAAAAGAACTCAACATTCTGTGTATTTTTTTATGTGCAGTCACTAAAAAAAGCAAATATGCTAGTGGTTGGCAAAAAAAACCAATCCTATACATATTAGCTATTACGTTTTTCGATTCAGGTAAAAGACAACGTGTTTGCAAATCCCAAAATCACTGCAATGAAATCTTTAAACTCTGTAAGAAGAGCTTTCTCAGTA
Organism: Pleurodeles waltl; assembly: GCF_031143425.1. Taxonomy (NCBI): domain Eukaryota; kingdom Metazoa; phylum Chordata; class Amphibia; order Caudata; family Salamandridae; genus Pleurodeles; species Pleurodeles waltl. The sequence continues at coordinate 425,308,843 of NC_090444.1, forward strand.
ATCTTTTAAGCTCCACTCACCCAGCTGTCTTCATCTGGCACCACAGCAGCAAGGCATCCTTGGCAGATTTCTTTTCCTTATTGTCCTCCGTTTCCACGCTGATGTCTTGGATCTAGGAAGAAGAGCTTGGGGTCAGCAAAAGGTGTTTCACGTCTACGCACTTCCTTGTGCAAGTAGGCGGGGGCTCCACCAAGGAGGGCGTAGGGCTTGGTCACCAGTACGCGGCTGCGCACAGAGAGCTCGTCTCGGGCCTTAGACTATCATCACTTGGATGAATAAACTTCAGGCTACCTCCAAGTCGCATTATAAGAGTACGATCATTTTTATCAAGGTGGCAGGTCTTTCCAGTAGCCATCTTTAAATTACCTCAACCCCTGGTTTGGGGAAAATGGGGAAACCCTGCACTTTGGCGGTATTCATGGGAGTTAATCAGAAAACGGGGTGACATTTCTGACACTATTATACAAGTGCTGCTAACCCCAGTATGGAATACACTTCCCTCTGCTGCCTCAATCCACCCGTAATGCCCATTTTCAGGCTTTTAACAACAAGATGCCATGACCTTGCACCCGGATAGGCAGGTGCCAGCTTCTCCAGCCATGCATTCCTCTAATTCTCTGAAGAAACAGACTGCAAGAGGGCGTGACTTGTCAAAGAGCCAATAGTAAAACAGTCAGGAGCACCGGGGGGGGGGGAGGGGGGAGAAAGGGGGGGGGGGGGCAGAATACCTTTCTTCTCTTGAGTGCATTTCATCAAAGGCAGCAAAATATGCCTTTAATACAAGCAAGCTTCCAAAATATTAACACAAACTTGCATGCACAGTGCAACCATAGGGGGAAAAACTTCAAAAGAAAGTGATTCAGAAAACAAACACTGGAAGAACGCAGAACGAAAATTTCATTAGAATGTGGATATGAGAATAGAAAACATGAAAAGGCTAGAGTGAGACTAAACATAGGAAGGCCTTTACGTGCTCAGAACTAGCATCAGAACACGAAATTAAAAAGTAATGATGTAAATAAAAAAAGAAGGAAAGAATGCAAAAGTTCACGATTGTAAACATTCCATGAAGGAGTAAATGGCATATTTAGAAAACAAGGTTGTAACTCACAAAAGAAACATCCAACCCTGGATTTTAAAACAGAAAGGGCTGTGGTAAAATAAAGTATAGTAGTTGTGAAGGAAGGGGAGGGGAGCTGCCAAGGGCAATGGGAGATGCAAAGCGCTTCCGAGGAAAAAAAACCATCAAATTCACACTATGCAGTTACCATTGAGAATAAACAATCCATATAAAAAACTAGCACCATAGGTGACAATCACATTCTCCTAATCCAACTTCTCGTGGAAGTAAATTGCATGGAAGTGCAGACTTACCTGGAACCGGAGAATGATGGTCCAGATCAGACCCAGGATCAGCCTGTGGTTCCCATCCACTATGTCATGCGACCCCATGTTCTCCAAATGCACCCGTTGCTCTTTCAGGAACTGCAGGGCTTTGTCCACGTTCTCCAGGCAGTGGATGCGCATCCTCCCCTTGGTGGGTTTGGGCTGTCGGAAACAGAAAACAAGCATTTGCAATGCAATAGGTCTCACATTTGATTGAGTTAGAGCTATTGGTGTTGTAAATTCATAACTACACTTTTCTTGCCACATAAACTTGTCAACCCTGCCTCATAATTTGGTCTTTTCCTGCCATATAATTCTAGCGGCCCTGCATATAACTAAAGCACTTCCATTTACCTTCTTCCTCTATCTGCAGCAAAAAAGCAAAAAATGAAAATGTTGCTATTAAGCATCCTAAAATTATTCTGCCATGCTCATTCCAATAGAATACCACTTTCACCGCCCCACCATCAGAGCTGCTGGGTGGCTAATACAAAAAGACACAAGGCAGCCACGGAGGAGTAACAAGAGAAATATACTAGAAGTACCACCCAAACATATCAACAGAGCTCAAACAGTCATAGGCACAGGCAAGGATGTTACACTGGCCTGAATCATGGCCATGATTGCAATAAGGAGAGATTAATGAAACACATACAATTATCATGTAAACACAATAAAAACCTTTAGCAGAAATAAACTTTTGGCATTAGACTGTAATGCTCATAACATCCACTAGAGGACACCACAACAAAAATAGCATTTGGAAGAAACATGGTCATGTAACCATACAGTCAGCCCCTAGACAGCATAACCACATGAAAACAGAATGGGAGAAAGTAATGAGGTGCAACTATATATTTAGCCCGTAGAAGGTGTAGTACATTACACATTTTCAGGGCTAGCAGGCCTACTAGAATATTATTACAAACAAGGCCCCTAAAACACAAACTACTCCCAGCTGTAAAACAAAAGTTCCAGTCATGAGAGAGAGCTTAGAAATACACTAAATGGTGGAAGGGGTTATTAGTTTTGGGGTCTCCACTAACCTAGTATGGTGATGACCCAAAGATGATCAGAAAGAGCATGTTGTGCTGAACGTTTTAAAGGTGGTCCCATTGCCCTAGGGCCACCACAGGTTGAGTTATGAGCAAGAATGTTTTTTAAAAAGAATGCCCAGCAAAGCAAGTTTCCAGAGAGCAGTGAATACTGTAGTTTTGGCTCTCCTGCTGTGCCAGGAGAGCCGCTTTGAGGATTTCTGTGGTTTTTTTTCTACTAAAAATGCTGCAGTTTGTATATTTTTCAACTGCTAAACCTTGGAGGAATTTAACGGGGCAGCAAATTTAAATGACTCCGATTCTGTAACAATGTGGCGTAACTGGTGCTTATGCAAAGGGCTCCCATACCTCCTACTGCCATGGCCATCATGGAGCGCGAAGGGGAGAGACAAAAGAAAAACGTAAATTACTCCGATTCAGTAACAGTGTGATGTAACTGGTACTCATCGAGTTTGCGCTATATGAAACTTCAAAGCACCATGGAGCGTGAAGGGGAAGGACAAAAGAAAAAAAAAAAAGTATTTGGCCAATCGTGCAATAATCCATGTAACGGTCAGTCTGCAAGGCGTAAAAAAACAGCATAAAGATGGGAATTTTGAAAGGCAGGCCCAGGAATGAATGAAAGTGATGGGCGCAAGATGGGTGTGGTTAAAACCCACAGAATAGATTACAACATGTTGAGAAGAGCAGTGCAAGCGCGCTGCTAGGCTTGTCCTAAAAAGCGGATCTGAGACAGGTGAAAGGGCAGCTATTAGAGTGAAGGATCAACACTTTACATTTTAAACAAAAAATGCTAATTAACCTATTTAAAATATGAGAGCCTTTTAACTAATTTACAGAACACTGACTCTCAGAGGTAATCACCGCAGTTTAGAGCGACAAACTTGTTTATCAATCTCTCCAAAATCCTCATCAACAGCCAAGTCGCTCCTACACTCAAAGATTATAAGAGGACTAAGCAAACTGATATATCAATGAAAAATGTGGTACAACACAATGCCCCCATTCTTCAACTAGGCTTGGCCACAACTTATAATTCACAAGTTAGACAAAATACATACAAGGGTGTTTCCCACATTAGCTTTATTTACAACAAAGTCCTGGAAATGGGCAACGGCCTAATTTGCATTGTTCCCCATCCAGAATGTCTTAATGTGTAGACTTTGCAAAACCTGGGAATACTGGAATACAATGAACAGCTCTAATGATCTGCTTTCATGTGAAGGTGTTTGAAAATTGGAGACTGTCCTCAGTGGAGACACCCCTTGAATTCTGGAGTGTAGTGCTAGCAGATAGCATTTGGTACGCTTCATCATCTCAGCACAGAGTAAAGCAGCAAGGAAATTGTGGAACTTTTCAGGCCAGCACATCTCATTTATGTGCGGCTAGCCAACACTGGCAAACTACAACCAGGACACACAACGGATACTCTTGTCAACAAATCATTATTAAAACTCATTCCATTGGTGATGGAAAACATTTCATGTCAGGAAGACTGCATCTAAATAGGGTAAAAATAGAATATTACAAAGTTATCGCAACGCAGCTATGGGGCGAAACATTCAAGGGTGGTGTTCACCTTCAGTTGGGAGGGGGAGGAGGGGGAAGCTGAGGTGAAGTTCGGAGGGGGGAGCGATAAAGTTCAGTGGGGGTCATCTTATGCATGACACGACTATGTAGTGGTAGCCTACCTTTACCCAAAAACGAAACAACAACAAAAGCAATCACCTGCACACTAGTGCTACAGGGAAGAGAAAAGCATATGCTCAAAATAGCAAGCGGTGTGGAAACAGCAGTGGCAAATACTGCAAACATCATGAATGAACTTAACATAGTACTAAAGAAATAACTGCAATGTTACTGAAGGTGTTCTCGTGTAATATGATAAATAATGGTACGTGTCGATCAGGTTACTCCCAGTGACGAACTGACCAATGCAAGTTGGATAGTGACGTGCAGAGAGCGAGAGAGAGAGAGAGAAACTTAGCTCAAACCAAAGCCCTTCCGGGTCCAAGCACAGCAACCTAAATAGACCGGATTTCTCCTGAGCCAGGGAGGCAGCTTAACAAAATGTTGTAGATAGCAAGGTAGAACACGAACAATGTTTCAGCCTGATGTTATTCATAGAGGGAGCGCTCTCCAACGGAGCCCGTGTGACGTCAATGTACGAACAGCCATGGTGCAGCTCCAGGAGTTTCTGAAACTGTATTCAATGCAGCTGTGAAGTGCTGTATCATGGGGTCACTTGAGCAGGAAATCTAAGAATAGTTCCCTACCTGATTAAACTAATGTGAGCATATGGATTTTAAGGAATTACAGTTCACCGCTAACCGAGAGAAAGTTAGATTTTCCATTGACATGTACTGTCTTTTCACCAATGTAATTTATTGGGAAAGCAACTCATCTAGGCAATCAAATGCCCATCTTCTGGGGGAGCTTGCAACATATACCTCTGTGGGCGGATCCAGAAACGTTTTATGCCCAGTCCTTTCTAAGTTTATTCATGAAGCTCCTCCTTGAGCCTAATGTCACACATCACGCTGGATGAGGAAGCAGGTAGGAAGAACAAACTTAGCAGGCAATGATTTCGTCATATGATCATTTCCTCAACAGGTGGACAGAGTTATGACAAGTTTGGCTGAAGTTCTCCATTGGTTTTCGGCCCCATGTGGATTTTGGGGTTGGAAATGTGTATGTTAGGGACACAATGTGGCCTAATGGTTAAGCTGCCTATTTTTGAACCCGAGGACATAGATTCAGAAAACTATGATTTTGAGCAAACCATTTAATCTCCATGTACATAGAATGCAACTAGCGTCACATAACTGAGTAATTCAAAGATGTAAATTCAGACTTAAGGAACATGATCCAGTACCTTCTACCTACATTCCCTAGAATTTATAGTGCCCTGTTGCTTTCCAGCTAGGTATGCATTATTACAACACTAATGCATACGTGCATAGGTGTAGGTTGAGAGTTCTAGTCAGTATACATTCCCTTTAGGGGTAGGTGAGATTTATTTCTGCAGGAATTAAAGGAGGCCTTGCTTGCAACCTTAATTCCAAATATTTATCCCTAAAGGGGTCATCTGTAAGATCAGTGACACCGGGGTGGAGGGGGGTGGGAGGTATTAGCAATGGACCACTTTAAGGTCAGCTACATATTGTGGTGTCAGTGTTTTTAAACTCAATCTGCAGATTGGCATGTGTCAACACTTAGGGACTCTAAAGGAAGATATTCTCCAGAGCAGTGTTCTTTATTTCTCCATATGAAGAGATGGAGAAATTAGAATTATTTTAGCAATTCAACATGATCACTGCACAGAATGTGTGGGGTCACGCTTACATTTTGGAAGAAACAGAGTTTAGAAATGGAGAAGGCAGGCCAGAGACCAACAAAAAAAGGATCTTGCAATTTTGTTAATCGATGCAACTGTAGCTCCAACTTTTCTTATTAAGAAGCTAGTGAAAACCTTTAAACCTAATGGTCTCTATCAACACTTCTCTTCACACTTTCGACTTCTCGTCTGCTTCAAAAGACAATAGCTTCTCAACTCCCTCGTGAAATAAAATAAAGTAAGAAAGAGTAAAGGAATTACATTCAAACCGTACGGGAAAAATCTTTGATAGCATGCATACTGCGATAATTGGACTAAAAGGTAAACCAGTTTTAAATGTCAAGAAGCACTACATCCTTGACAGATAGTTCATAGGGCACTTGAAAAAAAAAAACAGGCATTGACAAAGCCAATTGATAATGCCTTTAGGATTGATTAGCTTTGCAAAATGTTTTGTTCTGGTGCTGTGCAGCATCAGCAAGAAGAAAAGAAAACAAATCAACTGAGCTAAAGTATATTTTTGTAAGTGGAGTAGCCCGGAGCTACTGGTTCTTCCAACATATGTAAACATTAAGAAAAAACATACGAAAGGGACTGGCAGAGTTAGGCGAACAACAAATGAGGAGGTGGAGGGAAGCATTTGGGAGTGGGTGAGGGTGGGAGAAAAATAAAAAAACTAAATTAATCCGGGTGGGAGGAGAAAGGATGAGAAAAGCAGCACTAAAGGCAGAGAGCAACATGGAGAGTGGGGTGAGTATTTTACAGTGGGGAGAAGCACACGACGGAGAGAACCAAAAAAGAAAGAAGTAGCTCCCTAAACGTGAAAGGTGGAGGGATACAAATCAGCCAATCACAAAGCTGGTAAAGGCTTTGTGCTCCAGAGTAGAGACCAGAAGAGGAAGAAAAGCTATTACATTTGCAAACAAGCAAATTAGAGTAAAACAGCCAACCAATGGTAAGCAATGGGCAGGCTCAAGGCACACTAGGTTTCTGTATAGGCCATAGAAGGCCTTCACCTAGAGACATCTACAAAGGCTGTAGGGTAAGCTGGACCTTAAGCACATATCCTCCTTGGCAAAGCAAGAAAGAAGGGTGGAAGTGAATAAGGCTCAGGACGAGAAAGGGAGACCGGGGGAATGGGATTGTCAGTAAGTTATGCCGGCGTTGAATATGATTTACTTACACCACTAAGTAGGTGAACATGGAAAAGGAAGCAAATTAAAACCATTGCAAAAAGCGAAAAAAATGAAATATATGTATTTTCTTTCGCATTGATACTTCTTCCAAATATCCATTCTCAAGGTAAAGCACAAAAATATTTACATTAACCAGTCTCACAGTCCGGGGCCAAAAAAATCAAGTGCAGGAAGAATAAACGAATCGTTGTGAAAGCAGGCAGGTCGCCTCGATGGATCATAACGATGCTGAATGACCAGCTGTTTCATACAGACAGAATAAAAAGTGTGAGGAAAAATAATTTGTAGTCAATTACAAAATACCCAGCCTAGGCTTTCTAAAACAAATCCAATAAGGATGTGATTTGAAGTCATAAAAATTGATATGCTGTATGTTGACCTAACTGATGTAGCAGTAAATCTCAGGGATTTCCAAATGGGCAGGTTAAACAGCTGATGGGGACCACGTGACACCATAAACCTCCTAGTGCAGAAGGCAAGGCAGACATGTACTTACTAATAACTAGACGCATACAATGCTTACTAACAACACAATACAACTGAAATATTCAGTTAATGGACAAGAAAAGGGTAAGTTGCGTTTTGGGGATTGATGCTTAATCAGACCCGTTCAGGGGTGTCTTTTACTTGGTTCACAAAGAGACTTTTAAATTAAAATGTCGAAACTGATGTACACGACCAACAAAAGCCAAGATAAACTACTACTACTTGTAGTTAAATCCGTACAAGGCCTGGCCCCATTTTAGATATCGGAATTTTGTCTACTCATTCAACTTTGAATATTTTTGTAATAATTACCTCCCACCCTTTGCTTAATATTTTGCATTCTTTTCGGTTTTGTATTAAAGACGTCTTTTTGTAAATACTTTCCCACCAACCACGTGACAGATTTTACACAGGATACTTTGAATTGTATATTTGTGCAGAATTTGCATTATGGCAGTAGTAATATTCTGCAATTTTTTTTTTAAGAGGAATAGTTATTTGAATTTTATCTAGTGCTATTTGCAAGACTGTGTCTACCACATGAACTTTCTATTCATCAAATTGGCTCTTGTGTCGTGCTTCATCATCAGAATGTTTTTAATAAAATGAAATTCATACACTACTTGGAAAACTTTGAGTGTTATCAGGATGTAACCTCACGAATGGAATGGAATGGAAGGGAAACCTTGTGCTGCTGCAAGGCAGGTCTGCAGAGTCATCCTCCTTGAGCGCTAGAGAGATGGACTAGATGGTAGTGGCCGTCAGTCCTACAGTCCGGTAGAGCAGTTTAGAGTGGTTGTGAACTTTTAGAGCATGTTCCGATGGAGGAGGAATCAAGAGCGCAGCAGGAGTATATCATGGCAGCAATTCACCAGCTGTGGTAAGAGTTTCAGGGAGCGGGTACGTGCCTGGAGTGTGAGGAAGATGAGGCTTCCAGTTTTACCTCCTCCTGCCCACTGTGGCCTCCACATCCATCTCCTCATCCCCACAATTGGCAGAACTGAGCGTCACTGACTGAGCGAGTTGAAAGGTTCTTGATGGCTGTGTTTTGAGAAGTAGTTTCCAAATCCAGAAGACAGATCCTCGGAGTTGGATTTTTTTTTGGGGGGGAGGGTGCTGGGGGAGGCAAGGGGAGGATGCCACACCTCTCCAAACCACGGACTGAGAGATTACAGCCAATAACAAGGGAATCAAGCATGATGAAGTCCAAAGGGATCTAGGTACTGTTCCCAGGGAAGCCACCATAAAAATGTTAAGTGGTGATGCTCCCTTATACTTGTGTTTTCATCCCCAAACCCCTGGCTGTAACACATGAAGAGTGTGATCACAACTTAAGCCTACTTAACTTTGAGAGGCCTCGTTGTTCTCAATGGACAGTTTGATAGGCAACAACTGAAAAAGCAAATAGAACATGCCACTCTCTGTGGTGGTCACATGCTTGCAATACAAGTTTACATTTAAAAAATAAATGTACATTAATTACAATTGTATATTACTTTAATAGAACAGTACTGGTGCTTCCTAACAGGTAGGTGTACTTAGGACTGGTAAATGAGTGACAGAAAAATAGGATTATTAATAAGTGCAAAGAAAAAGCGCTGCTAAATCTAAATTACCTGACAGGTGAATAAATGAAACTATTTGTAGTGATGCCCACAGGCAATCCCGGCAACGGATCTCATAACCAGACCTCCTATTGATGCAAGTAAAGAAAAGCCAGGTTTTCAGCTGTGGTCTAAACAGACTGACACTGACAGTGCCACTAACGTGCAATGGAAGTGTATTACATAATAACAAACAAATAAGGAAAATATCTGCCTCACCCTCTAGTAAGTCTGATCCATGAAACTGAAATTTCAATAATTGAAAGAGGGTCCAGCAGAAAGGACATGAAGGAGAATGACTAAAACATTGCTTCAATACCGAAGAGTGACAAAAATTAAACAAACAAGCATTAGCAAAGCCAACAGGTCTCGTCTTCAGGACTTGCTGTACAGTATCTCCAATACTGTGCAGCATGGTTAAAAAAAAAAAAGTTTTAAAAAAGGACACTATGATGTGGTAGTAGCAATTTTTTTTCTATTTACCGATCTGGAGTGATAAACAAAAAAAAAAAACACTAGCACAAAAGTTTTCTTATAAGGTTTAAAGGCAAGTGGGGGTAACAAGGAGGGCCTACATGGGGAAACAGGGTGATGTGCCAGGGTGGGGGAAAGCAACACTGACGGCACGGGATGGACGGAGGTAACACAGGGATGTGAAGGGCAAGCAACAGAAAAGGATGCTGTGGGTGGGAGAAGCAACACAGAGTGGGGTGGGATGGTGAAGCAACAGGGAAGAGAGCAACGTGAAGCAGACAGAGAACAAGCACACAGGTGAGAAATCAGCAGGGGGAGAACGGCGCACAAGGGCAACATGGAAGGGGTGGAGAGCAGCACACGTGACTGACAGCAACACAGACTGCAGGGGGAGAGTAGTACACAATTCGGACAGCTTGAAAAACACATACACTCCTATTGAGTACTTAATGTAAAAGAAAAACTTAGAAAGCTTCCAGTCAAGAGAGGTGGTAAAGAGGCTATGTTCCATGGGAGGACAATACACAAGACTGACATGCTGGGACATGAATAAGAAACAGGCAGGTGAGTGTGACAGAAAAGCCAACCAATGGTAAGGAAAGGGAATCCAGGCAGAGCACGCGCGGTCTAATAGACTGGACCTAAAAATGGCAATGTGAAGATAAACAGTGGTAAAGTATTGTCTAACCAGCCACGGCACTCAAGTGCACATCTTTTAGGTGGTTATGCCAAGTGCAGAAGAGGCACAGACAAAATGTGAATTAGGACAAAGTGTAAAGAAAGCTGACCCAACGCCCTACAAAATATAGACATATATTTTTAACGTACCTTTATGGATTTATATGATTGCACGAGGCTGGTAAGAGAGCTACAACTTCTCTAGGCCTAACTGAAATAAATTATGAAAGCTAAAATCTCAGCAGTAAAAATGTGACTGCAGAGGAGGTCAGCAAGCATCTTTGCTCCTGTTCTGGTCAGTGGTGCTGTAGATGTTGGAAGCAGGCCCTGCAACGGTTATCAAATTTACATCTCAGCAAAGACACACCAACAGAGTAGCTGAATTTCAACAATGCACAGTGTTATCAATCAATGAACTGGAGAACTGACTCAAGAGTTGCGAAAGTGCATTGAGAAGTCACAAGCGATGGAAAAGGCCTTCCAAAGGGCGTGGCTGTTCTGCAGGACTATTCTGAAATGAGGAATTTTGGTGAAGCTGGCCAAGGAGATTATATACAGGGTATTCTCATGTTCTCGTAACTGAGAACGGTTGCAGAAAGCAGGAGCCGTCTGCATAAATCTTTTATTGATCTGAGGGTGCAAGTCAGTGTTCTGTTTCCAGCTAAGTTGCAGACAGTAATTGGTGGAAAACTATGCTGTTCGCTCAAAGGGAGGAGACATAGGCATTCTTAAAAGTCCTCCTGTATCAAACTGGCTTTTGAGGTGCATGAATCAGGCCAGATCCAATTTCCGTAAACGGCACAATCTGGAGCAGCACACTTCTCTGCTCTACCTATATCATATCAGCTGAGTAAATGCCACTTCATCCTCCGTGACATGCACAATATTTCCACGCAACACCAACATTTCACGCTGAACAGAGCATTTTAGAACAAACAAGAAAAGAATATAAAACAGTAAGCATATAACAAGCATTTGCGATGCAAAAAAAAACTATCGCGATCGAGCTATGTAAAACCCAGCGCGATCGCGCTGCGTGGAAAATAAAAAGATAAAGTAGTGCAGAAACCAGGTTGAAAACATGGAGCCTCGTATGTTTTCAGTAGTTGCCCGGTGCATTCGAGGAGGGCAAAACACCAAAATTGCATGGCGTATGCATGCCTCTCACTAATGAAATCAAGCGGATTTTGAAAAAGGCAAGCCCACGAACCAATGAAAGTGACAGGCGTGACATGGGCGTGGTTAAAAGCCCAAAAAGAGATTACAATAGGGACGGAGTGCTTGTGCGCTCAACCCTAAAAACAGATGCTTCCTTTGTTTTTGATGAAGTGGACCCCTTAAGACGAATAAGACTGAGTGCAAACATATCACAGGCCATGTGGCTATCGAGAAACTCACAGTGGGGGAGAAGGGCAAGAACTCTGATAAAGTGTGGGTAGGGAGCAACATAAACGTCTTCCCCCATGAAAGACTCTGGGTGGCTGAAAAAAGGGTGCTGGAACCTAAGGACATATGTGAGGGTCCACAGATTCATTTTACCGTTATGGGAAGATAAGGAATGCTGGGATTTAGGGTAGGAAATGTAGGACACCTCATAAGTAAGGCTGGGGACTACACAGAATCCCCAAATTCCGTTTAGCGAATTGTAGTCAAAATTATAATTAGCAATAACTAAGCACAAAAGAATGAGAACATAAATTGTGTCTCAAAGCAATTCAATGTAGAAAAATATTGTGAGCAAGATTAATTACAGCCAACATTATCTGGAAAAAGCAGTTTTTCTAAAAACATTCCTAACAGGGTACAATGCTGCATGTACACAGCTCTAAATTGCTGATAGTAACTAGTGATATCCTATAAAGGAGACCAAGTTTGTAAGACAAAAAAACAAGACATTCTACTGACACACAAGTTACACTGCAATTTTGCTTTGCCAATGCTTTTTGCCGAATGTGAGAGGGAAGCAGGATGGACAGCATTGGTAAGTGGAAATACAGCAAAATAGGAGGAAACAGAAAGGAAGCATGCGCTCCAGTGGAGTGCTGGGGAAAAAAACAAGCACTGGCAAAGCCAATAGGTCGCTCTTGCTCTGCTCTATGCATGGGAATGCTGGCAACAGGCCCATCGGAAGACATTCAGGAGTTTTTATGGCTGGTTAAAAGTGTTCACTTGCTCCTGTGATGGACTCCGAGTTTGGCAGAACAAACAAGAGTGCAGTGGAATCAGCTAGTCTCCATAAACAATGCTGCCGGCTCACACAAAAGGCTGCACAAAATATGAGCACTAAGCTGCGACAAGGGATTCTAAGAGTACGGCTGTAGCAGAAAAACACTACTTTTGGCTCCGGCGATGAATATAAAAAGCACTGGCAAAGCCAATAGGTCTCGGCAATGCAGACTGCGGCGGGGAGGCGAAAACAGCATTAGTGAAGGGGAGCCTGGCGCATTATTCACTGGACAGTCTCTTTAAAAGGCTGCAAGAAACCACAATGAATGTAATTATCTTCATCTACCACAGTACACATGTCCGTGCATGCAGCGGTGGCCCTTGTTTATCATGTTCATACCTCACGGCACTTGCAACTGCTGTTTCAGAAGAGTTTGTTTTCTAATTAATAAATATTTTAAAAATATTTTTAAAGCGATCCAGGGCTGTTCCACGTGGAAACCAGTAAATATGCTATTTATAAACAAACAAGAAAGAGCTGAGAAATGCCTTAGCTGATCCATCGCCACTGTGCTGTGCGGCATACTCCCACAGAGAAACAACGCCTTGCTGTGACCCGTTGCCCCCGCTCTTCTCTATGCACAGCCAATAATGGACTGAACAACTGGAAAACGGGACAGGATAGTTTATTAAAAAAAAAAAATAAGCCTTATAAATAAGCAACGAGGATTAAAACCCCAGCGCTCGAGGAGGGCTGTTAAACAGAAAAAAAATAATTCCTTAAATTGGTAATAAAATGAGGAATAGTGAAGGAATTGTGCACTTAGTCCCTGTGCTCGGGGAGGAGTAAACCGAGGAAGAAGCATGCCAACTGCATGCCATGCACAAATGGTGAGAAAACAATGGGAGAAGCATGATGAAGTGTTCCAATGGCAAGCCTATTGGTGGGCTGTAAACACAGAATTAGATACAGCATGTCTCAGTTTGAGACCGCGCATGTGCAAGGTCTAGAGTCGAGGCCTAAAAAGGGTCTCTGTAAGCAGCAGCAGGATTCACCTCATCCAACCAGAACACTGAATCTGAAATGCTTGTAAGTAGGACAAGTACAGGAACAGGAAGGAAAGCAATCATCATCATCAAATCAATAAAAGGCAAATGAGAGAGACAATAAAGCCAACCAATCATGTGCAAGAGGAAGATTCAAAAACTTCTGTAAGTATGTTATATGTCAGAAAGGATAGGTCTGTCTACCAACCGGTAAAATTGTCTGCAGTAATGAACACATAAGCATGTCATGGTAACTTTACAGTAATTTGCTAGGACTGAGAATGAAAAACGGGGATTGCCCTAGCATATGCAGCATGTCTCATACTCTACCGACTTCCATAGATAAATCTGCTCACCTTAAACAGTAAAACTACGTGCCACAATCTGCGAACGTTTAGACCTCAAAAGGACAACCCTAGTGGCACCTAACAAAACTTACAAAAGTTGTCATACATTGACTTCCTCCGTTTTACTCAGATGGGCAAACAGCCACTTACAAAAATGAGGCTAGGACCTTTTATACTGTGTAATTCATACACCTTTTCAAACTTTCAGAAAGCTCTTAATTGCTAAAACACAAATGGTTTATTGATTAGCGCACACCAAAACTATTTATACTGTTCACTTTCCTCAGTAAGTGATTCTTTAATTGTTTCTAGAATACATGGCAATCCCTGTCTGTATCTAATTTTCTTGTTACCAGTAATTTGTGACTCGCCTAGTCGCTTGCAATAAAGAAATGACAGTCACTAAACTGTTATGACTTAATACAGTTGAGGTCTAACATCAAAATGCCAGCTACCAGAGCCAGCAGCAGGGTGGAAAGGCAGGACAAAAAGTGTAAATAAGGCAGCAGTTTAAAAAAAAAAAAACATGGCTTTTCCCACTTATGCTATTTTTCTATGTGAGTAGTAACAAGCAGACTAAAGATATTAATGCCAGGAAATATGTTTATTTTTGCACACTTTTGGAAATTATAGAAAAGACAGAATCCCTCTGCATGGTTTTTTTTACACATTCGGAGCTATAGCATTTTTCAAAATCTGACTTTTAGTAAACTGGTTCTATCTTTTTGCAGCAAATACCTAACTGCCCTGTGTGTGTGTTAAAATTAAAACACACCCACTCAATTGACGATCTAGTTCACAGAAGCAAGAGAATCCAGTCTGTAACGAATCCTCAATATCTGGGTTAGAGTTTACCAGAACCACACAGCGCTGTGAGGCCATATTAATGCCAATAAACCGTTACATAAAACTCTATTAACCGAAAATCAGACCAAAGCAAATAAACAATCCAGGACCGAGAAAGCATGAAATTAGTTTTTTTAACGTGTAATATGCAAGGCCAAAGGGGGAAATGAAACGAGGGTTTATAAACGTAAGTGTCACATTAACTACTACTTAAGAACCACTCGGCAGCAGCCAAAAAAATATATATTTAAAGGGACGAAGATGATATCAGTGAATGAGACACGCATCTTTAATACACCCAGCCAGTAGCAATGGGGCAGCCCTACTAGATGTTTCCCCCGATATAATCAACAAGGGAACGATGACAAATAGGGGTTATGAACAAATACATCAAGCAAATCCAGGCTGGCAAATAACTGCAGCAGTTTGCTTCACGATTTACGAACACAGGGAACAAAATGCGTTGTGCACCACATATTTGTATTTACTCTTCCCGGCACAGAATAGACCCTTTGTGCCACATAACCAGCATTTCTTTGTCTCCTTTGTGGCTATGATGTTTATGAAAATATTATGCAAAGTAAAGAAAAAACTCAGAGAGGGTGTGCGCCCTCTCGCCTCCTAGCTACGGTATCCAGTGCGGTGGAGTAACAAACACTTATCTGGGCAGTGGTTGTGTTTGGTTATGCTTTGCTGCTTTCATTTACAATAAAGGCAGAGCTGAAATAAAACTAAAAACACCGCCCACACCTTCGCAATCACACTGAGCTCGGCGGGGAAAGAAGGCCAAAGGCAGTACTTCCTCAGATTCACTTAGAATGACTAAACATCAAATGTAATTAATGATGTTACTGGGACAGGCCTAGAAGTAAAGAAACTGCACATTTAAACTCAAGTCTGATCCAAGGGGTGTGTAGTGGGCTGCTTAAACTAAGATGGCTACGTAACACATGCAGAGGGATACATCCGTGACAAGCACTGGCAAAGGGGTTAATGCTCTAACACATGCAGTGTAAGCACATGAAAGCCAGCAGGAACCGAAAGATGAGCTGTAGTTGTAAAGAAGTCCTCATGCAGCTTAATGCAAGCACTCAAGTGGTGGCGGTAGATTACACCCAAACAACCACTTGCATTCACTAAGAGAGCGTTAGTCCACTGAGCTAAACAAGGAAATAACCGATAAAGTCTCTAGCCAATGGTTTGACGAGGGAAGTGGAAGGAAGGCAATACCCACTCTTTGTGTATTGCAAGCAATAGGTATTTTGGCAACTAAGGTGTCAAAACTCAAATCTAACAAAGATTAGAAAAGCCCCTCATTGACCTACTGGCTTTGTCAATGCTTTTGGTCAAACCCTGTGCAGCATCGCAGGAAATAAAAGGCGGAAAAAGGGCATGATGCCGCCGCCACCACTGCACGCAGCAGCCTTATTCCGGTGAGACATGCATGCATGGTAGTGGACGTGCGGGTCTACAGAACGGTAGTGTCATTTTCCTCTTTTGTTCCAGATTTACTGGTGCCCACTGGTGGGCTTCGCTTTAGGTCAGTAAATTAAAAAAAAATATATTTGGGCAAATGTTTTTTAAAATGTATTTAAATGACCACAAGTTGCAGAGAGCAAAGGAGGAGTAAATGGGAGGGTGTGAGAGGGAAGTAATGTGGTAAGAAGTCACTTGAGTGGGTGTGTAAACCGAACACGAGAGCAAGAAAACACATACACTCTTGTTGAACTCTTAATGAAAAAGAAAAAAGAAGTTAATAAATGTGAGCAATAGAAGTATATACTTAAGTCAAAAAGGATGGTAAAGAGGCTATGCTCTATGGGAGGGGCAAACACAAGAAGATCAGGAAAAGCCATTAAAAAAAAAGCAGGCAAATGAGAGTGGGTAAGTCAACTAATGGTAAGCAATGGGCTTGCGTTCAAAAATAACCACAAATGCACCTTGGTGACATTTGTCAGTTCTCCAAAACTCTTACAAATGTAAAGAAATGCTTAGTTGGCTGCTAGTGCTGTAAAGAAAGCTAATAAAGAATCAGCCTTATGAGGGCTACGGCGCTAACTACAAAAAAATCCGAAGGAAATTCCAATGACACATACATTCCAACATCTTGTGGCTCTGATGAACTTTCTCATAGCTTAATTAGCTTTTGCAGCAGTAAAGAGGAGGCAACGAGTCAGTAAATTCTGACCCAATGAGCACAGTCCAGGCACAATTACTCTTAGAGCATGAAACCATCTGCTAAAGAAAGGGGAAAGGTAAAGAGGCTGATGAGAAGCAGAAAGTGTCTATGCCTCAGTCTGAGATCTCTAGATATTAAATTGCACCTTCCCTTCAACTGCTTCTAACCTGGCTTATTTCACCGGAAGCACACAACACTCCACCAAGTAAACGTAAATGGGACAAAAACGGAATAGAGTGCTCATACCGCTTCTGCAATTAAGGTCAGCTATCCCTCAGCTTCTCAATAATTCAAAGCAGTTTGGGCCTGAGAGCTTAAAAATAGCATCACGCACAACTACTAACAGCAGCGTCCAAGACCTAGGAAATGAATGGGCATCCAAAACCCCTGAATAACTCTGAGACAGACTATAAAACACTTCCAATGATCAGCCACACTACATTTTCCAGACGTTTTATCATATGCAAAAGAAACACCTTCTAGAACAGTGGTTCCCAACCTGTGGTCCAGGGACCCATGAGAGTCCGCGAAGCTTCCTCATGGGGTCCACGACTACTTAAAAAAATGTAATAATATTAACAGATTAGGTCCCCAGCTTTCAGTAATGACTCGGTGGAGGGGTGTGGGGGGGTTCCCCATATTCCATTAATGATTAAGTGGGGGTCCCCGGTTTCCAGTAATGTTAAAGTGGGGGTCCACAGAAAAGGTTGGAACCAACTGTTGTAGAACAGTGGTTCCCAACCTGTGGTCCGGGGACCGACTGCTTAGAAAATTAAATAATATTAACAGATTAGGTCCCCAGCTTTCAGTAATGACTCAGTGGGGGTCCCCGGATTCCAATAATGAGTCACTGGGGATCCCTGGGTTCCAATAATGATAGAGTGGGGGTCCACAGAAGTCAAAAGGTTGGGAACCACTGTTCTGGAAGATTAACAATAAATAGAGCCTGTAATCAAGTGGTAACTCAAATCACTAAAACAGGAATTAAAAATATGTTAATAAGGGTTTATTAAAGGAGTATTGGGTCTCCCGTGGAGCATAGCCTTTTTTACATCCTTCTGATTGGCTGACTTATCCTTCCATTGCTCGCATTTAGGTTAACTACTTGCATCTTTACAATTAAGCACTTCTAGAGTTTTGGCTCTCTCACTTGTGTGCTGTCTAAATCCCCCACCCCCTCACCAAGGCTGTTGACCCTTCACCCGTCTCTTCTTTACAACTGTCCGATTTTTTGGGCTGCTTAAAATTTGAAAACACCATTTTGTGCATTCCTGTTTCCTCATGCACACCCTGTTGCTTTCCCCCACTGTGCCCCTCAGACTCCTGAATTGCCCCCACCCTCGCAATCCTTTAAATACTTTTTTTTTTCATTTTTTGGAGGGTCCAGAACCTAGCATTTGCTGCCGGGCTGCTTCACATTGCAAATGGGATAGTATTTGTTTTTTAATCTACCATATTGAATCGTTGGAGTTAAAAAAAAAATAAAAAAAAAGGAATGATGGAAATATGTGTGTATTAGGAATAATAGTAATCAACAGTGGCATGTGATTATGCCTTCTCCTTTCTTTGAAGATGCCACACAGTAAGGCAAAATGCACTGGCATAGCCAATAGGTAAACAAGGTAGGCCCTACTGGATTAGCCAGTTCTTGTTAATCTTGCAGATAAACAAGGTTCATAGGAAGGCCATAACACCTGGAAACTCCAAATATTATTACTGGTACACAGCCATATCAAGGACAGACGATACTTATGGAGCAAAGGTAGTACAAGTATTGCTAAGCACCAGATAAGTCACCCTCCCACTAGTACCAGTAGACATTCCCTGTTAGATACTTTATTATAATTGTGAATCATCAATGAAAACCTTCGGAGGACGTCAGTCGTATCACTCCTATTGCTCCAGTCACTTTACAGTCCCTTCCTAGCTTTTGAGGAGAACTGATATGGAAAGAGAGGAAGATAGAAGAGAGGCAGAGAGAGGGAGAGCAGTTAATTGAGTTTAAAAAAAACATAGTTGAAACAAATAAACCCGACAAATTTAATTAAAAACTGAAGCATAATCATGGTAAAAAATCCTAGCTACGCTCTGGCGGGGATAGATTAATAAATACATACAAAAACCGCAAGTCAGAACAAAATATCTTAAGGGTAGCGCAATGGAACGCTCTAGCAAAAATCACGCAAGAAGCATCACTCAAAAGAATAAGAGTGATAAACCTTCAGGAAGCTCAGTACTCAACAGATGACCAATTGTTTACGGGAAAAATTAAACATGTATGAAAACAAACTGAGGCAAGGTTAAAACAATATCCAAGGTGTCAAATATAAATCTGATAAACTGCATCAATCCTAAACCTGACCTTGAGATTGAGATTGAGATTAAAAACAGAGAAAAAAGGAATGAGCACTCTGGAAGCCATCCTGCTGAGAACACAAGATACTACTCTCACCAAGATGGTACTAAAAGTAAAAATAAAGAAACATTCAAATATGTTAGATCTAGAGGAGCTCAAGGTTCTTATGTCAGTTGTTTTGTCATACCTAAAGGCACGGAAGGATCAAAGGACTGTTTAAACACTGATTACTTTTAAAGTTTAAATGGCTCAGATTTGCTTTAACAAAAATATTAAAGAAATGCACGCAATTCAACCTGAGAATATGCTGATATTGTTATTTTTAATGTTATATATTTTTTTTTTTTATTCGAACCTGCTAAGGAAACCCCTTCTGAATCAAATCAATAGGAATAACAAAGCTGGAACTGAAGGGCTCACCAAACACACAACTCTGGATGCCTCCAAAAGGAGGCAAACAACAATGATGCTATATTTTAGCACATTTCTAACTAGGTAACAAGGGATGGTCTTCTCCCAACCTAATGCCGGAGAAATGTTAGCAAGAAATAGGTTCGGAAAACCTTGCACGAGGAATTAATCAACATACACGGACATTAAGGTCTGAAAGTTTTCTTCAAAACTAAGAACTGCTACTTCACCACAGTAGAAGATGTCCAGAAGCTTAATGGAAGCTGTAGAAGGAAAAGGTGAATAATGGAAAGACTGTACATTTTATTGTGGGGTTTGATTCCCCAAGGGAATTTCCTTCAAATAGGTGTAACTGACATTTACAGGTGCCACGCAGCGAACGACGTCCCAATATAGCTCAAAATCCCGATGACATTAATCAGACAAAGCAACTTTTTTACCAATGTAGGTCTGGTTAAAGAACTGTTTTTCTCTACACTGGCTGGCTCCTTTAACTAGTTTAATTGATCTATTTTCTTAAGTATAACATTTTCTTAGCTGGCTCTTCTCTCTTTGTATATAATTTACTTTATATTGTAAAGTATAGAGGAGCGTGGACCTCCAAACGGCAGCAGGGAGAAGCCATGGGTGTCCGGGGAGGTGGAGGGTGCATGTGAATCTACAGCACTACATGCCATGAACAGATGCTTACAGGGTAAGTAACAATTCATTTGAAGGCATGTGTGGTTGTAGATACACATGCTGTGCTTAGACAGTCAAGAAGTGCCATCCCAAAAAGCGGTGGCTAATTCGTGGGTGTTGCAGTTGTTTGAAAAATAGTACGAAGCACAGATTGTCCAAAATGTGCTTGTCGTCGTGCGAAGACACCCACACAATAATGTTTAGTAAATGCGTGTGGAATTGACCATGTGGCTGCTTTGCAGATCTCACTAATTGGTATGTTTCCCAAGAAAGCCATAGATGCACCTATTTTATGAGTTGAGTGTTCTCTAGGAGGTATGGGTAAATTTAATTTAGCTTTATTATAGCATCTTTTGATACATTTGATTATCCATCTTGCTGTACCTGCTTTAGCTATAGCGTTACCTTTATGTGGAGGTGAAAAAGCCACAAAACGTTGTTTAGAATTACAAAAAAAATGTGTTCTATCGATACATTATAATAATACTCATTTGACATCTAAGGTATGTAGAGATCTTTCAGCAACTGAATCAGGTTGAGGAAAAAGTACTGGTAACTCAACCGATTGATTTAAGTGACAAGTGGAAATCACTTTTGGAAGAAATTTTGGGTTAGTACAAAGTAGTATCCTATCTTTATGTATCTGGAAGAAAGGTTCATCTAAGGTTAACTGGGTCTTTTTTATGTCGTGACAATAAATGACAAACCTTTTCCATTTAGTGGCATAGCATGCTCTGGTTGTGGGCTTCTGTGCTTCCTTAAGAATGGTCATGCATTCAAGAGGTAAATACAAATATCCAAACTTTATGACCTCAGGAGCCAAATCTCGAGGTTGAGTTCCTTGGGATTTGGGTGTCTGATTACTCCATGGCTCTGATTGAGAAGGTCCGGGCGTAGGGGAAGCTTCTCGTGTGAAACTACTGAGAGTTTGAGTACTGTTGTGAACCATGGTTGCTGTGCCCACGTGGGAGCCACTAGAATGCGGGTGAGAGGATTGTCTGAGTTTCCTCACCACAAAGGGAAGAATGGGGATAGGTGTAAAAGCGTCAGCAAATATCCCTGAACAATTGATCCATAGAGCATTGCCCTTGGACAGGAGGTGTGGGAACCTGGAGGCGAAGCTCGGGCATTTTGCACTGCTTGCTGTTGCAAACAGATCTATGTGTGGAAATCCCCACTGATGGAAGTATGTTTGTAGTACCTGAGGGTGGAGTTCCCATTTGTGGACTTGTTGCCTCATTCTGCTGAGTAGGTCGGCAAGATAGTTGTCCATTCCTGGAAGGTGTTCTGCTAACAGATTAACCTGGTGTCGGATTTCCAAATGCCAGATTGTCTGAGCTAGTCAAGACAACTGTGGAGAGTGTGTCCCCCCTGATTTTGTAAATAGAACATGGCTATTCTATTGTCTGTCAGGATTCGAACAGTCTTGCCCTGGAGGTGAATGAGAGCTAGGTAAATTGCCTGAAGCTATAAGTAATTTACGTGTAGAGCTTGATGTTTGTTCTCTCACATCCCTTGTATTGAGAGGTTGAAGAGATAGCCCTCTCCAAACTGTAAGGGAGGCGTCTGCTGTGAAAGTGAGCTTGGGAACAAGGTCTAGAAACAGCCGCCCTTTTGTTAAACTTTGTGTGTTCCACCAATTCAGAGAAGATTAGGTCCGGCTGTCTATCAACACTAGATCGTGTAAATTGATATTGTGCTTGAGACCCTTGACTTGCCAGACACTCCTACAGCGGGCGCATGTGTAACCATGCATTTGGCACTATTGCAATTCAAGATGCCATCAACCCCAAGAAATCTCTACTGTTCGTACTAAAATACGTTGATCGGGGACTATCTGATGTAACAGAGTTGTTATGTTCTGAATCCCGTTTGCATTGGGGTAAGCTAATCCTAAATGAGCGTTCAGATCAGCTACTAGATAGTGCTGTATTTGAGATGGTTGCAGGTGTGACTTTTGTATGTTGATGGTGAACCCTAATTGGTGTAGAAGATAGATAGTTGTCTGTGTGTGCTGCAGACATTGTTGAAAGGATCTGGGTTTGTTTAGCCAATCATACAGATATGGGAAGACATGAATGCTTTGTCTGAGTAGATGTGCTGCAACGACTGTAAAGCATTTTGTGAATACACAAGGTACCGTTGTTACGCCGAATGGGAGACCTTTGAAATGGTAATGTCTGTTCTGTATGACACACAGATATTTTCTGTGTGCTGGATGTATTGGGATGTGGAAATAAGCATCCTTTCGATGTAGGGCAGTCATGAAGTTCCCCTGCTGTAATAGTGGTATTACATCTTATAGATTGACCATATGAAAATGCTCTGATAGAATGTATTGATTGGTTGGTCGGCGATCTAGGATTGGACGAAGGGATCCATTTTTTGGGGAATGAGGAAATATACAGAATAAACTCCTTTTCCCTTTTGATTTTTTGGAACCAACTCTATTGCCCTCTGTGAAGGAGAGCATGTACCTCTTGATTTAACAACCGTAAATGTTCCAGAGAAAGTTTGTGCTTTCTTGGTGCTATATTTGGAGGCTTGGTTATGAGCTCCAGGCACTAACCATGTTGACAACGT
Organism: Pleurodeles waltl; assembly: GCF_031143425.1. NCBI lineage: Eukaryota > Metazoa > Chordata > Amphibia > Caudata > Salamandridae > Pleurodeles > Pleurodeles waltl. The sequence goes on from NC_090444.1 coordinate 425,331,675, forward strand.
CCAACACCCACTGGTCTGTTGTTTTATTTTGCCAGCTAAGAAAAAAATTGTTGTAGACTTTCCCAGACAGATGTTATATGATTGGGGGAAATGAGAAGAGAGTCACTGTTTTGAGGCAGAAGGGGTGGCACGAGTGGAGACACCTCTTCCTCCATCTTTGAAGTTGTTTCCTCTATATGATCCTCTATAAAAACCTCTTGAAGAGGATGATGAGTGTTGCTGTCTGAAAGATGTAGAGTATTCTGACGCTGTTTGTCTGTTACTTTGCTTGAAGTCGATTTACAAAAAGAACCTCTACTTCCCATAGACTTTGCAAAATCAGCATCTTTTTTCATCTTCTAAAGAGTTTGGTCTACTTGTGGATCAAAAAGATGTTTTTGAGCAAAAGCGGAATTTAAAAGTGTCTGTTGTACTTCTGGTTTAAAACGGGAGATACGCTGCCAATGCGTGACGTCTTAATAGTATACTTGTGTTTGTTCCCCTGGCATCTATGTGTGCTGCATCAAGGGCAGATTTGATACAGTTGTTAGAGATTAACTTGCCCTACTGTACAAGCTGTTGTCCCTTCTTTTTAAATTCTTCTGGGAGATGTTAGATAAGATCTTGCATCTCGACCTAGTGTGCCCTGTCATATCTTGGTAATAGGGCTTGACTGTTGGCAGTTCTCCAGTGGTTTGCTGCTTGAACCCCCACCCTTTTTCCTGAAGCATCAATAAGCTTTGACTCTATCTGGAGGAGGTGCGTCTCCAAAGGCCTGAGAGTTAGCTCTTTTACGAGCATTGGAGACCACAAAAGAATCTGGTGAAATTTGTCCTTATATATAAGCAGGATTTGATGGAGCTGATATATATATATATATATATATATATATATATATATATATATATATATATATATGTATTTTTTTTATTTTTTTTAAATCAACCCTAGAGCAATGATCCGGGCGCAAAGAGGATCCTTAAACATTTCTTCTGCATGCCTAGTCATCCCTTTTAACATAGGGAGATACTGAGATGCCCCATTTGTGGAAGAAAGGGTTTCAAGTAGAAAATCATCTTCTATGGGGTCTTTATGTAATGGAACCTGATGGCATGCAGATGCTATAGCTACCAGCTCATTAAAAGATGAAGAGTCATCCGGTGGAGATGGTTTTGTCAGATACAAATCAGGATCTGTGTCCCCTGGTGCGTCAATATCATATGTGTCCCAGGGATCTAATGGTGGCTGTTGTGTATCGTCATCTCTCCCTTGATCTGCTATATAGCAGTGTGGTGACCCTAATGGAGTGTGATGTATTAAATCTTCTGACTTGGAGTGTGAGTACTGAGGTGAAGGAGTTAGAGAAGATGGTGGTAAAGACAGAAGTATTGGACTGGTGGCAATGTCCTTCTTATTTTTCTTCTGTAGAGGTGGTTGTACATTAGTATTGTCCTCAACTGAAGTATATGTGTTAGGATGGGCAAATTTTGCAACAATCCGACCAGTATTTGGCTGAAAATGAATAGTCTTGTTTCGGATCGAGCTTTTCAGCCATAGTCTGTAAAATAGGCTCTGGCATCGAAACAGATGATTTCGATCCGAATGTGGACGCTTTCGGTACCGAAGAATGTTTTGACTTCTATATCGAAAAACTTGATGCCGATGTTGTTAGAACCTAAGACAGTCTAGGTTGGGTCAGCGCCGAAACCTTGGAGGCTGTTTTGTGTGAGGAGTTTTTAGGCTTGGCCTGCAGTGCCAAGCCGGAAGGCGAGGGATCCTTAGCAATTTTTCGGTGCCTACATGGCCTGCTGGCAGTGGTGGCCCAATAGCCTTGGACTCCCTTGATGCAGTAGGCATATGGGGCTTTGTACTCACTGCATGCAGCGCCGATGGTACCTGTTGTGACTGCACGCCATCTTCAGCTTCCGATTCAGATCTGGAATCTGAAACTCATAAGGCCTCCTCTTCTGCTGCAGTTGCCTCTTGGAACTCTTCCTGCAGCTCAATGTCTTGGATACCGAAGATATCTGCTGTGTCTTCGATGTCCTTTGCTGCATTTCTTTTCGACGTGCCTGACGATCTCGTAGTGTCTTTTTCTACCGAAATGATCGACAAGCCTCACAGTACTCTTCGTTATCATCCGGTGATAAACAAAGATTGCACACCAAGTGGGGGTCTGTGTGAGGGTACTTGGCGTGACGTGACACCTGGGGCGAAAACAAAAAGGTGTCCGTTCCATTAGCAGTGCATTTCAATTAGATACTGAGGTGCTGAAAATATAGAGGCCAGGTCCTTTAAGGCCCAAGGGCCGCAGAGGAACTACGTCAATCTGACAAACTGTGTTTTTCATCCAGAGTTATCAGTAAGTGAAAATACCGAGATTGAAAACAATACAGACAAATATAATAATTATAACTATTCCAAAGGGGGCCCGAGGCGATCTCGAACCAGAGCACTGACGAACGCATCCGAACCCGAAGGCAAAAAGAAAACAATCTAACAATGGAGTCGATGACCACGCACAGTATCACCGAAAGGAGGGGTCACTTTACCTTGTGACTCTGACGACTTCTTCTAAGAAAAAACAACTTGTATATGTCCGGACCCAACACTAGATGGAAGAAGTATGCACAGTATGTATCTACAGCCACACATGCCATCTAACATATAGTTTAAGAGCTAATAAAAGTTGTTTGAGAAGAGGTTTTCTACCACTAACCAAGTACCTTTGATTTCAGGTTATCTGAATAAGCACAGATAAAGGTGAGAGACAGAGCATACAATCCCAATATGGAGGATTTCAAAGGTCTACTGAAATTCCAACTTGAGCTCAAAACGTTCCCGAAATCAAACCCCTCACAAGTAAACGATAAAGCCTATGGACACAGCATAAGGAAAACAAAGATACATATCATGTATGCTAAAATATAGAAGACAATCATCAGGGTTTAATCTTAGCCCTTTTTGGTACTATCCCATAAACATGAAAGTGCCTTGTTACAGATGTCCATTTAAGACTGAGCTACAGTACTTTTAGAAAAGGACCACTTCTTTAATAGATATATATCACTGCAACTCAGTAACAGCTTTTCTCTCCAGACCTCTCAAGCGGGTCATGGCCTCAGAGTTACACTTGGCCTAATCTTGCATTCCACAAGAGCTTCCGAGTGGAACAATTTTTGCATCTCCTGTGCTCAGAAAGAACAATGGTGACTATCACAGTCTTTCAGCCTCATGAATCTGATCGAATGAATATCATTGAGTTGGTAATTACATGTCACATTACTATGCAGCAACGTACAGTTATGAGGTGGGTTAAATCCATGGTGAACCTTATTATGAATATTGTTCTTAATTTTTTTAATGTCCTATTCCATGGTACTAATCTTCGAGGGAAGAAATGGGGGTTTATTAAATGTCTGCGCAGTCCTGAAGAAATTCAAACAGTGTTATCACTCCAGTGTTATCACACTACTTGTCACGCCTTTTCTTTACCAGGTATGAGTGAGAAGTCCCTGAGCCTAGAGGTCATTCAGGGAGATCCATCCTATCTAGATATCTCCTGGTTTTGATATATAGGATAGTCCTTCCAAATGGCAGGTCACTAATGAAATGCTTTCAGCACTGGCTTCTAGGGAAACATTCTGTCTCCCTACAGGTCACTCCATTAAGAAACAGGCAGTCACAGAACACATACAAATTACATTTGACAGATGGATTTCAGGTCGTAAAATTTACCAACTAAGTTAGGCTCATTATTTTTACCTTTAAGAAAAGAGAAGGCTTAATTGCGGCCCTACACAATATCATAATATACAGATTGCTCATAATTTTCAGCTGCAGGTACAATAACCCTCCCAACAGTGGTTTGAAGATTACAAAAAGATCTCTGTAGCTTCTTGACCCACTAAGTCTTAAAGTGGAAGAACAGTTGTGTCCTGCATCTGAAGGGATTAGCAAATTGAAAGGTTTCCTTGCAGACCTGTGACTCTGAAATCCCAGTAGACATGAAAATAAACAAGCACTTGCAAAGCCAATATGTCCAACGTTGGCGGTCAGTCTTTTGGTTTTGTCAATGCATGTCCTATTTTGACATGGCTTTTGTAAAACTTTACTGTTGCAGGAGCTGCCTGGCCCTCACCATTGTAACAATCATTGGCAAAATGCAAAAATATTATTTAGTCTCAGAAAGCACATTACCCCAGTAGTTTCTAGCATAAACAAAACTAGTTTGTGTGCCAAAATGCTCCTTGTGAAAGAGCAGATTGCAATCACTCACAATGAAGCCAGTCGATAGATGTATAGAGATAAAGATAAAATTTTAATTTAAAAAACTGTCTTGGTTAACCCCAGAGCTAATTAAGGCCTCAATTGTTAAAGGGAGTCACGAAAGTGCACCCATGCTATGTCTTTGCATTAGTGCAGATTTACATATGTCATAAATTCCCATGAATTTACAGAAACAGACCAAGAAATCATACTCCTAGAAAATGTTTGTGAACCGCATTTTAGCACAAGCAAATGTGCATGTGTAGATTTGCTCATGTGAAAATATGTTGAGAATTTAGAAGTTCACTTTCCCTCTTTTTCCCCAAACCTGGAAGAAATTTTACGTCAACCCTTTTCAGAAGTAAATTTCCAACCTTACTCAGTTTTGGAAAAGATTAGGGAAGAGCTTGTGAAAACCTATAAAACAAGTAGGTTTTCACTGACTCAAATTGGCATTCTAACCCTGGAAGTTTTGGTTACCACTGCCCCCCCGTCCCAGTATGTAGATCTGCAGAAAGGTGGCAAAATAAGGAAATTGCTAATATTCAAGCCCTACTACAGTATTGGCCCCTGGCATAGTCAGAGAGGCTATTATCAGAGGTCTTACATAATGAGATTGCGGCTATAACGTGTCACCACCTTACAAGGCACCAAAGGGACAAGTAGATTTTTATTTTTTATTTTTATCAGGACAAGTAGATTTATGAAGGAACATGTTCGATGGACAAGGATGTATTTTATTAAATTCCACACTCCTGCAGTTATTAAACTTGAAGAAAATAATCAAAACTCAGTTTAACAATCTGTTCTGACTATTTCCTGGATGAGATCAACTTGAACAAATTTCATTTTAGTTCTGTTCTTGAGCATGTTTAATTAATAATAAACATATAAGCTAATTTTGCTTCTGTCCAGAGAAAAAGAAAACTTTCTACATCATTCACAAATTCATTTCCCCAAAGATGTGTGAAGAAATTAAATTATGCTACCAGGTTTCATTTACAGGCTTGATCAGATTATGGTTTCTAAAGACAGATTATGAATAGCTACACCAAACACGGTCCAATCACATGATATCTAAATAATTGTGATTGAACTACCAACTGCGGCACACAGACCTTTGTTAATGTAAATGAGCCCAAAGCAATGGTCTATCACAGTGGTTCTTTATCTTTCGACTTCGGCGGTCCCCATTAAATCCCAACTAGAAACCAGGCATGCCAAAGCCATTTCAACTGATTGGGCCTCAACAATAACACACATAAAATACACAACCAAGTAAACATTGTATGAACTCAGTACATCTACTTTGCTCTGCAACTGTATGTTTAGATATAAGAGCAACTACTCACCGGTATAAAACACAGGACATATTCACAAATCAATAGGCAATCGTGAAATCAGAACTCTCGACAGAAGTGGTGCGACAGAAGTAACAGCTGGATTGACAATGGCATCGGAGAAACACAAGGCAGCTCGGTATGGACAGAGCCAGAGGCTGTGCATGGTCTTTGTGTCGCTTGGTGGCAAAGGCTGCGCTTGCATAGACACTAGAATGCCAGGTGTGCTCATGCCTGATTACATGCTGCCTACTGTGAAGTGGTACTCTGCCTACGTAAGTATCTCAGCTCTGCTGAAAACTGCAGGTTTGTCCACGTTCCAACACAAGAGGTGTGAAGGTGCTGGGAGTTTGTAAGTGCCTGACCAGGCAAAGAAGTGGATGGGACAGCGTGAAGGCAAGAAGTGCTTTTTGGGCAACCTGCCTGTGTATACATTCCTAGATCACTGAGAGGTTTCACACTGGCTCGCCAAGTGTGCAGACACATGATTTTCTAGAAAATCATAATCTATACAAAAGTTTTTTTTTTGTATGAAGGTGATTGCTAGTTCGGATCAGAGCTTGTCTGAATACAAACAGCGACTGTGTGCATTCACGCATGCTCCATCTGGAACTAGCAATAAGTCCCAGACTCCTGATGGCCACATGTTAACAACCGCTGGTATATCGCAACGAGATCTTAAGTGATGAGATTTCCAATTAGACAAGTTGTTTCTCTAATAACGGATGTTTAAAAACTTCAATCATACAACATGAAAATTAAAATGACATAAAAATAAGGTATGTTGGATAACACAAGTAAATCAGTAATAATCAGAAGATGTATGCCCCGATTTCTGAAAAATCTGAAATGCTCAAAAGCATGATTAATCAGAATGAATGCACTATTAAGAAAACTTTTGATAACATTATTTTTAACAGGGAATTAATTGATTTGCAATTTATAAATATCTACTCTTCGTCAACCTGAAATCACAACGTTTCAAGTTATGCACTCTGTGTTACACTGCAGAAAAAAATAGGAATACACAGGTAATGTCTGGAAAGTGCTTTCACGTCAATGAAGTAGCAATAAACATCGATTTGTTTGTAGTTTATACAAAAAACGAACTTCCTTCTGGGAAGCAGTACTCTTGATTAGTCATACATTTTCGAGTCGGTGGGGAAAATGACCTTATCTAATTACCTCACCTCTACAGAACAACTCTCCTGCTGGCAAAAGAAACCATTGTGAAACAAGGAACGAGTCACAACACTCTGAGTTATAAGGAACAGTGGACAGGGCTGTCTACGAACCATTACAAAGCACAAATAAATATTCGACATTTCTGGAAAGAATAAACTCAGTGGCATTAGGGAATCTGGAGCACTACACAGCAAATGCTGAAGGAAGCAATTGTACTAGTTAATAAACTAGTAAGTGTATTATGTTATTTGCTTCTGTTTTATTTGATATTTTTTGTTTTCCTTTTACTGCTCGTGCTTTGTAAATTTTCCATGTTTAATCCTTTGCTATTTTCAAGATGTTTCTCAAACACAATGTTGCTTCCCGTTATCAAGTAGAAATAGCAGTTACCATGTACCAAATAGCTATTGACGAGGGAGCCTAGCTGTCTGAAAGATGGAAATGTTTCTCACACAGACCTCCTGGTTCCACCTTTTGTTGTCATGAAATAACAAACACCAAATTAACCAATGGGATAAAAGAATGAGATATAAAATAGTTGGTGCTGTGTTCCTTAGAAGTTACAGAGGGAAAAACGATTTATACTTTTCCCCTGGAAATAAATAAAATGTACAAAGCTGTACAATTTAGTGGAGTTTTACGAGCTTCATGCAGGAGAGTTGCATCGCTTGACCTATTTATGGGGCTGTTTTATTTTATGTCATTTGCTTTAACTGGTTTATATTATGTGCGTACAGCACTATGGTACCCTTTGCGTAAGTTTACACCGAAATAATAATACGAGGGGTTGGCATGAAAAATTCACCCACATACACATATGAGCACAGGGCCACCCATTAACATTTGAATTAAATATAATAACTCACAGTTTAATAACCTAGCTTTTAAGATATAGTATGTGAGCACTATTTAGTGTTTGAAGGGCCAACATTGAATACATTTTTAGGGAGGCATTTCATTTGCATCAAAAATTAGGAGAATACAATTCTAAGACTGAAAGAAGTGTAGGGTTTTATGGATCGCACCAAGAAAATATTCAGATTTCTAGAAATTGGAGGGGAAAGTAAATTGAACCATTTTGTATTCTCCTTACACTATCCATGTGTGAAACTATTTAACCTTTAAGTTGGAATTCAAGTCTAATTACTTCATAAATACCAGTGTGTCTACATAGTCCATCACCTTTCTATTACAAAGAGGAAAACAATGGAAGACCTAAAGAGAAAAATGAGTCTTATTACACTGCCACAATACAGACTACCACAAACTGCTCTGTGCGACTCTTCGCAGCTATGAATTAACTTTTAAATGCAGTTGTAATTGAGTCATTTGTAATTCAGTTCTAGAAATACTACATTGAGTGGAGTTTTTAACAAATCTGGATTTCGTGATCATTATCCCCGGTGGTGCAAGAACCACATCAAATTTGAGACTGCACTCCCACCTACCACTGAGCAACCATTTGGGGCTTTCTTAATTGATCTTAGTGAATGGTATGGCCGTTGGTAAACAACTTGTTCAGGGCGATAATAAGCCCTCAAGTTGTAATGCTTCTACTGGTTTCTAGAGATTCCACCTTCAACAAGAGCTCGATTGCGGTTGATTCCTGGATTTGTATGATTTTCTTAAAGTCCAACTGTAAAATGCCAGAGGCTAGTCAATTTAGCATGGATCATGGAAGTCACCATGACCATTTGGGGAAGCCAGTTGTGGGTCATGCTTCTTCTGCAAGCGCACAAGACCATTCTAATTAACCACAAGTGCAGATTCTTGGAGCCGTAAATTATGAAAGCAAAGTTTCGGTTTTCACTTAAGCCTGTCCATCCTCATCATTCACTCGCTCTTCCATCTCAGGAAAAACATTTCAGGTGAACGCAATTAACAGGTTGCGTCTGCACTCCATGTTGGAATCTTGCCATTGTTCTTTCACCCTCTATCACCCTTAACAAACCTACACTTCCCATTTCCTTATAAAATAGCGGACAGACCTAAAGGCAAGCATTCAGAAAGTAGCAGCATTTTTACCTTTGGGGGGGGGAACAAAAAAACAGACAGTGCCTCAATCAAGACTCTGAATAAGCACTATAGCATTGAGAACTCTGCAACAGGAGAGGTAATGCTCTAATGTTCCCATTTCTGCCCTTAACCAGGAGAGAAAACATGGCAGGCTGTGTTACTCTAGGGTTCAGATATTTATTGAGCTTATCAGTCCTTCTGTGCCTACTACACCCAAGGACACAATCAATCTTCAGTGTACGCTTACATTTTCAAAGTTTAAAATACATTCCATGGAATGTACAGCTATTTAAGTAAACCAGGACACTTACAAGCCTCTCTCCAGAGAGCACCTCCAGCAGCTTGATGAGCATTCGTCCGTCACGGAGGTCTGTGTACAAGTCCGTAATTCTGCATGAGACGCGTGCCAAGTGCGAGTTGACCCATTTTGTGAAGGTCTTCTTTTGCACCGCCTCACGTTCATCTGTGGGGAAAAAATACAGGTTGAAGGTGTAAAATAAATTGGAATTGTTTAGCACTGCTTTTGAAACTCGCTGAACAGTTACAATGAGAGCAAAAACACAGTTAAAAGGAACACCATACACAAAACCAATAACAGTTACAAATAAGTAAAATAAATAAGACTATAAAACCACGTCATTTGGAAACCAAAAGTTGAATTTGATCTATTCGAGCATCATCTATTTAGAAAAATGTTTGAGCAACAAACAAGGATGTGTGACAGGCACAAGATGACATAAAACTTCTTGCTTTAGGTCTACCCATTCACTGTGCAACCTGTCACACCCCTTTCAAACCCCTTTCTTCCCAGCCCTCTTCCTCTTACAGACTTTTAACACACCTATCAATTATTTACATGCTCACCTTCCACTTCTTAACCATGTTGAAGGGGTTCTGCTGGATAAGACGAGTCCTATGACTAATCATCTTGTCTCCTATCCTTACAAGAGGTGGTGAGGCATGTATTAACCTCCGAACATTTCTGGACACCCAAACGTTCTCTGCAACTGCTGGTGTGTCTTTTATTGCAATTTATCTTACACTGCGCTCCAACAATCCCCTGTGACATACAGACTTATTTGACGCCAGAATATACTATAGAAACAAGGCTAAAAGAAGGACATGTAGAAATGGTAATCTGATGGAACTTATCCTAGAAAATTAGCTTGTACACTGTGCCAGGCTCTATCTTCATATCGATGTCTTTTTCAAACATGTATCTGGGGGCCTCAACGGGTCTGTTTTCTAAGAGGAAAAATATAGTCCATGCCCATAACCTGGGATTTTAGAAATAAGAAGAACCTGTTGCTCAAAAAAGGCCTTACTCCCATGACTGAGAAATGCAGGAAGAGGGAATTGATGGCGATGAAATGTCCTCCAAAACTAAGTTTGAGACCCTAAAAATCCAACAGGGCTATCAAAAAAACACACCAATATGGTACCATACAACAAAAAAGGACGACACACCTTAACCTTTCATGATTTTCCTTTGCCCCTTATGTGTCTGCTGCCTCAGATGAAACCTCTCTCACCAAGCCGGAAGACAAAATGGGTGGCGCCTACTTGGGCTGTTGTATATACTGTACTTAAAAATTGCACTACAATGGTCCCAGAGGAGATTGAAGTGTTTACATTTTTCAGCATGTCTAATACAAGAATATCTTTAGCTGCTACAAGAAAAGCCTTGTACTACTTAATCAGGCATTTCTCAGTCCTGTGCCAGTCCCTAGCCAAGATTGTGGACTTTCAACTTCTCTATGGTTATTACCTGACGTTATTCTTTCTCTCCAGTATTCCGTGAGGGTTTACGACCGTTGAGTTAAAGTGGTATGCGTACATGGCTCAATTAAATGCAGTGGCACCCTACAGAGTATAGCCCACCTGCATCACTAATAGTGACTTGTGCAAGACACCATGGTCTATAAGGACATTCTTGCAAACAAGCGGCATTAGCCTAGATACCTTGACTTCCTGCTCAGGTAAGAGACTAAATCTACATTAATAAAATCATTATCATTTTTATAAATTTAGAGGGCAATCAAACTGAACAAGTTATTTAGGGGAGGCCACCATCATCACTAGTTTTCTGATATGTTGTCCTTCCTAGAAAGGACACAAGACCTTCAAGTCCAGAAGGCAGCTACGTAACTGACTATCTTAATCAGATACCTCTCCTCTGAGGGATATCTGACAGGAATCTTTGCTCATCTGCTGTTTAACCATTTGTTTGACTCTTCTGTCCCCTTTGTAAATCTCTTGTTCTTCTTGGCATCTCTGTCACTCCTCGCTCCCTCGTACATACAGATTCATCTAACTTGCTACTTGCTTCATTCATTTCTTCTTTCTCGTTCGTAATCTTTCTTGTTTTCCGTTTGCATTGATCCGTCTACCTTGTCACTTGCTTTCTTCTTTTCACCTCCTCTGCTCCTTTCTCACAATTTAACTGTTCTCTGTAAATATATATTGCATTCTTTAACTACAGTTCTCTGTAAAGCACACGACTATCTCCCACTGCAGTGGCATTACAGAGGAATATGCAAATAAAATAAAAATATTTACAAAAAAAGATGCAGAGCTTATGTGTTCGTTCTTGTTTACCCTAAATCAGTGTGATATACCGGCAAGATGCACTGCATGCTACAGGGAGGGGAGTTCCATCCAGCGACACAAGGAGGATGGTCGTATTGTAGGGCGCACGGCCCATGGAAGGTACTTGCTTTGTAATATCACTGCTGCATTAGCTGGGAATTATTTTTATTCAAGTGATAATAAAAGTATACAGCAAAAAAGGTGCAGTGCTTACTGCCTTTGCAGGCTGGTGAAAGAGAAGACAATGTAAGCACTGAAGTGATGAGGCCTCTGAAATCTTCCTTGCTCTGCATCATTTTCAAAGGGCAGCAAGTTTGTGAAAGCCAGCAAAATCGATCACCGGCTTAAGGCCCCTCCCAAAGAGCTGCAGTTCACAGATTCAAACCCAGACAGGGTTTACTTGGATCAGTAATTATAACAAGAAAGCAGTTTGAAAAGTGTTCTAAGCCTGCCTTCATGACTCCTGACTGATAATTAAACAAAGACAAAAAGGGCAAAAAATTAAACCTGAAACATACGATTTTTAATAAAGTTCTGTTTACGGATTACGACCGGGCCTTTGGCAATCCTAAAACGTGAGCAAATGGCAGGTATTTTTTTATTTGGGAAAAGTGGCAACCTAGAGTAACATGGGACTGAGTAATAACCCGCATGCGTGTATTCAGATCACTATGTAAGACGTTCTACTTTAAATGCACTCTCAAATCTAACACACATTATATTATTCACAGAAATAGCAACAAAGGTAAACTCGAGATAACTGCTGTGGTATTCCGTCACAGGAACAGAAACGCCGCATTTCCATAACAACTTATGCTGGACCAATTCCTATTCTTGTGTAAAATGTCCTGCACGTTGGCCCCACCCTGCAAGAAACATTTTTAGATAATTACACATCGAATGTGAAAGGGAGGATATGGGTGGGGTCTATGTACAGAGGGCCTTAAAAACATCCTCTAGAGCAGCGGCGAAAGAGCATCATGCAGAGGGTAGGAGGCCGGAGGTTCACCCCAAACGGTGCACATGATAACACACAATCGAACTGTTATCTTCAACCCACAGCAGCACGTGCACTTCCTTGGCCGGAAGCACGCATGACAATGCCATCCGAGGGCGAGACTGGGCGCTCCAACGTACACTGCTCGGTTGTGGTTGCTCATTTATTTTTAAAGCTCTCTTATCCCGCAGCGTACAGTCCCTTTGATTATTTGACATGCATTTACAGAACCTGAGACAGCTGATCATTAGAATAATATATATACTTTTTATCTGGTACTATATGGTCGCCTGCCATGTAAGTCACGTGCACTCAATAAAACTGGAGTCTCGGATGATTCTGCGCTGTTGCCAGGCAACGGGTCTGAGCCCAGCGCGCGAAGAATCTCGCACTCGGGCACGAGCTCGTTTCCGTCACTACGCGAAGGTTGCTGAGAATTTCGCACGTGTGACACGAAAATCACGGCATGCTGTAGCGGGCCAGGCGGTGAATCATCGGCAGATGGCAAAATCAGCGCAGGCTGTGGCCCACCCATGCTGAGGAGGAAAGAGGCCTGCCAAGGCGTGGGAGAGCAGGAGGGAGGAGCTTCACAGGCACTGCTGGACGTGTGGTAATCTTAACTTCAGTCAGTGATTTACTACCATAGATTCTGTGACACACCGGAGTCTGCTTTCTGACTGATCTCCATCATCGGTAGTGTGGATGTGTCAACTCAGGGCCGCTGGAATTATGTGGCTGCAAAGGGGCCAAATTATGTGGCAGAGTTGTCTAAATTACGCTGCAGGAAAGGGCAAATAATGCGGTGTAATGCGACATTTTATGATAGTATTACTCCACTATTTTGTCATTTTTAGGGTAAAGCGCACAAGCGCTGTGGCCCCTGTTGTAATCCCTCTGTGGGTTTTTAACCACACCAATCACTTTCGTTGGTTCGTGGGCTTGCCTTTTTCATTAGTGAAAGGCATGCATACAGGTCATGCCTTTTCCGGTGTTTAGCCCTCCTCAAGCGCACCGGGCAACTACTGAAAACATACGAGGCTCCATGTTTTCTGTATGGTTTCTGGGCTACTTTTTATTTCGTAGGCAGGGCGATCTCACTGGGCAGTAATCAAGAGCTTTTTATGACTATCAGTTTTATTCTAATGTTTATCCTAGCGCTCCTTCCCAAATTTGTGCTTTTTTTTTATTTCTATGCAAAGGTGACACTGGACCGGTCTGTTTGTTCTCTCTGATTTGTCTCCTTCACGATCGAGCGTGGTGCTTTAAATCAGCTCCCTTATGTGAAATTGTATTACTTTTCATTTTCAGATTATGTAGCAAGAAAAGTCCGGTTAGGAGTTTACGCTGCTAATAGCTCTATCTAGAGCAAATGCGAGACCCATTGCATTGCAAATGCTTGTTTACATATGGTTACACTGTCTGGGAAAATTTTCAATTTTATTAGTACCAATTTAACACCAAAATAGAGCAATAAGCAAATGAAAGATGACAAGTCAACCTTTGCAAAGGTCCTTCCAGTTTGTAGAAATATGTGGCGCCATGCTTTTAGTAATTTTTAATTCGTTTGAGATAGAATTTATTTTGTTAAAATCTGCGGATTATGTATGAATTGATGAATTATGTGGCAAATGCAGCAAATTCATAATGATGTGAAAAAAAAGCAGTGGCTGCAGAATTGCATAATTCCTGTGGCCCTATGCATATGTTTGCTTGTACACGTACTGTGCAATGGTTGGTGTTGTTTGGTATGTGTCTTCATAGACTTTGATACTTATCATCAGGAAGTCCTGGTATGTGCACTGCTCAAACTGGTGTGTGTCAAAGCTAAACAAGAGGACGGTGCCTTATAGGAGTTCATCGCACCCCTTTAATCTGATGGATCTGTATTGGCTAGTGGTGGGATTACATCTGGCCAGAGGTACATACGAACATATACACGTACAACATTTATTCGTACATAAATCGCAATACATGACAATTTCTTGGAATTCTTTGTGAACTCCATGTTACTCCCATAAACTGCGATTTATAAATGCACAAAGTAGGATGTTCATGTTTGTGTAGGTTTACATATGCCACACAAGTGCATTTGTTAACTTTCCCCCTTCATCTGTTGGAGAACTGTACTTTTATCTGTGAAGAAACAATTTGAGGGGTGTTTGGAAGTGTTCAGGTCCCTTCCCCACCCTAATCATGGATTTACTCGGGTCTCTGACAAGAGTGATTCTGCAGCAAAAAGAGGGCTCGTTGGCTGATCTGGTAATAAAGTAGCATTACTACTCCTTATGTTCATTCTACGTGGTCTATGGAACTCTTGAGTCTGGATAGCTCGTATGAGGCGTCTGTTAGAATGGGCTTAAGGCAGTTTCTCCTGAATTCAAACATTTGGACTCTGGATCGAACATAAGTTTACAGCTACACTGAGTGGTCTGTAGACTTCTTTACCACATCAAGACAGTTGACCTCCATTTATTCTGCAACCGTATTAATCAAAAGACATTTTTTAGGGAAATGTTTGATGAGATGCCTTTTAGGATCCAGACCGGTATCGGGATGGGGGTGGGGGAGTGGTGGTGGTCTGTCTGTCCTTCCTTGAGAAAGTACAGTACATCTTGCTACTGGCAGGAGGGGTAAAAGGAGAGCAGCCAGTGTCACGCTGCTGGCCTTGCAGCCGCATTTACCTACTTAGAAGCTGAGTTTTGAAAGAGTTTACAAATTACGTACATACAGAGAAACATCTGTGTGGCGGCTGCACAGCAGCAATGGATAGCTTTCTCAGATTGTACACATCAGGGACAATAATGGCAAATTACACTAAATGCTGGTTTTTGATGTATATGGCACCATCGTTGCTTTTGACTGCAGTGACACAATTGGATTATGGACGCCTTTCCCATTAGATGGAAAACTTTGGCTACCTATGACTCAGTATTTAATTACAGGGTGTGTAGTTAAAGCAACACGTTCAGGTACAACTTTACTATTTAAGTTGGTTGGAGGTTGGCCTGAACACCGCCCAAGCATGTGCATAAAACACCAGACCTCCATCAATGTGTTAACAGGGAAGTAAGTGATAACTGAGTTTGGTTGCAACTCAAAACTTGTATCAATCAATCAATCAATCATAGTATTTATAAAGCGCGCTAAGTACCCGTCAGGGTTTCGAGGCGCTGAGGGGGGGGGGGGGGGGAGTGGGGGTGAAGTGCCTTGTGAGCGTGGGTCAGGAGTTTAAAGGTGATCCTCTTGTCTACCGGGAGCCAGTGGAGTTCCTTTAGGTGAGGGGAGATGTGACTTCAGCGGGGTATGTCGAGGATCAGTCGGGCGGAGGCATTTTGGATACGTTGGAGTCGTTTGATGGCATTGGTTGGGATGCCTGTGTAGAGTGCGTTGCCGTAGTCAAGTCTGCTGCTGACGAGGGCCTGGGTCACCGTCTTTCTGGTTTCTGTTGGAATCCACTTGAAGATTCTGCGGAGCATTCGAAGGGTGTTGAAACAGGAGGAGGAGACGGCGCTGACCTGTTTGGACATGGTGAGGGCGGAGTCCAGGATGAAGCCGAGGTTTCTTGCGTGGCTGGCAGGGGTGGGCGGGGTCCGAGGACGGAGGGCCACCATGAGTCGTTCCAGGCCGAGGGAGTGCGCCCGAGGATGAGGACTTCCGTCTTGTCGGAGTTGAGTTTCAGGCGACTGTTGTTCATCCAATCGGCGATGGATTTTAGTCCCTCGTGGAGGTTTGTTTTGGCGGTGAGCGGGTCTTTGGTCAGGGAGAGGACGAGCTGGGTGTCGTCGGCGTAGGAGATGATGCTGAGATGATGTTGGCGGGCCAGTTGAGCGAGGGGGGCCATGTAGACGTTGAACAACGTAGGGCTGAGGGAGGATCCTTGGGGGACGCCGCAGATGAGGTTGGTGGCTTTGGAGCGGAAAGGGGAGAGACGGACTCTCTGCGTTCTGTCGGAGAGGAAGGATGAGATCCAGTGGAGGGCTTTATCTTGGATGCCGGCTTCCTGGAGGCGGGTCAGTAGGGTGCGGTGGCAGACGGTGTCAAAGGCGGCTGATAGGTCGAGGAGGATGAGGGCTGAGGTTTTGCCGTTGTCCATTTGATGTCTGATGTCATCTGTGGCGGCGAGGAGAGCAGTCTCAGTGCTGTGGTTTCGTCTGAATCCGGATTGTGAGGGGTCCAGGATGGAATTGTCTTCGAGGAAGTGGGTGAGCTGAGTGTTGACGATCTTCTCGATGACTTTCGCTGGAAAAGGGAGGAGAGAGATCGGACGGAAGTTTTTGAGATCGTTGGGGTCGGCCTTGGGTATTTTGAGGAGGGGTTGGATTTCTGCGTGTTTCCAGCTGTCCGGGAAGGTGGCAGAAGTGAAGGAGAGGTTGATGATCTTGCGGAGTTTGGGGGCGATGGTGGCGTTGGCTGAGTTGAACACATGATGGGGGCAGGGGTCCGTGGGGGAGCCTGAGTGGATGGTGTTCATGGTTGTTATGGTTTCTGCCTCGTCCACGTGGGTCCAGGCGGTGAGGCGGCAGTCGCGGGAGGAGACGTCAGGGGTGGGGTCTGGCGGTGGACCGGTGTTGAAGCTGTCGTGGATGGTAGCGATTTTCTGGTGGAAGAGGGTGGAGAGGTCGTCGCAGAGTTTCTGGGAGGGCGGGATGTCGTTGGAGTTGGCTTTTGGATTGGAGAGTTCCTTCACGATGCCGAAGAGTTCTTTGCAGTCGTGGGCGTTGTTGTTGATGCGTTCGGTGAAGTGGGCGCGCTTGGCGATGCGGATCCGTTGGTGGTGTTCGCGGTTGGCGTTTTTGAGGGCGGCGAGGTTGTCGGGTGTGCGTTCTTGGAGCAGAGTTCTATCCTTCCTGGCATCCATACTAATAGGCGACACATCTGACTTGTCACTGTAGGGTAAGCCAGCTTTGAGGACACAGGCTTCCACAAGTCAGCAACACGTGGCATCGAGAAGGTGTAGAGTTGGGTGGAAGAACACTTCCGTCTAGGGTAGTGAACAATTCTTTTTAGGTTTCACAAATCACAAGCCAGTGCAGGAGGTTGCACTTTTACCCCCACCTCCCATCACTTTCTCTTTCTCACTCAATACATCATCAACATGCCTCTCTCTTCAATACATCTTCTTCATGGAAACACTGAAAAATGGATGGCACAGCAGGTACGTCCCAACACGCTAACTGCACTGCCCAATCTTGAGACACATACTATGTGTGGTTCCAATTTAACTATTTATTTCACAGAACGTTTCGAGTCTATCCACGTTTTTCAATTTAATATTTCTTTAATTACTGCATTTTAGAGACTGTTATGTGCAATTTATGGATCACTGTCCTTATTCTATTTCCTGTATTGAACTGCAGTTACAGGATGTACACTTTTGCTGAATAATAGTTTAACTGCCCTAATGTCTCTTATTGCCTTTGCCTTCGCTCCTCCAATGTAAACAAGTGGACTCCTGAGCCTAAATTACTGGACTTCAGTTTGTGCACCCATTTATTAGCGGCTTTAAAAATCACCTCCTTTCAGTACTTACTTTTCTGAAGATGCGGCTTCAAGAATTTGACCGAATGCTCCTGAAGTGTGTCGCCAGATATGTGCACAGGGTAATTAATGCTTCATAGCGGTGCCCTGCCGGGGCGTGTGCTGGTGTGCTTTGATGGAATGAATAGTGGTGCACGTGCAATGCTTAATGCATGAAACAAGCAGGCGTTTTGAACCAAGCATTAGACTGCAAATGGGGCCAACGGGTGGAGGATGCCCAATTACAAAGTGTGTTGTGGGTGATGTATTTGTTATGACATGCTACAAATAAAAACATAAAATCCAGTACAGAAAAGTGTATGCGGTGTGATCAGATATAAAAACTCGACCACAGATGCCACATATTTTGGCATAGACGATGTGATCGGTGCAACTACAAGTGGACATGCAGCTTCCGAAGTAAATGTGAGGCTGTGACAGAAAACGCAAAAGATAGGCATGTTAGAACCCGATGAAAAGGAGAATAATGTGGTTCCAGAGAACTGGGACTTCGTGTAATGAAAGCTTTGGTAGAGCCACCCATGGATCGGGGTTATTTCCTTGCAGAGATAGGTATAGTGCAATAGCGAGAGCCGGTTGCCTGTCGTAAAAGCAGCCGTAAAGCTTAGGTCTGCTAGGCAGAAACCCTGTGAGAAGGGTGGGCTCGAGGAAGCGACTGATCTGCCTTCAAACTATGACAGGCTTCTTGCTAATGTGCAGCCAAGAGGTACGTTTAATCCAGTCACATCTGTTGAATGGATAGGTGGACGCACAGAAATAAAGGGCATGTCACTAAGCCTGCTCGGATGGTCATGTGTGAGTGGTGAATTTTAGTATGTTGGCTGTGCAGAAGAGTAGTTCGTTCTTGAACTTCTGTCACTTAAAGGAGCCTTGCAGAAAATCACACTGTGGGCTTACCAATAGGGACCTTGCAGCCTGCACATTACTTACCATTTCTTTGCTTTTCTGTCACTCTTATTTGCTTGCTTTCTACTGGATGGTTTTCTTTGTTACAACCGGGCCATATGTGTTTCTCCTTCCCATGAAGCAAAGCCTTTTTACCATCTCTTTGTTGGACTGCCTTCTATGCCTGATCACTTTTAAAGAACTACTTTTTTCTTTTTGGTTAGGCACTCCATAAAAGTGCACGTGTTTTCCTGCTGTCTCTCGTGTGCTTTTCTCCTCCACCCTTCTACCTTGTACTCTATTGCCTGTGTGCTTCTCCCTCGACATTGCTTTCTTTCACCTGTGTTATGTCCTAAGTGTTGCTTCTCCCTTACCGCCTCCCTTAACCCAATCACCTGTTTTCAATTTGTTTTAATTGCTTTCACACTTTACAAGAGAGCTTTTCTGATACTTTTGAATTGTACCCACCCACAATCTTACAGGAAAAGAGCTATTTGCTTTGCTAATGCTTGTTTTAAATAAGTGCAGTTATTTGTCAGTCGTGAACCTACAGCTAGGAACCTTTTGAGGGCCAGGTGTATGAAGACAGTGTGAATATTTCCACCTGCAGGCAAAAGGTCAAGTGGCACTACAAGGTGTAATGCTGGCCACGATTCATGGCTACGTATCTCACGTAGGCTAAGTGCACGTATGAAAACTATATTGCAGCCAAGTAGGGAGCAATTTTGTGCTGAGCTTCACCATGATGGGTACCATCAGGTTGAAGTTCCATGGGAGTCATCAGCTCCACATTATTACTCCTTAGTGGGCTATTTGGCTACTGATTGATGGCAGTTCAAAGCATGGGTTCCCAACTTTTAAATGGATCTGGGTGACTGCAGCCAGTAGATTTTTTTTTCTTTGCATAAGGCTCAGCTTGTTTACTTCCAGTCATAGGGTAGGAGTGCATTGATGAGTGATGTCAGTATGTATTATTTATATTTGGATGTCATCTGATGGAGGGTGTGAGTGGCATTTCACATCAGTGTGGTTTAGGCCATGTGACAGCCAGTTCGTGTGACTTTTTCAACTGCAAAGGTTGGGGGGGGGGGGGGTACTGCACATGGTGAGTTTCCTGTGTTGTTGCACAGGGGGTGGTGCAAAGTTGTGTTCGACAAAGGAGGGCCTTTCATGTGTTGATGTTTAAATTATGCCGTATGCAGTTAGCTGAATGAGGGTATGGAGTCTGTGAAACTGTCATTGGTAGGCTATGAGGTGTGTGATAGTTCATGGTCAAGACCATGAGAGAACTACCTACATGTAGTCATTTCACTCACAAATTAGTTTTGAAGAACAATTACTTTCACACGAATTTCAATTTCAGTTTAAGTGCATAATTAATAAAACGGTTGCACTAATCAATGAACCGAATATATACATAAAAACAATTGAATTCAGAAGAAAAACTGCAGGTGCAAAACAGAGAAAAGTAAAATATGGTCTGTAATAATGTAATCAATTTCAGTCTCTTATGTTCATTTGCGGCATCTGCTTGCATTTAGTGTGGTGCTCTGTCACTAACACATGTCGCACTATGGAACAAGCTGCACTGTGCATAGATGGGAAGAAACGTGGCTTTCCGGATGACAGTGTGTTGGTGCAGGTTGTTTAACCAGGAGTGTGAAATTTTGGAAGCATGGAATGGAGCTGTGGCAATCATAGAAGGGGTCCCAGTGGAGGTGGCATGCATATCTCGCAAATATATAGGAAAGTCCAGACTCTACCAGTGTGTCCTTTGTGGGTATTAGTAAGACTAGGAACCACAATATTGCCTATGAACTATCCCCGACATCGCCACTCCCTTCTCGACATCGGGTGAGTTAACTACAATTATAAAAATCATGTCTGCTGCTTTCCAGAATAGCATGTGAAAACAGACCACAGGAGTAGCAGGTGGAAACAGGACACAGAAACTGTACAAAAGCAGGATTAAAAAAAACAAAAAAACATTTTTTAGACATTGTTAACTTCTCCCACAAACATCCTCCTTGCACCTATGCCCAGTATCAGGCACTTACCTGCAAATATTCAGTGACTGGATTGAACCTAACCAAATCAAGGAACCAGGTTGAATTCAACAAAATGCATTAAATCCATGTCGAATTTTTAGAGAAGGAAGTTTACACGTGGTTGAGCTTTTGGCAGTTTATTTCTTAGACTACGCAAAATATATTCAACAGTGTTTTCACAGGGGACCAACGCTTGCCTTCGCAGTGATGCCTCGATATAGAAAGCTGGGGGGCCTAAAAATAGTCGTATCCAACGTTCAGGATGCTGGGAGGAAGGCGGCGGCCCAACTGGCCATCCGTTTATCTATCGAGGAATTCGCGCACGTGCGTACACACAGACACGTGACATTTGCACACAAAGGCAGGAAGGCGCAAGAAGCATCGGCGTTCTTTAATGGTTTGTGCGTATGTTATTTAATCTTTAAAGCTTCCTAGAATTCTTACCTCACAAAAACACAGGTCAGGAGTGCGCTGCCGCACACCGAAGGCAGAATTCTTCAAAGCCACTGAGGGCCGTGTGCCACCTAGTCTTTTGGGGTACTACGGAATGCAGAGTTTGTATGTGCTTATTTTTAAACAAATGCACAGATATAAGCAAGAACTCATACAAAGGCAAGGCATATATATATATTTTTTTTTTTAACTAACATTTTGAAAGTGCCATAGATCAAGGGACCGAATGGTGGGGCCACTAGAACTGTGCATTTTGTGGGGCCGCGGCGTTTTAAGTATAGCTATGGATTGCTCAAATTTGCCACAAGACATAATCTGCTACATTATCCTGCCCATTTTAACACAAAAAACACGTTCCTAGTTGAAATGGATCTAAAGTTAATAAAAATGCTGCAATGTCCTGCAGAGCAAGGTAAGCCCCTTTTCAAAGGTTGGTCATTGAATAGCTATATTTGGGTGTAACCAAACAGTATTGCCAAGTGTAAAAATCACAAAATAATGAATTCTATCACAAAAAGTGCGGCATTATGCCGCATAATTTGCCTTTTCTTTCTGCATTATTTAGTCACCCCCTGATGCATAATTCCACTGCCATGCCCGAGGGTTGAAAATTGCTGTAAAACATCGATTATTTGCTAAGCATGTTTTCAAGGATCAAAAGAAGGCACTTCTTTGTTGATTCTTTTGTGCATTCTCGAACTGTGTATGCTATTGAAATCGCAATTAGAATGCACAAATACTGTTTGAGATTCATGATTTATTAAAATTTCAGACCTAAATTTCCACATTTTATCAACATAAACTCACAAATATGGTGGTTTTTCTACACCTGCAAGTGTAAGATTAAGAATATCTGCATTCCAAGAGAAATACACATTGGTGGCCGCTGGGAATGCGGTGAAGACCTCCCAATGTCATAACTTTGTGGCTATTGACAAAACATCAGATCTTTTATTTTCATCCCAGTAGAACATGCAAATTGTAGAGTAAGGTGTGGATGGGTCAGAAAAGTTCGCCTACACCCAATACTTTCTCAGAACATGGAAATATATTTATTCAAAGTGGAGAAAAATAAATAAATGTACAGATGCAATTAAGCCACACTTTTATATGTCGACTGTCTCTAACAATATTTCTCAAACGTAAATTAAAGGCTATCTTTGAGCAACACAAAAGGATGATGGACAGAGTGCTGAACAATGCAAACACTCACCCCAAGTAAGAGATCTGCGTTTAATCCATCATTCTTTTGCTCACCATGCCATCCCAGTTTAGACCCAGCCATATGCAAATCAGTCTTTACCCTGTTCCTCATGGGAACAGTTCAGCCCGAACTGCCAGGCCAGGTTCTCCCTGGACCAGAAACAAGCATCCTGGGACCGGTTTCTTGGGTATTGCCCTTCAAAAGCTAGGCTAGCTTAAATCCAGTTGCACAGTGAGTACAGGACCCACGTCTCGGCATACCCTTCCCACTTAAGGCAACTTTAGCAACACAAAAGGATGATGGACTGAGTGCTGAACAATGCAAACACTCACCACCCTCTCAAAGATCTGGGTTTAATCCATCGTTCTTTTGCTCACCATGCCACCCCAGTTTAGACCCAGCCATATGCAAATCAGTCCTGACCATGTTCCTCATGGGGAAAGTCCAGCCCAAACTGCCAGGCCAGGTCCTCCCTAGACCGGAAACAAGCATCCTGGGACCGGTTTCAGTGTATCACCCTTCATCAGCCAGGCTAGTTTGAATCCAGTGGCACAGTGAGCACGGGACCAATGTCTGGGCATACCCTTTCCACTTAGGGCAACTTTAGCAACACAAAAGAATGATGAACGGAGTGATGAACAATGCAAACACTCACCTCCAGTTACAGGGTTTAATCCATCGTTCTTGAGATGTTTGAATATGATGACAATCATGATTCTTTTTAGAAAAGAATGAGAAGTATAGAGGCAGGAGTAAAATAAATCTGGTGAATAAAGCAATGTCGATGTTAAACTCTTAATTTTAGACACTATGAAATTGTAGAGACTAATTCTTGTATATTTTCAGTAATATCTTGTGGAAGAAAAAATCTGTATACTAATAAACTTGTCCTGAAGAAGGTGGGGTGAACCAACTGAAAAACCACCGAAATGCTACCTTCGACAGTTTCTTAGAGTGTATATGAGAGATAAAGTTCAAAGTGATAGCATTTTAGAGTGTATATGAGGAAGGAAGTTTTAAGTGTTGATACAAATGCTTCTAATGTAATAGATGACACATTTCAATCATATGTGAAAGGAATGTGAAGTAGTATATATTGCTGAGGGTGCATTGTGTATTTATTGAAACAATTATATAAAAATAAAAAGGAATGAAAAAGTAAGAACACATTGTGGTCTAATAAGGGTATTTTATTTGAAATAGGGTTTCAATACGGGTACAAGTTAGTCATCAGTCACCTTTTATAATATAGGTGTGCCAGCAATATCTTTTAAGTTTATTGGTTTTATAATAATTCCCAAATTGATTTTTTTGTGTGTGTGTGTATCTTTGCCACATCACACTGGGGAGAACACAGTGGCCAACTAGATAGCCAGTCGCATGAGTGTTCAGTAATGGGAGGCTGGAAGGGAGATACAGCAGTCTAATTCACAGGTGAAGAGTGGTAGACTAACCTGGCATCAAACCAATCCTGTTTTTAGTCTGTGTATAGCCTGTGAAGGGGCTGGGTCTCCTGCTCCCCCACGGTCAAACACTATGTGGGTGACAGTAGCAGGGGAGGCCAATGCTGATTGCTGGCTGTGGGCTGCCCTGGATGTAAGTAGATGATAGAGCGGCAGCACAATCCCCCTCTGGTGGTATGGTGGTAGCGGACGCACAGGTACGCTGTCGTTGCAGTGCAAATTCACTAGGAGGCAAGATGTGGGCTCTGGATTCCACACGGCAGTGGCGAGCAAGGCGCAAGCCTCTCCAAGGTAGCGGAGACTCAAAAAGGAGAAGGTAGGCTCTGGGCAGGGCAATTTGAAAGAGGTGAAGGGCAAGCAAAAAGGAACAGGTACTCCCTGAGAAGTACAGCAAAAGATGAGGAGAAGACCCTGCAGAGTACAGGCAAACAGACTCGCAAGCCCATTTAAATCAGGGTTAGGAATGGAGGGAAGAAGGGGGCGAGTGTGGATATCCTGTACAGTATCCTCCCACCTAAGAAAGATCTGCACACCTCAAGTGTAAAACCAGTCCCCACTCACGCTAGGCATCCAGAGAAGCAAAGGAGTAGGGGTTTCTTGCAAAAGCATCAGCTAATAAAAGCAACTCCTTCCTTGAGGACCTTTTTTAAGATCCTCCCCAAAGCCAACATCCCAGGGGAGCAGGAGGGATGCATAATTAGGTACTAGTGAGAAGCAGAAGCTCAGTGAACTAAAAAAATAAGACATCACGGCACTCAGCATAGTATCCCTCGGGCGGGGGCAAAAGTCAACACTCTCCATCCAAAGTTGTGAAGATGGATGGACCCGCTGATATTGATAGGTATCCGGATCAGGTACTAGAAGAGACTGCACAATATTATTGGAAGGGATCACGTAGACCGGCCCCCAGATATCTGCAGTTCGGGGAATTCAACTGAAAATATGTTGCAGTCTCTGGCAGTGGAGGTTAAAACTGGATTTTCCACTTCTGAAATTAATCAGGGGGTGCGCCAAGGAGTCTGTAAAAGCTTGATGAAAAAGCTCGATTCTTTGGCATTAAGAAAGCAGGTCCTAGAGGAAATCCTGTCGGACCTAAAAGCCTCAATTGCAACTGACACAGAGAAGATTTGAGTTATAAAACGCAGAGAGAGCTTTAGGAAAATCTTGAGACAGCAGAGAACGGCGCAAGAAGAAATAACTTAAGAATCCTGAATGTACCACAGGGGGCTGAAAGGGAGGATATTAAAATGTTCACTGTGGCTCTACTCAAGGCAGGAGGAGTATTGGAAGATTCGGAGGAAGACCTAGCCAGAGACATCCAAAAGGTGCACCGGGACCCATTCAGGAAACACCCTAGCAGAAGTCAGCCAAGAAAGAGCTTGGTGAACTTCCTCACATACTCTACAAAAGAGTGGATCTTTGCCAGAGTGTTGAAAAAGAAATTCTTGAAAAGAAATGGGTTCACAGTTGAGGTCAGGTCTGAGCTTTCTCGAACCACCCTGAACAGACAGTGGGAGCTGGGGAAGCGATTAGAGGAATTCAAGAAGTTAGGTGCCACAGCCCAATTGAGATTTCCTACTACATTAAGAGTAATGCACAACAATAAAGAGCATAACATAAGGGACCATAAGGAAGCAGATGAGTTGATTGATAAAGAAGGGAAGCCTTGGATTAGATTAGTTTACATGTTATTCTGTTTAGTATATTACAGCACGATTAAGGGGTTAATATTATATGGGAGTCATTAGGGGTCATTCTGTTTGATATCTTTCTTCTTTAGTTTCATTCTTCTCTTTTCTTTTTTTGTTGTTTTACATATCCCAACAAGCATTCAGAGGTCTTCTTTGGGCCATGAGAAAGCATGGGAGGGTTCTCCAGGGGTGGAGTCAGGAGTGAGGGGCTGGAGGGCATAAGGAGAAAAATAGGGGGAAAGAAGTTCTTAGACATTATTAAAAAAACTAAAAACAAAAAAACAGATGTGCAGATGACAGCTCAGTTTAACAGTATAGCTAATTATAGGTGGATTTTAGAATCGGGTCATGATAGCACCAATTCAAATCCTATCATGGAATGTTAAAAAGCCTAAGACGGATAGGCAAAGTGCAAGATTATTTCAGTATCTAAGGACTCAACAGATCAAATCATCGTTTTACAAGAAACTAATTCCTAGAAACGAATATTTGATTAAACAGAAATGCTTAGACAAGTAGTCTGTACCGATCAAAATTGAAATAACGAAAGGGGTAAGATATTTTAAAAAAACAACAGGCAGAGGCAGCATTAGTAGAGAATGAGACGGATAAGATGGACAGATGGGCTATTGCTAGTCTACATCTGTATGACAAAAGATACACCTTGGTGGTATGTTACAGGCCCAACATAAAGGATACTGAACACTTTAAGGCAGTCTTTAAAAAATTACTGGGAAGTCTCTGCTCGAGTTATCATGGCTAGAAATTTTAATATCATCAAGGATAATAACTTAGTTAGGCTGAATAATAGCAAGGCTTAAACGTCTCCTAAAATGCAAATATATCTCAAGAATATGATGAGTCAGCTAGGTCTGTGGGAGATTTGGAGAATAAGATCTGGGAAGGACTGGGGATACACATTTCATAGTAAAAAATATGGCCATTCATCCTGGATAGGTTTTGTTCTAGCTGATCAAGGCATAAGCGAGGACATCAAGGAAGTTAAGCATACAACAGCTTACCTCTCTGATTATGCAATGGTTATTTTAGAAATTAGACCTATTGATTGACAAGAATGAAAGAGGAAGACCCTAGACCAGCAGTTCGCAACCTGTGGCCCGGGACCTCTGGGGGTCCACAAAGCCTCATCAGGGGGTCCATGACTGGTTAGAAAATTACAATATTAACAAATTAGGTCCCCAGCTTCATTGGGGGTCCCGGATTCCGATAATGATTCAGTGGGGGTCCACAGGTTCCTGTACTGATAAAGCAGGGGCCCACAGAAGTCAAAAGGTTGGGAACCACTGCCCTGGACCATACTCTTCTGTTAGATCAGGTCATTGATAATGGGAACAAAGAAATGTATTAACATAAATGTAGGACTAGCCCCTTGACTGTAGTATAGGATGCATTTAAGGAGTTAATGAGGGGGAAGTTAATCAGTTTAGCCGCCCAGAAGAACAAGAAATACAGAAGAGAGATTGAGTTAGTAGAGGAAGAGATGTGCCTACTAGAGAACCAACTATTGGGTCAGCAGTAGGCAGTCAACAATAAAGTATAATTTCAGAGAGAACTGCAGGAGAGGAAGTATCAGCTCTTAATAATATTGGAGACAAAGGTAGAAGCTAGATTGGAGGCAAGTAAGATGGCAAGTAAGATACACAAGCAAATATTTCACTTTTGAAAAGTTGCAAAGAGTCTTAATCCAGAGGGATCAATGTTTGTCTCTTTTTAACACACAGTACCTGGGATGCGTCAAAAACAAAGATGATGCGGGGTCCAGAGAAAGTGAGTCGCCGGAAAACAAAGTGAGGTGTCAGTACCTTACTGCACAGGAGAGGTGATGCGTCAGCTCCCTACTGGCAGGTGAGGTGATGCATTGGTTCTCTCCCTGCAGGAAAGGGGATATGTTGGTTTCTTACTGGCAGGGGAGGCGACGTGTAGGTTCACTCCCCGCAGGATAAATGATGCGTTGGTTTCTGGTCTCGCAGCCTCGGTTTCTTGTGCAGTGTGAGGTCAATGCGAAAATGACGCCCAGGGACAGATACGTGGGAAAATCCAGACACACTGTGATGATTGAGCAGTGGTAGAACAGGTTCTGCGTCGATCCTACAGGCGCTGCGTCGATTCTTCTACCGCAAGACAGACGCTGCATCGATTCTTCTGCCACTGTCAGTTTTCAGCCACTGCGACCCAACAGGTTGATTTCCTTCCTCAGGACACAAGTGTCCACTCCCCAGGGCTCAGGGACTGGATTTGATAACACTTTGCAAATCAGGATTCTCAGCAGAGGAGCCCAGGCACAGGTAGTCCCGGAGACTTCTAACAGGAGGCAAGCTCCATTCATGCCCTTGGAGAACCTTGGGAAGTATGATGTAGAAATCAAAGTCCAAAGGCAGAAGCAGCTAGCAGCAGGCCAGCACAACGAAGCAACAGGAAGAGTGGCAGTTCCTCCTACAGCATCCAGCTCTTCTCCCTGGCAAAATGTCCTCAGTCCAGAAGTGTTCTGAAGTTATGGTGTCAGAGGCCCAATACTTATCATTTTTGCCTTTGAAGTAGTCCTTGACAAGACCCTTCCTTTCCTGCTCTGGCCCTAGACACACTCCAAGGGGTTGGAAACTGCTTTATGTAAGGACAGGCCCAGCCCTAGTGAGGTCCATGTGTCGGCTCCTCCCACCACTCAACCCCAGGAAGACCCATCAGGATATGCAGGACACACCTCAGCTCCATTAGTGTGACTGTCTGGGGTGAAATCACAAACCGCCCACTGTCATCCTGACTCAGACGTGTTTTCCAGAGCCAGGCAGAGGCACAGAATGGTTAAGAAAGAAAATGCCCACCTTCTAAAAATGGCATTATCAAAATTACAATTTAAAAACTAACTTCACCAAAAGGTGTATTTTTAAATTGTGAGTTCAGAGACCCCAAACTCCATTTCTTCATCTGCTCCATCTGCTTTCAGTGGGAAATTACACTTAAAAGAAATTCAAGGCAATCTCTGTATTACTCTATGGCAGTGGTTCCACACCTTTTGACTTCTGTGGGCCCCCAAAATTATTACATTTACTAAGCATTCACGGACCTCCTGAGGAGACTTTGTGGACCACAGGTTGGGAACCACTGCTCTATAGGAACAACAGTCCTTGCAATAGTGAAAAACAAACGTAGCAGTATTTCACAATCAGGACATGTAAAACACATCAGTACACGTCCTACCTTTTAAATACACTGCACCATGCCCATGGGGCTGCCTTGGGTCTACCTTAGGTGTGACTTACATGTAGTAAAAGGGAAGGTTTGGGCCTGGCAAGTAGATGCACTTGCCAGGTTGAACTGGCAGTTAAAACTGCCCACACAGACACTGCCGTGGCAGGTCTGAGCCATGTTTACAGGGCTACTCATGTGGGTGGCACAATCAGTGCTGCAGGCTCACTATTAGCATTAGATAAACCAATTACCAATACAATTTGGACAGAAAGCACTTGCACTTTAGCACTGGCAAGCAGTGGTAAAGTGCCCTGAGTCCTAAAACCAGCAAAAACTAAATCCAGCTTAGGATTGAAAACAGGAGGTCGGAAGCAAAATGTTTGGGGATAACCCTGCAAAAAGGGCCATTACCAACACAACCCTTACATTATATACCTTTGGGGAGTACTTTCGGAGAGTAATTCAGTTGATCTATTCAAACCCCTCTGGCAGAGTTCTCATAAAGGGTAGATTAACACCAGAGTTCAAAATTATAAGAGGAAGGCGGCAGGGATGTCCCCTTTCCCAGCGGCTGTTTAATTTATACAACGAGCCACTGGCAATGAAGTTGAGGAGAAAGAGTATGATAAGACCTTTTAAATATGATGTGTGGAGAAAAAAGGTCACACTGCAGGGCTCCAAAAATCTACTCCATTTGCATTCACAAGTTTTATTCACATTGGCAAGTTTTATTTTATGAAGTCAAGCTATTTTTAGATTCCACTTGACCCTTCTGGGGAGTGGACAAAGAACAGGTGTTCTATTCAGTCAAAAACTGAATTAGCAATTAAGATGCCTTTAAATCTTATTCTTGTGGCATTTGCTCTGTGTTCAGAGACAGGGGTCAAATGTCATTTTGTCTTCTTGCTATGGAAATACTTTTCAATGTGACTGCAGAGTTCCAGGATTTTGTAAGGTGAACTGTCTGACCTATGTGAAGTGAAAGGCTTTTGGTATCAGCTTTTTCCTAACACACAACATTTATATAACTAAGTCAACTTTACAAACATTTCAAAATATATTTCAAGTAGCTCTGAAAGACCATTTTTTGTACTTCTGTGTGATGAAAAAAATATTTTAATAGGGTGAAAAAAGTCAGAATACTTTACTTGGTGATGTACAAATGATAAATGTTTTCTAAAACCCAATTTTCGCAGATTGTTAATACATTATATAGTTTCATCAGTAAAGCTGCAAATTAGTGGAAAGGTTTTTGGACCTTTCTTGGAAATTTACTGTCCATAAATGACAGTGCGCTACCACATCATGCTTTAGTGATATATTTATTAAAAGTGAGTGTTTAAACAAACTGAGAAAGACTCCTGCTTTGTTAGCAAAGCTATTAGTAAACTAAGAGGTAAGTCATGCATGGATCATGTGTACCCTAAATGTGTGCTAGATTTATTATACATGGAGCAAATGTTTAGTGTATTTAATCAAACAAAAGAGGATTTTTTTTTGCAGCAGATATGCTGAACTCACATATTTGAAGGTGCACTCATGTGAAAATGAAGAAAAAGGCGACTGTAAAATACAATATTTGACTAGGATGACACAATTTGAGACCCGTTTCCAGGTCAAGTACATTACAGTTAGGTTCAGTAGATTATTCAAGGTATTTGACCTGAAGGTCCAGTAACATTTTTAGGATTTTTTGAGGCCTGCATTGTATGCAGACAATCTGATGGTCTACACAGCAGATTTGCAATCTGCTCTCCCAGTGGTATCAGACTTCAGGGAGGTGGCAGGGTATGCTGTAAACAGTTTGAAAACTGAATGAATGGCTTGGAATATGGAGGATATCAGCCAAACAGTCCAAAGAGAGATGTGGTGTCTGAAAATAGAATTAACGTAGGTTGTGGATAGGATTGGAGAAACCAATTTTAGAAGGGTGATGTAAGACGCCAGTAGCCGGTTAAGTCAGTTGGTCTCATCTAGTGGTAATGATATCTGGTAGAGCCAATTAGATAAAAATTGATATTTTACCAAAATGTACTTTTCTTTTAATTACAATTCCCTTATATTTTAAAAAACAGAGTGGTTGGGAAAGCTACAAGTTAATATTAATACATTCATCTGGGCATCAAAGGGAGGGAGAATTTAGTGAAAAAAGCTCCGCAGAAGGAGAGTTAAGGAAGGGATCTCACTGACAGACCTCCAGATCTACACATAGACTTTCCAGTTGAAAAACTTTAGATGTTTACTTAAGGAAGCAGCTGGCTGGGGGTCCCTGTTCAAGGCTATGTTGAAGGATGTGAGAGGGCGAATTCCACTTCTAGTACAAATTTGGGGATGTGAAGCAACAGCCTATCTCGGGTCACATATGGGAAGGGCCACAAAGCTATCGTACTATTTCAAGTATGCACCAGTGTGGGAGCCCGCCAGGTACGCCTGAGTGCCTAAGAGATAAATTAGCAGCGATAATCAGGGAAACGGCGATATATTATTGGGGTCAGCTATTACAAGATGGTGACCACCTCTTGTGGGACAATTTACAAAGGGTGGCCCAGGGAAAAATCATTATTTTGAGGTACCTCCAGTTAAAAAGCTAAACCCAAACTAAGGACCAAAAATGGAAACGCAAATGAGCTTGAAGAACAATTACAAAAGGGGAACCTGAAGAAGAGAGATATCTCACTGTGGTACTGGCTGATTCTATACAGCATGGGCGGAGACTTCGGACTTCCGGTGGAACTATGAGGAAAGGCTTGCAAAGGCAGCAAACCCAGGATTATTGTCAAATGTCAATGCACACACTTTATCGTACACTAAAACCGACGTGTTTGAGAAGGAAACATCTTGTCTCTTTTCAAGGTGCCTTCTGGCCCTCAAAAAAGATCACAAAACTGGGGAAAAGAGACTTGGCGTGCTGTATGAAATGCGGCCAAGAAAGTGCTGATGATATCCATCTATTTATGGACTGCCCCAAGATATAACAATACTCGAAAGATGTGAGTAGGAATATGAGTGAGTTTCTCTGAATAGGCATCAAGGTGAGCCTTGATTTAATAATTTTTGGGAAAACCAGAGGCAGTGAAGATCAAAAAAGCAATAAATATTAAGTTGGTGTTCTACTTAAGACTGTTGGTAAGGAGGGAGATCTGCAGGAAATGGGTATCAAAGATGTTCCCCACTAAAGCTGAGTGGCTAGACTCAGAAATGCACATTCTAGAAATGGACATGCACTCCAAGGACTTGAGAAGATGTAATATTTGGGGACCCTTGATTGCATAGCTAGAGAAGGGCCGACCCAAAAGTCCAATGGTTAAATCAGACATAGATCTCAGAAACCCAGATGGTGTGGGTTAAGATCGGAAAGGTCGACTACATTTTCCCAGGCTTATAAACCAAGGCCCCTGGCGAGTTTACAGGGCAGGACAAAGGGGCAGGCGGTTTGGAAGCTGGAGGTGAATGAGCACTTTAAAAAACAGCCTAATCGAAAATATGCATACATTTCCAAATGTATTTATGGGGATGTGTGGGAACCCTACAAAATTCAGAAATCTTTGCAAATTGGAGGAGGAACCAAACAGTGTTAGATTTCCAAATTTCTATGTAGAAGGCCCTTTGCATGCACAAAGAACGTTCTAATTTTAAATCAGAATTAACACCCCATATGTCCTAATCACAGTAGGGAATGGGGTTTCACACCTTCTAATGCTCTGCTGCGACGCTTTTTACAAGCAGGTGATAGAAACAATGTGTTCCACAGTCTGTTTTTAAACTCACGTCATGTATGCATACTTTGTGACCCGCAGAGATGCCTTTCACAACGGCTTCCTGATGTTTGCTAGGCTACATGTCCCAATGCCTCACACCCTGACCGCTTCTTAGAAATCTGTTTCTCATGCTGCAGATCAGGAAACCAACATAAAATAAGAAACGCATCAAGAGACAAAAATGGTCTCACTCACCATTCATATCATGTCAAGTTAATGTTTGAATTTGTATAAATGCCTGTTGCAAGGCTCACCGTGGAGCAATGATGAATCTCAGTAACTCGCCTTGCTCAAGTAACGCTTACTGCTATTGAGAACAAACTCAGTGATCATTGGTCCACAGGCTCCATGGCATCGTTAGTGAGCGTGGACAAACCCAGGTGAGGTCCCGGTCAGCATTCCCGTTCACACTGGGTAGACTTTATTGAAGCAGCCATGACTTGCAGCACAAAACGAAGGCGTGGACCTGATAGTCTTGCGCGCGCACACACACGCACACGCACACGCACGCACGCACACACACACACACACACGCGCGAATGCATTTGGCTTCGACTCAGTGCATTTGAGAAGATGATTGAGGTTAGGGTGGATTACACAACACTCAATCTGCATATGTACCTGATGGGGGACATTCTTCAAGCTTAAACTGCAAGTAGCATTTAATTCTGAATTACTGAAAGGTGCATCTAGTTCTGTAGAGACCAACAAGGTTGAGTGATCTGGCTGAAGGCCACATTCACCCAGTTCAGTGTGGTCGCTCTCCTGAGGTGGGGAGGTATGGGCTTCAAAGAACAGCTGCAGGACAGAGAGCCAAGCAACTTTTAGAGTGGTCACAATCCCGGACTTCAAGGGCTATTTTACCACTGTTTCTGATGGAGCTTAAACAAAAGCAGTGTCTGCCACGACCATTAAATTAGAAGTGGCTCACCAAGGCCTTTGCTTCCCAAAGAATCACATGAATTACTTTCTGATCAACCCAGGTCTAAGGTGGTTATAACTCCAAATTGCAAGCCTACCTCGGTCTGTACACAAGCTCATCTAATGTGTACCTGGGAGGTGGTTCGCTTGAAAATATATAGTAAACTCTACGTTAAACATATATGCGTATGCACAGCTTGTCAGAAAGACTGTCTAACATGTCAGAGTGGACAAACAGGTAGATTGCACACTATGTTCTGAATCTGATGTGGGCTCAGTCGAGTAGTTATATATTTAGGAAGACAGCATTACATTTTCGCTGTTTCAGAAAAATGGTGGAAGCAGTACGGAGGACGAAGTTCAGAGGAATGAAGTTTGTGCCAGGAAGCAAGTGAGCAGGACACTGCCATAAGATGTGAGACAGGCAAAGGGCCTGCTCAATGGAGCAGAAGTTGGGTGGCAGGAATGGTTTGAGGCCCCTTCTTTCGGTGATCTTTGAAGGTGAAATCTAAGCAGTATGGAAGCCAAGGGATTTGGCACAGGAAGTGAAGTAATTCATATTGTGCATGCTTAATTATTTTAGTTAATAGGTGGTTGCATACTTTAATTAAATGCTGAAGACCCAGTCGAGGAATTGGATTTGTTGTGTGAAAGTCCAAGCTGTTTGAGGGTCACAGTGGGTGAAGCCGTGCACCTCAATGGTTGCGGGTCTGGTCACCTCGGTGATAGTCTCAGAGAAATATGTGGCTGGGGTATTTGACAAAGGCTGTAGTGATTAGGTATGGGCATTCTTCAAATAAGCAGTTATTGTTGCAGAAAGAGGGTGGTCTGTAAATGACATTGACGGTGGGGGTATAATTGGCTGAGATGTGGGAGTGGCATTTGAGACACTCCATGGAGAAGAGGAGGAAACTAAGTTATTGAGTGTTTATGGCCCAGCTGGCCAGCGGGTGACTCCATATCCTTTGTCCCCCATTACTATTCATGCTTGGCATGGCACAGTTCATTGTGACTCAGATGCTGAGTGTGTAAGATGAGTAAGGGGCGACTAGAATACTGTGATGAAGAGTGCAATGCGATTAGTGGGGATGTTTGCAATGCTGGAGGTATGATGTACTGTGGAGGGAACATTTAAAGAAAACAACTGCTAGACTGGTGCGAGTGGCGAGCGTGCTGGATTTACTGAACACTCATGGGTGGTGGTTGTTCAGCAGTTAGATGTGGATGTGATTGTGGAGATAGAATGATGTGAGTGGAATCAAGCACATGGTGAAATGGAGCATGACGCACTGCCTCTGGCCATGGGGCCTTCTTCAACCTCGCAGACCCAGAGAGAAGTCGCGGTTGCTTAATCTGCAGGCAGGACACTGTGGCTAATTAGCAGACATTAGTTTAAGGGAATGGGAGTCTTTGACAAGAGCTGATTGAAATAACAGTGCTGGGTCGCACTTTCACAGCAGTTAGACCCTTGCTCTTTCTGTTGAAAGGAGCATGAGTTTAGTGGCTTTTAAAATGCTTGCAGTGCAGTTCACCTTTCATAGTGCTATTCGCTTGGTCACAATTAAGCTGCAACCAGTGGTGAGATAACCAGTCAGTG
This sequence comes from Pleurodeles waltl, assembly GCF_031143425.1. Lineage (NCBI taxonomy): Eukaryota > Metazoa > Chordata > Amphibia > Caudata > Salamandridae > Pleurodeles > Pleurodeles waltl. The sequence continues at coordinate 425,366,815 of NC_090444.1, forward strand.
AGGAGCGGATTTTTTTTTTTTTAAATGTCAGCCTTACCTAGTGGGACAGAAAAAAAAAATGTGTTGCGATGGTACAGCGATGGGACATCCAGGAGGAGGAGATGCACGTGGGGGTGTCACCTAGTGGCTTGACATCTGTTCTGTTTCACAGGGTTTCACTGTCCCATGATTAGAGGGAAGCAAATTATTCAAAGGTCAGGCCAGGAAAATGTAGAGACAAAACGTATTACTGTTTCCCATAAGAGAGAATGGAGCAAGGCTGTTCCACAATGCTGAAATTGTCTTAGTTTGTTAACGGGCTGTTTTTTGCCAAACGTTAATACCGATTATCAGGCGTCCCAAGGCCAAATTGCTTTTAAGCAATCAAGGTATTAATGTGGAGATAATTGGCGTATGTGAACCTACATGTCATAGCCAGTGCCCTGTGGTACATGTTATTGTTGCCAAGGGCTAGCAATAGAGCCAGCTAAATGCAGTGAAATGTTAACCTCTTAGCTGCTGGGCCTTTCCCCCCCAGTGCTGAGCCCTTTTTTGGCTATTTGGGGTAGTTCGCGCTTAGGCCTTCATAACTTTTTGTCCACATAAGCTATCCAAGCCAAATTTGCATCCTTTTTTTCCAACATCCTAGGGATTCTACTGGTAGCCAGAGTTTGTGGTTTCCCCTGGAGGAGACCAAGAAATTAGCCAAAATACAGTGAAAATTGCGCTTTTTTTTTTAAATGGGAAAAAAAGGGCTGCAGAAGAAGGCTTGTGGTTTTTTTCCCTGAAAATTGCATCAACAAAGGGTTTCTGGTGCTAAAATCACCATCTTCCCACCTTTCAGGAACGGGCAGACGAATCAGAAAACCAAATTTTTCAACACAATTTTGGCATTTTACTGGGACATACCCCATTTTTACTACTTTTGGTGCTTTCAGCCTCCTTCCAGTTAGTGACAGGAATGGGTGTGAAACCAATGCTGGATCCAGGAAAGCTAAACATTTCTGAAAAGTAGACAAAATTCTGAATTCGGCAAGGGGTCATTTGTGTAGATCCTACAAGGTTTTCCTACAGAAAATAACAGCTGAAATAAAAACATATTGAAAGTGAGCTGACAAAAACTACAATTTTTCTCCACGTTTTACTCGAACTTTTTCCTGCAATGTCAGATTTTTTAAAGCAATCTACCGTTACGTGTGCTGGACTCTTCCAGTTGCGAGGATATATAGGGCTTGTAGGTTCATCAAGATCCCTAGGTACCCAGAGCCAATAAATGAGCTGCACCTTGCAATGGGTTTTCATTCTATACCGGGTATACAGCAATTCATTTGCTGAAATATAAAGAGTGAAAAATAGGTATCAGGCAAACCTTTGCATTTCCAAAATGGGCATATGATAAGGTGTTGAGAAGCAGTGGTTATTTGCACATCTCTGAATTCCGGGGTGCCCATACTATCTTGTGAATTACAGGCCATTTCTCAAAAAGACGTCTTTTTGACACACCGTCTTACATTTGGAAGGAAAAAATGTAGAGAAAGACATCACATTTTTACATTGAAATCTGACGTGTTTTTTGCAGTGTGCCTAGCTGTAGATTTTGGCCTCTAGCTCAACCGGCACCTAGGGAAACCTACCAAACCTGTGCATATTTGAAAACTAGAGACCTAGGGGAATCCAAGATGGGGTGACTTGTGGGGCTCTGACCAGGTTCTGTTACCCAGAATCCTTTGCAAACCTCAAAATTTGGCCTAAAAAACACTTTCTCACATTTCGGCAACAGAAAGTTCTGGAATCTGACAGGAGTCACAAATTTCCTTCCACCCAGCGTTCCCCCAAGTCTCCAGATAAAAATGGTACCTCACTTGCGTGGGTAGGCCTAGCGCCCACGAATGGAAATGGCCCAAAACACAACGTGGACACATCACATTTTTTCACAGAAAACAGAAGTGTTTTTTTTTTTTACAAAGTGCCTACCTGTGGATTTTGGCCTCTAGCTCAGCCGGCACCTGGGGAAACCTAGCAAACCAGCTCATTTTTTAAAACTAGAGGCTGTGCTGCGATCGGGGGCCAGAAAACACTTTCAGGAAGGCCTCGTAAGAAAGGGTAGACTCTCCCCTTTCTTACAAGGCCTTCTCGAACGTGGGGAAGGCCGTTTGTGGCCGCTTCCTGCTCTGATGGGGAAATCCACAAAGTCACGTCAACGTCACAAAGGGGCGGGGGGAGACCCGGAAGAGCTTCCGTGTCTCCCGGGGAACAAAAAAAAATCCTCCGGTGCAACGCACCCGAAGATTTATTAACCCCCATCCCTGGTGTCGCCCACTGGTCGTGACCCGCACCAGGGAGGTAGTGCGGGTGTCGGCCAGTGGCCGACGCCCGCATCCAAGGGGTTAAATTCCTTAGCCTGCAAGGGCTCTCAATATTCCCATTAGCATTCACCGTTCTCCTCTGAAGCTAAACAGAGTACTGCTTTTAAAAAATATGGAAGAAAAGTTTAAAATCTCTTAAAGCTTACAGAGGAGGATAATAAATCACATATGAAATTAAATGTAGAGAAACTGATCAAGTCAAATCCAGGAACCAAAGACTTATCATTTCTAGTCACACGCTTCACAGTCCAAATATGTAGAGGAACTGATCGCTAAAATGCAAAACGGGCCCTTTGGAGGGACATAACCAAGAGCATAACTTGTGTTCAATATAAGGAAATATGCCTAATATTACAGATGGGTGAAACTGCACAAAATGCTTACCTTAGAGGCTTTCTTTACCCAAAAATCTGGAAGGCAGTGGGTTACCAATACATATCTAGAAGTTTGGTAAAATGTTTTACTTGACGTATAGTACTATTCCAAGCTATCCATTGAGCAAAAATCGAATAGTTCCTGAAAGTGGTTGGCTAGGACAGCCATAAACTCACCAGGCAAGAAACGATTGTCATATTTTTAAAGGTGAAGACAAGTGAAATCGCTTTGTGTAAAAAAAAAAAAAAAAATAGCTACAGCTCCAGATCATTTGGTGGGGAACATTAATCTTTGGGGTAGTCTGACTGTGGAGCAGACTGTACTCTTCCTCAATAAAAAATATATACCACAGCTTTGCAACAGCCAGGTACCTGCTAACTCATGACAAGTCCAGAGAAGTATCATACGAAAATGACCTTTCTTTACCTAAGCACCATTTCTGACAAATCGACTGAAGATTTTAAATTAAGCTCACACATCAATAAACATACTACTGTAGCAGAAAATATAGTTGAAATCAATTATTCTAGATGAGGAAAAGCAAATTCTTAATTCCCAAATATAATAGCCGTAAGGAGGTCTTTTATTTAATATTTTCTCCAAATTTTTCATTAGTTTTTATATTTTAATAACCCCATACTTATATCGCTGCCACCCCAGCCACACACAACATGCTCTGGCAAAGCCAAAAAATCTTGTCTTGGCAAGGACACTCAGTTTTGTTTTTTTTAAATATAAAAACATGCAATATATTAAAAAATTAGCAAAAATAGAATTAGGAAATGGAGCAGCAGCCCTGGCATTGACGTGAACTCCTTTTCAGGCAGCTGTGCACATAGGATCAGGCACAATGCTGTCACTCAGAGCAAGGCAGCCAGTGGCTGAAGAGGGCTGACTCATTGCTTCATACTGCGTGCTGTAGTTGGCAGAAGCAAAAAAGTGAATTACACCTGGACAGGCCAATGGACTGACGGAACGCCCTTCTATGTATGTAATTATACAAGAGGGTAGTTTATGATAATTATAAAAAAAAAAAAACGGAGGATAGTGAGACAGCTAAAGCTTTCCAGATTACACCTAACAATGAATGAGTGATATAATTTGTTGCTTATCGATTTATGTGAGGGTGAATAGGACATGCACAATTATTTCTTCATATAAATCATAACCACTCCAAAGTTTTTTTTATACAACCGTAGAAACCTGCATATTTTGTTTAATTCAGACATCTTGCATCAGATTATCCTAATCAAAAAAAAAAGTGTATGCACAGGTTGCTTGTTCTGGGATGCACGCGGCTCTCATTGGCTTCGGAAGAATACTACCAAATGTGTTGCAGTCAATCTTGACTGAAAGCCTGAAGTAATAACAAGTAGATCAGCTAGGAAACAAGAGATGCCAAGTAACCGGTCGGTCGCTTTTGAGAGGACATATGCACTTATCCATGTCAGGGCGAGGTTTGTGGAACAGCCTTCTGCTTCTGTCAAAACCAGTTGTATTACATCCTGACATGTGCACAGGTCCTAAAATAACAGCCGGGATGAAGGATGTTTTTGTTACTATATACATTATTATTAATATATTATTAAGAATATATAGTTATAGTCACTGAAAAAAAAATCGGTTGAATGAAATTCTAGTAAGAGAATAACAATAGTTAAAACCAATAAATTCTACTAGAAAATGTTCAAGAACCCATGGCTATGATGCAAAAAACCAAACACTTACATTTGCCAGTTATTGTGCGCAGTAAAACCATAACCATTCTCCTCATTCCCTAATGTGGCCAAAGTCCATGCCCATTGAGCTCTTGGGTAAGGAGCACAGAGTTCGGGATTTTGCCCTTAACCTATCCCTGCAACCAAAGCCCTGCACATGACCACATTAGACTCTGGCCTCTGTACACCCATTCCTTTGCCCGGGGGGGCTAGGAGGCCAGATCCTCACCCGGCACCTACTGGGCACAGTTAAAGTGCCTCTGTCATCAGCACCCTTTCCCTTCAGCATAGCAGCTGACCAGAGGCTAGTTACTACAAGCAGACGCACTGGATATAGCCGATGGTTTAACCACTCTAATGACGATGTTGTTCCGGATGTCAATGATGACGTTATGAGTTGTCACTAGTGAGGTCATCAATGACTTTATTCGTCAACTGTAAGGTTATTCTACACGGAGTGACTTTATACCATGTCATCCAAACAAAAAGTAAATATATTATACTACAAATGTCTGATTTCACTAGCATAATTAAGTTATGCATTTGAAATACTTCCTGACACCTGTCACTTTGTTGCGCAATTAAATGGTGCTGGAAAGAGATTCTCTTATGTTCACAGGGTCTCCTTGAATTGTGGAGCCCCCCTTTTTTTCACATTAAAATGTATTTATCAGCAGCCCATTGATTGCAAAAACCACAGCCCCCCACCCACCTCGGGAACGCTAAACCCTTGGACTCACAGCTCTGCTATAACTCTGCGAGAGGCGGGAAAGATAAAGGTGACATAGGCTGGACCATTTTACGACTCTGGGGGGGGAGCGCAGGCCGTTAGGGGTCGGGAACGCCGGGGGCCGGACCGTCCACACTAGTTGTGCGCGGGCTGGCCAGCTGCTTCTGCCTACACGCCTCGCGAGGCGTGTGGGCGGAAGCACCACCTCGGGCAGAGTAACGTTGGGCTGACGTTGGGGGCCATGCCGGGTTAGGCCGCTGTGCACCAGTGGGGGGCTTATAAGCACCCCCCCCCCCCAGAAGGCTCAGCCTTCTTCTTCCCTGCGCGGCAGCCTGAATGGTCAGGCTTCTTGTTGACCCACCCACCCTCTCCCTAGTATTAGGCGGAAGAAGAGGTACTAAAGTAACCTGAAGCAACAGAAGGGTTCCCCAAGGGTGGGGCCCCTGTATAACAACAGTGATAGGATCCTGAAGTCCTGGACCAACCTGCGGATGGACACCCCAGATTGGGGGTAGGGAGCCCAGACCACTGGGGTGGTCACTGGGCTCATGCCCTGGGCCGCCCCGGTACATCCCTTGGCTGATTGGTGTTTGGAGAGGGGGCGGAACCCTGAGCATGTGGGCAAGGAACAGAGGAAGCAGGGGTACCGCCCCCCCAGGGATACAGGTGACGACCAGTCCCTGTGTGGTCCAAAGGAGGTTCAGGACAAGAACGAATCCTGTCAGAATGATTTGTGGTTACAGATGTAAAAAGTACAAATCTCAGTAGATATTAATTTTGGATTTGCAGTGAAATGTTTAATAGAGTGATTTGCATAAAATGATTTGCATAAAAATGATTAATGTATATGATTTTAATGAAAGTATATAAAAATAAATACTTCTTCCAACTAAATGGTTCTCGGTTTGAGTATGACTGGTGTTGGGGCAAAGGCCTGCTGGCGGCTTCCGAGTCCTATTTCTGGGAGGCCTGTTCAGATGGGGCAGAATCACTCTTGCCACGTCGCTGCCTCAGAAAGGATATTAGGATTAGGTACGGGACGCAAAGGATTTAACGCCCTTCTCCATGCAGAGTACATACTTAGATTTATGTCAACCCTCCAAATACATATATAACAAAATAGTTGCTGAAATAATTAGGTCTACTCCAGTTTGTACTCATTCTATGCTGCCTGAGTTTCAAATAAGATCAAAAACAAGCTTCAAGGAAACAGTTCACGAAAGAAAAGAGTACTTTAAAATAAGAAAGCTAATGAAATATAAAAGCTGGTCTGCTTTACATTTTTTCAAACGCAAACAGCACTTTTTGCATGATTCGTTTGTCACAAAGTGCGTGATACAATAGTGCTCACTTTGCATCAACCCTCTTTTGCAACCCACTCGACTCTGATGCAATGTGAAAAATGTGACTTTAAATATGACTACTGTATAATATCTTAGCAACCATTTGAAAAAAGTGTTTCTCCCCTTCCGCGCCAGCCCTAGTCTGGTAAACACCCTTAGTAAATCATTCTCCAGAGAGAATTCCAGTATAGATAAAGGATTTCACAATGAAGTGGAAACATTAATGCGCGGTGCACTTCGTCACAGTAGGGTAGAGTGCCAACCATCTGCCTGCACATGGCTCTCCAAGACAAGTCACTGAAGAGGACTGAGTGTACACAAGGCAAACGCAGACCGACCACCAAATCCCTCTAATCAATCCATTCCCCACTAGGAACCGGGGCCAAGTCTCCGGAATCATCCTCCTTTTCGCGCTCAGTCTCTCATTTTGACGATTTTAAGTGTCGGTCGATCCTGCTACGAGGCCGCAAACCCACAAAGTGACTTTTCACGAACCTGCTAATTCCATGTGTTAATGTTTAACACTGTGTATGCTATTTGTGGTGTTAAACACAGTGAACTGGAATTTAAGCACCTCCATTTCCTTTGTACAAAGTTTGCTATCTGTGGTCCTCAGCGTGATTGGAGTACAGGAAAATTACACATTTAATCTATTAACCGTGCTTATTTTGTAAAAGAATAAGTGCCACGGCCCAAACTTTCTCTCAGCAGCTGGCATTGTCGAATGTCGGTCTGTGAATATCATCGCTGTCTAGTCTTCACTTCACCTCGGACCTCTTTCACCCACCACCACTCACTTCCTACTCCATTATCTCGCTCTTGCAGGTGCTTTTTCAGGCTTTGTCTCTTGGTCAATGTTTTTCTGTCTTTCTCCTCCTGCTTTGCCCTTTTTCTACTTTTCTTGCTCCTGTTTTGATTCAAAGCCTGATAATGGAAAAATAAGTACCAGTCCCGTATATGAGTGCCAGGATCTCCACTTGCAACCACCGGCTCAAATTAAGCACTGGCTATTAAATATACAACATCCAAGGACAGGCCACTTAATCATTACATCTTTATGAATACAGATTTTCTACATCTGATTGGTACAAATCCATCGACAATGTGACGCCCCTGATGCCAAGACGTCAAAATAACGACATACACGTGGTATTCACAAGCCCTCAGCTCAAGAAGCTAATTCCACAAACAGACAAGGAATCAGGTCTAACTTCCAAAGCACAGTCACCTCATAACTTCCCATGAACAAGGAAACACTTGACTACACATACTATTTAACTAATCAATCAACCAAGTGCTTCCCAGTTAATTTGAAATTGTACAGTACTGTATTTATATAGCACTTACTCTCCTCGAATTGGAAATTACAAATCAATGCGAATCCCTTGCTCTCTGGTAACAAGTGCTAAACCCCTGCTCTCTAGAAAGAGGCCAAGCAGTGACAAAACTATAAATTACTAAGTATCACTATTCATCACCTAATAAGTCAAAAGACCACCCTTGGACTCAAGCAAGGGCTCACAAAAGAAAAAAAAAAAAAAAGCTATAAATCACTTTGAAATCAATCAGGCACTGGGCAAACTATCCAGCGGTCTTTATAACAAAGCTTCTGCGGCACTGCCCCATGTGCATCAGTGTGCCCGTCTCAAGGTAAGGATTTGCCAGCTTTGCCAACCAAGGACAAGTCGTCTAAAGCCCTCAAAACAAGTGGCCCAGTGACTGGTGCCATATTTGTTGCATCTGATAAATTAAAGGACGAGAGACTCAGTATTATGAAATTAGATAACAGTATCTTGTTACATACAGAGCTTAGGAAACACATAAACCTGGACGTTGAATGCTATCTAACATGATTGCAACAATAATACTACATTAGTCTTACCAAAAAAAAAAAAAAAAAAAAAAGGGCAGTCATGCCACCAATGGTATAAAGTATGAAGTATGAAACATCCATGATGTAGTTCGATGACATTCTTAATAACGAAGAATGGTGAAAACGCCTCCCTGTCGTATGCGATATTGTGGCAGGATTCAACAATATGCAGTCCTGGATACATATTGGAGATACCAGTCCTCAACTGGCTTTCCCTATTCCTGCGTACCCATGCCAATCGCATCTGAAGTCAGTGCAACTGTCTCCAAAGGATACTCTAAGGCTGGTTGCAAAATGCCCAGTTCCAATGTGTTTCTTCTCTGCTATTTTGATGGACCCCAGATCATATGCCACAGCATATGTTCCACTGCCGCATGGACCATCAAAGCACATACGACTGATTACTTAATAGCCATACCCATGGATTGCTTTTCTTTCGCTCCTGGGTGGAGCACAGATAGAACCCGGATGCCCCCAGTAGGCCCCAGCCCCAACACCTGCCAAACAAAAACCGACAAATCCTGAATGTCTATTACATTTGAAGAGTTTATTTACAAATGACACTAGAATTTAAAACAACACTGTGCAGAATTATTTAAATTATAATTAAAAACATATAATGCAAAGCAAATTTCAATCCGGCAAAAAATCATGATAATGCCCACAAAACCAAGGATCCTCCTGCATTCCCAAACTCTGTTGGACCACACAGGTGAACTGTACCTCACCTGCATCCATGGGAGGGCAGTTCCCAACACCTCACCCTCCTTTGTCCTCGTGCTAAGGGGGTGCAATGGGGTGGCCAGGAGCGGGAGCCCTGTCCCCACCCCAGCAATTTGGGCACCCTAACCCCCCAAGCTGGTGTGTACAGCCGTCTGTTGGTTCAGGACTGCAGGATCCTACCTTTGGTGTTATCCAGGGGACCTTGCCTTGGGGACCACTCTGTTGCCTTGGGTGAATTTAGTATCTCCTCTCACGCCTGATCACTGCTTCCCAACTGCCAACGCCGCACGAAAAGGCTGAGGCCTGATCTGGGGGGTATTTAAATACCCCTTAACGGATGCGGCACCGGCGGCCAGAAGTGAAGCGCCCCCAGCCCGACTCCCAGCTCCCTTCCGCCCTCCAGTCTCATGAGGCGAGAGGGCAATAGTGCTTGGACAGTCAACAGTAGACAGTAGACCGGCGCACAGGGACCGTGCCACGGAGGCCACGGGTCCTAAGCGCTGCGCCACCCCGACTGGGACAGCGCTTTGCCATTATGGCTGGTTGAATAATGCCCATTCATATGCTTTGCCCCTCTGCGTTTTTAGCCACTTTAAAGATGGTTGGAGTATGCCGGTCTTCTTGACTGCACACCTTCCAGAACAATTACATATGCACAGTCTTGCGTTTGCGGCAAAACGGTTTTCAACAGTTTCTGCCATACACACACCATGAAAACATTTCCACACAGGCCACAACATTTAAACATGTTCTAATACTTAAGTATCCAGTCACTCACGCCACTGCTTTTTGCTTCAGCTTCCAGAAGTACAGTGTTCTGCTGTAAAGCATGTTGGGTGATAAAGTCAGATTTGATATTTTACTTTGCCTTGTGGAAAGGATACCATCTGTAACCATGCACTCTGAATTGGTTGCAAGGTGACAGGTTAACTTTAAGTACACCATTATATATCAGTTTATCATGCATAACAGCCACGGAAATAGAAAGAGGAACTTCAAATGTGTCAACCCACGGGAAAGAAAAGGTGAGGCAATATGGTAATCAACACACACAAAAAAAAAAAAAGACAACAGAGTTGAAGTTTTGAAAACATTCAAAGAGTCAGAAACAAATCTAGCATTGACTTTATACAGGGAGGGTACGTCACCCTGTTTTAACAATATAACGAGGAGGAAAAAAACAAATGGTTCTCAAACTGCCCACCTCGTCCTAAAAATTGAAATTAATTTAAACAATGAAATCATGCGTTAAGAAAGTCGATGTAATTTTTAAGTGCCTGGGTGACTTATTAATTTGGAGAGTACAGCACAGCATTTAATTCACCAGAAGGATCCAGCATGTCTGAGGGAGGCTGCAGTGTTTGAAAATCAGGGGTTAAAGTGCATAAAAAAATGTATGGGAACTGTGATGCTGCATGCAGTGGGGATGGGGTCAGTGAGTGTGGGGGCAGGGTTGAAGATGTGGCAAAAAAATATTCTGTACTCTATTTGGTCTTTCACTGGCAGCTAGCTACATATATACTAACGTGAAGTTTAAATGAAAAATAAAATAAAGTTGTTACTCAGAAATTCACTGTAGTACTTTAGGAAACCTTCATTGATTAATGCACTGCAGAGGTCTGTGTGTAGCCAGAGAGTTACAGAATTAAATATTGGTTGATACAGTGGAGAAAAGTGAATTGTGTATTTTCAGTGCTAGGAGAATACAGCCTGTGACAGAAAGCACTGTGAATATGTACGTCATTATTTTAAACTTGCATTACCCATAATATAAGACAGACTGCTTCAAAATGAGGAAAAAAGTTTATCATAAAAAGGCGCACGTAAAATATAGATTTTAGCAATACGCAGACTGTACGTAATGCAATAATTCTTACATAATTGTCCCTTCAAAACCTTGTCAGAGGTAGGTAGTAAGCGCTTTAGTAATACAATTATATTTAAAAACACACACTTCACAGTTCAGATGTTACCTCTTTGCACTACAACTCAAAAAAGTAGATCTTTGTCATCACAAAGCTTGGAGTGATTTCATCAATTAAAGCCAGTAGGGCTCACCCTTTACATTTGCAGATTAACTGTTTGTGCACATTTGTATTTCTTTCAGGCAAGCAGCCATGGGAGGCTTGTTTAGCTGTCTGCCCAGCTTCCATGTCCTGGGAAGGTTGTCTTTTTGCAAAGGTAGGGGAAGGGTTTTTCATAAATCCAAAAAGTATGTGCAGGTCGTGCCCCTACGATCCCGCCCACTTGGACCTCTGTTGAAAACATGAGTTCTGTGGCCAGTAGGTCAGGGGAGGTCAAATACAAACGGCAAGTAAAGGCCCTAAAGACTTGCACCCCCATCGCAGGTCACGGAAGAGATGATGTAAAAACCCTTCCTTCATATCCAGGGGCAACAGATGGGCACGCAAATGCCATAAAAAAGAACAATGATGCGGGAGAGAGGGGCTTCTCCAAGGACAGGCATGCTGTCTTTTTAACTACCTTCATGTAGGAGCCGAGAAAGGGGTAACAAAAGTTCCCAACACAAATAGAGATGTGAGGGTAGAATAACACTGCCCCTCAGCTCTAAAACCAGCTGGTCGCTGCAGAACCAACAGGCAATGGCAAAGCGATAGGCCTCGGTTTAACGAGCATTGGCACATTACAGCGAGGCACACAAGATGGAGCCTGCAGAATTTAAAGGAAGGGCTATAGGTTTTTGGTATAGATAAAAACGTGAACACGCTATGTGTGGGGGGAAAATAAGAGCAGGCTGAGGTCACAGAACACGTACCACTATTGCCTATGTGAAAGGGACATCTTTTCATTATTATCAGATTGGTGTTTGGGGGAGGGGGCGGAACCCCAAGCATGAGGACAAGGAACAGTGACGTCAGCGGATCCATCCCCCCTAGGAATCAAGGTGAGGTACGGTTTTCACCTGTGTGGTCCAAAGGAGGTTCAGGACAGGAAGGGATCCTGTCACTTTGATTTATGGTTGATGAATAAACCTTATTGAAATTATTTTTTATAAACGTTTTTTATAAATGTTTTTGAAGATTGTTTTTGCTGATGAATTATTACTGTTTGTGATTTTATGAAATAATTTGAAAAATATATAAATAAAATTCCTTCCAACAAACAAGTTTTGTCGGTCTGCGTGTGGCAGGTGTTGGGGTGCGGGCTCTTTGGTGGCCTCCGGGTTCTATCATTATTATCACTACTACTACCGTCAGTGTTTTCACTTGACCATTAGCTTCTGTGGCAATGGATTATTTTGAAGTGATGCAACAAGTGCCGTAAAATAACGGCTTATACTGCCATTTTGAGGCTAAAAAATACATAAAAGATTCAGAACACTGTTGTCGCGAAGTCCAGAGACTGCCAAAACCATCTCAGTTCACCTTGGAAATATTAAAACCATATAGGAGTCTCAGATAATCACAACACTTGGTAAAGTAATTTCACAGCCTTTCTGAGATGAGCATCCAAGGATGTCCAGCTATGTCTGGCTCCAGGAAGACACAAGCAAACCGTGACTGCACAAAAAGAACGTACTGAGAGTTACAACAAATACTTCACCGAAAAAGAGATCAAACAAATCCACTCCTGGAGCGGATGAAGGATTCCACTCACTGAACAATCGTATGTCGGAAAAGGGCATAGACCAGCAAGACTAGAATAGACTAGACTAGAATAGGGCAATGAAAGTAATCCTCCAAGCCAATCAAAGTCCAAGAGAGACTATAGTGTGCCAAATGTTTCTGAGAAACGGAACCACAGAAATTACACAATATGAAATGGTGCAAAAGCATCTTAAATCCCAAAATGTTTTATTACAGAAATCAAATAATAGAAAATATCAGGAGAAGCTTCCAGAAAGCTCAGGCTACCATTAAGGTATTGTGTGGGTATTTGTATAGCGCTTTCTAAACCCATTGCGGACCTACTGCTGCAGGTGCCACCACACAGCCTTTGGTTTAGGTTCCTAAACTGCTGAAACCACACAAAATCTACAAGCTGTACCAGCTGATGTGACCAAGCAACATCAACGGAGTCAGTGCAACTGTCAAACTGCACATGGAGTGAATGTGGCTTGGTCAACGGACGTCCTGAACATGACCCGGCGGACAGACCACAACCCTGCACTTCCGAAAACTCTTGTTCTTCAGATTGACGTCTCACTAAGGTTAGACTTCTGCCTCTAACTTCACACATGCAGCACCCTGGGTTGACTGTATGGTGCTGTGCAGCGCTCCATAAAACCTAGAAGTTAAAAACAGAACTACAATCAGTAATTTGGCAAAGTGGCACACCCCTGGCCGCAGCACAATCAATGGTGGACATGTACATTGACTCCAGGGAATTTTCCCGGGCAAGCAAAAAGGCCTATAATGGAATCAGGCAGTGCCTTATGGACTCTTCTCAGATCAGTGTTTGCACCAGCTTTTCTTTTTTAGCAGTTTGCGGGCAGATTTTATGGCCAGGTGGGCCTGTTTTTACTTTAGATTTCCCTGATACTGCCACAAACATTGCCTCCAGCAAACACAAATATGTGCAGTCTCACATACCTTGCAAAATACCCACACATCATGTCTTTACAAGTTCAGGACTAGCCTGATTTGTAAATGAGGGCCATTTGTTCAGGTATTTGGTTTATTTAATAGGGGGCACTTATTTTGGTGCCCGGGCCGATTTTTTGTCCCAGCCAAACCCTGTGTGCGCAGTGAAGTCCACTGACCTCCGTTGTTGGCCTTTGTAACTGTAAGCGCTGTTTCCCCTCAATGCAACTTTACACTATTAGTGGATATTTTCCTGGCCACATTATGAATATTTTGCCCAGTGCTGAGCACTTTGCATTCGACGATGCACCGGTGTTCGGTCAGGGGCACATTCAGGTGGACGAGAACTTAACACAGAAGACAGAGGGCCACGCGATTACGCAGTGTCCAGAGGTCAAGATAGTGCCTCGCAATTAAATCGATTAGAACAGCCATTCTGTAGCGCACCCTTTTTACCTGCCAAAGCTGCCTATCGAATAACAAGAGAGCAAATAGAGCGATTCCTTTCGACAAGGCTTGCACCAGATCAACTATGGTATCTGGACAGTTTCTGTGAACATTTTCAGAGTCCACCACCAGCCAAAGGGCGAGTCACAGTTATTACCATGTAAATAGTTTTCAACACATTCATTTTACTTCCCGCAAAAAGGAGATGCAGCTCATATGAATTAATGGTGAGGAAGCCCAGAACTCTATTTCTGCAAGAGAACACCCTTTCCATGGCAACCGAGCGCATTCAATCAAAGGTCAGAGCACACTATGGATCGAGCATCTCATGCTCGCATCCCTTGCCTGCATCACCTGGGTGACATGCAGGGGTAGATGCAGACCTCTGTTATATCCACCTTAACACGGTAGGCGCCTCGGGATGTGTGCTCAAAAAATATTAGTGAATTAACGCAGTGCTCAACAAGCAACACATCCCAGTGAAGCCACCTTACAGACTGTAGAAAGCGCCTTGATATTTTCAGCACATGGGGCTTAACAGACCTACCACAGTGGCATTGTGAAATGACCAGCAGTCTGTCTGTAGCCCCCAAAGACAAAGTGTCAGGCACAGAACCCTACCAAAAAATCTCCCCTGAAAGCAGCCCTCAAACTAAGGAGCCCATGTCCTTGTTTCTCTTTCTCGAATTCACACCCATGCATCTAGGTCATTTCCGGAGGCACTACAATCTCTAGAACTAATGAATATGATTTACAAATAAATGAACCTGTTAAACACAACACTAGTAATAACAGGTTATAATATGTTTTACATAAAACGGAAAGTCAGCGATGAACCCCGCGCTTTAAACATGCTGAAGCCCAATCACTGCCAATCAAAATGATCACAAATCAGGGGCTAGCCCAAATGACCCCCAAGAAAATATTCTCTGATTAAATTAGTGAATTATCACCAATATCAAGTACCGGTCATAAGAGCACACGCTAGCGGTTTGTGCGGCTTTCCCCAACCTAGGGCAGTTTTGATATCGCCAGGGATGAGCATTGTTTAAATGCTCAAGGCTGCGGGTACAGCGAAGCACTCGGTGCGTGCTCCAAGCCAGACCATTTCTACAAAAGGAAACTTGGTTAGGGCCGCCCACAGGACTGTCATTCTGCATCTGAGGGAGTTACTGAGGATGCACAGATGTAAAGGTTCCAGAAAAACCGTGATCGAAGTACAGTCTTGCTGGCAAAGAGGCCCTACCTCCTAACTAAAGAAGGTGTCCAGGAAACTTTCTCATGTGCGGTTTATAAAGTAGGTTTGAGAAATCATTTAACTCTAAACATATACTTTTTACACTGCAGAAGGAAATGTCAGCCCGGCCTGCAGCCTTTCAGACGCAGCGAGACATTTCGAGCACACACACGAGCCTTTTTCCAGTAACAAAGTGGGGGTTAGCAGAAGGCAGGTTTACTTATGGGCATCAAATACTTGTCGGGCTTCGGTAGATTTCTCCTCAAACCTGCCAACTTCCGGGACGCATTCTAGAGGTAAAAAAGCATCCTGTAAGTGACGTAACGTAACGCTGGCTAGGATTAAAAGAAACTAAATAATCCCTTTAAGAAGGGTAACCGCACAGAGAAAGATCACCTCAAATATTTAGCACACCTGTCCCCCTTTTTAATTATTTTCTTTTACTCTTAAATATAAGCGCAACAGCTTTTTTCCCCAACAAAAAAAGGGCAAATCTTCATGAACCGAGCACCAAAAAGGCCACGTCCCCGGTATCATGTACAGCACTAGTTCTAATTTCCTGGTGAATGGCAAGGTTTACTGACACCCGGGCACTTGATTTTTAATAAAGCATTTTTTTTCCCCAATTTCTATTTTTTCCGAATGCTGGCATCCTTCCTAAAGACAGCGCTGATGCCAGCGGGCCGGCTTTAGGGCGGCAGGACGAGTGAGGCCGCACCTGGCACTTACCTGGGGGAGGGGAAGCTGTGTTTAAAATAACTCGGATTTAAAGCACGTGCTTCAGAGTTCCTTGCATGTCTAGCAGTTTTCAGACAACGACTGCGAACTAATGTTCCTGCTGAAGTGATCGCAGTTCTGGTCTAGTGGCAGGTTTGTCTCTTCGTCAAGTAGCGCAGAGGGTTAATGTGCCTGCTGCAAATAAAATACACCATGCAGATCACAGAATTGAGTTTGAGTGAATAATGAGCAGCGCTATAAAAAAATGAAATGTATGTCATAGAGGGGCTATGGAGATACGAGGGGCACTGTTTGAGGGTGGTAGTGAGGGCATTCGCGGAGAAGGAGATGGTGGGGAGGTGTTTGGGTGCAAAAAAAGATTGTGCGCCGGGTCCAATGAGAGTACGATGATAGGCGCTGGTTGCCAGCCCAGCGATCCTTGTGCTCCCAGCGGCACCACACACACTGGCTGCACTGGGACCATTAAGGGAGGGTCAAGGATGAGAAGGGAATGAGAGGTTATGCTGTGGGAACAAATGTAACCACGACGGAGATATTGTCAGCTCCACCTGGAAACGCGTGATGCTGGTGAGAGCCCTCAGATGGAATTTGCCAGGGCAATAGAGAATTCTATGCAAGGGTGTTAAACCTTAGCTCAGCTCAAAACTAGGCTCCACCAGACTCCTTAATTCCTCCATGGCACGCCCTTTTATAAATCACAACATGTCACAAGCATGAGGCATCCCAGTACAGTGGTTTAATATGTATCTGTATGAGCACTCGATTGTACACTTCAAGTCAGTAGACGGCAGAAAGAATATCGAACAACATAATATCTGCAAAGCTGTGGGTCTCGGTTGTATTGCCACGAAAGTCCCCAACAAGGCAGTCAATGCGGTTTTTCTGGTTGGCAGCAATTTCTGGCTGCACGTGGGACGGAATGGATCATTGCTCAAGCATGGTCTTCTTCCTGATGGGAAAGTGCCATGGGGGTTGGAACACACACAAAATTAGAAAGGCAGAAGTACTACTCAGGCTAGGTACAGAGCTTTCTGGCATCTACTGAAGGTATATGGCCAAGCCTCTTATTACGGCGGCCAACAATGCATAGGGACAGCTAGGAGTTGCACAGTCTTGTATGGTTTTCTATCGTACCTACAGAAGTAGAACTGTGGTGCTTCATCATTCTAGGATGGGCGAAGTTGCTCAGATGCACTCCCTATCATCTGACTCTTTAGAGTTTCTGGGCCCATACATATTATTTAAGCTCTGGCCTGCCTGTGCACGCATGAAGCATGACCAGTGAGCATTTGTAAGCCCTGCAGAGATTAAGAAAGTCCTGCAAGGGAGTTCAATTCTTTTATCATTGTTGAAACTTATTGGTTGAGTGCAGGTAGAGTGCACTGCTACAAATACTTGCAGGTCAAGATTTCCCCAGGGCTACTCAGCACTTTAAACTGAGCAGGTTAGGTAACAAGCTGGGCAATCCGTACCTGCTCTGTAAATCCATAAGCCACGGAAATTATGCAGTGGTACCCTATGTTAACTCCAAGTTATTGTGAAGTAACACAGGACTCGGAGGATGCAACCACCTAAAGCAGTCTGTCTCTGGAACATGCATGCTACTACGTAAACATAAAGTACTGAGATATTTGGGCTCATTTACTCATATTCTAAGAGTATGGCTGCCCGAGGTGGCTGAGCCTACAACCAAGCCCTTCTGATTTCACTGTGACACAGACTCTCAAGACATGTCAACCATTCCATGGACCATTGAGCCACAAACACTGATGATACCTAGATATGGAACTTTTCACTGTGGGGATAGGAGCGACTGCATCCGTCTTGTCACAGGGCATACAAGAAGTCACTCTACCTGTGGGGAAATCTGGCCCAAATTGTACAAGTCTATTTGGTGAATCATGAGTGTGACTAGCATGGCACAAGATGAGGAATCTCTCACGTAAGTCAGACTGACACAAGGAGGTGTGACCAATCTATGCAAACCTTGGCATTGTATTAGCGTGAATATGTGACATGTAAAGACTGCGTGTCTTGCCTCCACATAATGTTCAAATTGTTCAATGGATGTAGCACTTCCTGTCAGTTAGGCACCTCAAATTATTAATCTACATCTTCATATCTATCCAATTTGATGACTCCCCTCCCCCTCAGTGCAGGGTATGGCAGCTCCGATTTCTCAGTGATTTGGTCAATTCACTGATCAGGGTGAGGCTGGTTTCAAGGGCAGGGTGGTTCCTTGCACAAGTGCAGAGTCACTTCCATTTCCCTAAAATAACTCCTATCGAAAAGCTTTTTTATTGTGCTTTGAACATCTCATGCTCCCTTTAAATGGAATGATATGTCCTTATCTAATACAACATGACTGACATGATGATGCTAGGATACTTACATCATAACAAGGCTCAAGTGACCACGGCCAGGTTCAGTGAGACCCACTAATAAGTTATTGACAGTACTAAAAAGTGTCTTTGCAGGTACCAATACCATTAAGTACAACCTTAAGTGTAACAATTCCAATGTTTAAAGGCAGCTGTGCCAAAAGTGGTAAGAACCCTTAACATCAAACACATAATGGAACCTATGAATTGGGGTGAAGGACAAAGCGGGTACTAATATATAATAATAAATCATTAATGTCAATAGGTTACTGAAGCAAAAAGTCATGAGTCCTTTCAAGATATATCCATTTAATTTTCTTTAATTATGCTCCAATGGTCCAAGGAACAATAACAAGCCAAAGTGCAGTCAACACGTGTTTCGCCCCCTGATTGCGAGCAGGCCTGGGCCTTTTTCAAGGTGCAATAGTAATATGACAGTAGTCCAATTACAAGAAAATGAGGTCAGAATTAATGCTTCAAATACTGCAGTCCTGCACTACATAATACCAGTAGTGCTGGTCTGGTCATATCCTTCAGTATCTCCCCAGTCTATGTTTCCCAGGCATTCTATTACAACCCAGCTTATCTGGCTGTTCTCTCAAAACTCAACCAAAGTCATCTACCGATAAGTGCAAGAAATGCCTGGCTGTAACAAAGAATACGTCCCAGAGTAGAGAAAAGCAGTTACAAAACACAAGAACATGAACTGGACAAATCCCAAGAACAGGACTTGAAACCGACACACGATATGCAGCTAATAGCACAAAGAACAAAAAAAGTTTTTGAACATACTCCTTGTTTCCAACTACACTTGTAATCGCCGTGGCCTTTTTTCGCGACAGGGTGATCCTAGTACTAGTGTTCAGAGGGGCAAGGTGTGGCATATGAGAACTGAAATCTATTTTAGCTTCCCTATTTGACCGAAAGTGCGTGACCAAATGCAAATAACTTTACCTCCTTCTGTCCCAATTTGTCTTCAGAAAGGATGGACAAGTTTTATGTGATACACAAAAATTGAAGATTCACACCTCCCCTTTCACAGGACCATGCAAACACAAACTAGTGAACAGCACCGTTATACAATTACTGGCTGTGTGTAGCGGGTACAAATATTGGCCAGTTTTATGCACAGACTACCCATCCTAATCACAGCACAATGTAGGCTCAATCTTGTGTGTGTTAAAACTGCACATGAGTCGTGCAGACTATTCAAAAACTATAATCTGCCAATCAGTTATAGTTCAATTTGATTATGAGCACTACCCACTCACAAGCCTGCAGAGAAGAGCCTTTTTGTTTGAAATGAAATGCGTAAGCCACTCGCACATTTTGGTTTGAATCATCATCTTTTATGCTATGCATAATCCACCGTGCATTTTAGTACCTGCAGTGCAGAAACCCTTTGAGCAATCAAGTAACGTTTATGTGCTACTGGATGACAACATCTACAATGGAAACCTGTATAGAGTAGACTATCCTCTGCACGGCCCGCTTATGCTAGGCGACAGCCATCAAATGATCCAATTTTGCAGATGTATTGCTTTACGAAACAAAAAAAGAACATAATAAGGCCAGACCTTTCAATGGACCTTGAAAATCTAGCAGAGCCGCCACTTGGCCATTGTGGCTATATTTGATCTTGAAAAAGTGCAGTCTCGTCGAAAAACTGAAAGACTCTTTAGTTCAACTTCGCTTGTCTCCAAGAGAAACAGAGGGGCATTCAGCAGCTCCATGAAGACTGGTTAATATTAGTTTGGCTACAGTAGACATTCCTCACAATGGATGCACTCATCACAGGCAGGCATGACTCCGGCGACTACCGTACAAGAGCCTTTGTTTCAGAAAGTACTCTCCCATCAGCATGACCTCAAGTCGGAATCAATGTCACAAGTCAGACCAAATACTATCCATTTCTCACTGGCCAAATATTAAATACAAAATAATAAATAAGGCATGGCTGAGAATAATTGGAGGAGGTGCTTTTTGAAGTCCAGTCTCGTGGAATGATCTAAAAATACGGTTACGCAATTGCTCCATTTTAGCACCTTTGAGTAAAGAAAATTGTAAATAAAAAAATAAATAAATAAAACATTTTGTGAATTGTAATTGAAACTGCTCACTGTACAACGCAGTCTTGTCTAAAGGATTTTAGGATAAGAATTATTTCTGGTATCACAACATCTTTCCTTTCGGATAGAGATATCTCTCAGGGATACTGCTCGCCGAGGCACCTACATGTGCACAAGGACGCAATGATAAGTAAAAGGGAACTGCAGCAGCATTTTATCTCAAAGTTGCATGGTGTCACAGTTGTGGCTCTAGCACGCTAGTAGTATTTGCAGCACTTGTGAACAATCTGTGCCCCAGGTGGGTGATGGAACACATCCCTCACCGGTGTTAGACATGGGGGCTAAAGGAGGACTGATTATAGTGCGCATCCCAACTAACAGCCTCTTGATACTGTTCACTGTTACCAGAGACTTTGGTATCAGGTAGCAGTTCAGCTGTCTGGGTAAAGGTCCAAAAGGTTCTAATCAGCTGATTTGTTTAGGAAGTTAGATGTTTAAGCAGGGTCAGCTCCTCCATTAGGGCGGAGGAGCATCACCCCCACTCCTCTGCCAGTAACTGTGTTTATTATCGGTTTTTGGTAAACGGGCCGGGGCCACGAGGTGACGAGCAGTGAGGTGGGGTGCACAGCACTCCCCCTCAGAGTGCATGTGTGTCTGGCCAGCTGTCTTGGGCCGGCCAAGCACACATGCGCAGTAGGCTCTCACCAGCCCAGCAACACAGCTGCCGGGCTGGAGAGAGCCTGCACAGGCTCCCAGTCTGCCTGGGAGCGCCATGCTGGGCGCTCCCAGCCAATCTGGACGCTGCATTGAGCAGCATCAGGATTGGCCGCAGGGTAGGCTGGGAGCCTGTGCCTGCAGCAACGAGGGACAGAGGAGCAGCGCAGGCAACAGAGGAGGTGTTTATTTATTTTTTAATTTATTTATCCCCTGCGCCACCCCGCCCCTTCTGCTTGCCACGAGCAGAGACTGTGTTTAAGTAGCACAGTCTCTGTAGCATGCCCCCTAGTTTTTAGACCTTTGCGTGTGTCGGAGGCCATGTAATGATACATTCTCACAAAACAAGCCACTAAACAGGTTACCAAGCTTTACTTTCCATGAAGTCTAATTTTCAGAGACTAGAATGCACTTCTGGTTTAGGCATCCACTAACAATTTTGAATAATTGAACAACCGGTGCCATCAGGAACGCGAATGGGCGTAACTGGAAAATAATCAATGAATGAAAAGTGTATCTTGTTATAAGGTGAGGGCCTCAATGAGATAAAGGAACAATCAGGAGCAGATCAAAACACGGTAAGTTAATTTTCATATCCCATAGGACATGCTCTGCCTCCCAAACACCACTGCCTGCACAGAAGTAAATCAAAGTAAGTATGGAAGTCCAGGGAGGGGGGCTGCTACTGCGCCACTTTTCAGTGTGGTGGTCCTGAACTCTGACAGCAAGTAACGGAGAAGAAGTGGGGATGCTTAGTTAGCCAGTCAACCCTTCCAGGTAGTAGTCTTGTCCTACAGCTCTAACGTCACCCTGACATACATGAGGCTTATACTGCAGAGGGCAAGGACTTGTCAAGATTTAGAGGCTCTCACGATGTGTGCGGAGCACTTTACCTAAAAATCCTTAAAGAGCATGGAAGGGACAGTTATAGTTAGGCTGGAAAGTAAGGGTAAAGGTAGGGAAGGCCCAATGGACTGGCTGGTCTTCTGCTGTCACATTCGTAAGTCAATGTAAACTTCTATACTGATGCTACTTGAACCCTTGTGACCCGTGGCTGAATCAGGCTCTGCTCCAATGGGACATTTAAATAAGTACCCTCTGAGATAAATGTTTAATCATGAGGTTCACAACCTTTACTAATGGGGCAAAGAAAGTGGTTCACAGCACCTGATCGGTTATTACCAATGTCTTAAGGAACCGCTTTTCATTTCAGGCATCTCCCCGCTCACATGCGCTCTCCATACAACAGGGGGGGGAAGAGAACACACTGAGTGCCCTGCTCTCGAGTAGAGTTCAAGTCAAATGGTTATCATGGGGGGTGATGAACTAACACGTCCAGTATGTGAGGCGTCCCATTGCCAATGAAGACATAAATGTTTGCCCTACATTCTCACTCTTTCATCGCCTCAGCCTCCCCCTAAAAGCCTCGTTTGAGGCCCAACGAGAGGTTTCTTGGCAGGACACAGATTGATATCCCTCACCACTTGCCACAAAGACCCGCCAGCCCACTGTCACTGTTTTCTAAAGCAGAGATCGCGCTGGGTTTAATAACACCATCCAGATGTTCAAAAAGTGAGAGTCCGGAGTACAAAGGTGCAGTATCCTTTTCCTGCTGTTCCTGCATCCAAGACACTGCAACAGTTTTTAATTAGCAGTTCCTGTGAGAGTTTCAATAGCAAGAGTTGCAAAGCTTTTTATTATTATTACTTAATATGCTGAACATAT
This sequence comes from Pleurodeles waltl, assembly GCF_031143425.1. Lineage (NCBI taxonomy): Eukaryota > Metazoa > Chordata > Amphibia > Caudata > Salamandridae > Pleurodeles > Pleurodeles waltl. The sequence continues at coordinate 425,389,777 of NC_090444.1, forward strand.
GGTAGTAATAAGCGTCCTAGACGCCGAGAAAGAGAAATAGAGCTGAGAAAAAACATGCAATCTTGAGCATTCGAAGATTTTTTTTTTTTCCCCTAAAAATAAACATCCCATGTCTTGTACCTTCAGTATTTTGGTTCACTCCATATACTTGAGACAGAAAACAAAGAGGCAAACATGAAAAATGCATCATGTAATGTATGCTGGCTTCTGCAAGAATACTTTTTTGTTGCACAACCAGTATTGTTCCTCCCAACATGCCTTACAAAGTATTTTTACTGGTGGCTTTATTGACAAAAAAATACTGCACACCAACAACTATGGAAAGTCAACCTCCTTCAGGAGTGTTCACAGGCTTTAGTCATACAGAAAAATGTGTACTTTGGAGGAATACATGAGTCTGGCGTGGGGCTAGGTTTCAGTGTTACCTTGTGTTTAGGTTGAGCATTTCAGCGCGCAAGCACTGCTTTTCCAATGTGTTGATATCCATCTGGGCTTTTAACCACGCCTACCGTACGCGCATCACTATCGCTCGTTTGTGGGCTTACCCTTCAAAAATCCCCTATTTTCATTGGTAATTCTTTACGTTTGTCCCTCAGGGCAGTTTATTTACCGCCGTGGACATTGCCCTTGTTACATGGCTAATTGCACTTTTGCTGATCCGTTTGGCTGCAAGCGAACTTCTTTTTCCTTTTGTGTGCTCCTTCACGCCGATGCTGCGGCGCTTTCAGTCGGCTTGCCTATGTGAAACTGTATTTTCAGTTTCAATTTATGTGGGAAGAAAAGTCCGGCTATGAGTTTACAACGCTACTTACTAACTAGAACGCGAGCAATTTTGAGACCCGTTGCATTGCAAATGCTTGTTTTGCTTTTCCACCTACTCGTGTCTCCTGCTTCAACCATTCAAGAGATGGGGCAGAAGCAAAATAGAGACTGTGATCAAAAGAACTCCACTCAAGCACATCAGTCACAGCCGTGGATCAGAGCAACAGGGTGTGGCCCATATCTGAGAATCAAGTATTCTTGCCTTTGACCCTTTACAGCGCTCCCCTGCCTTTCTGCTAGCTTCCTGCAATACAAATTATGCATACCTGAATACAATTTGCTGCGATTACCTTGAAAAACGTAGTATTTGTCATTACAGCTTGAAAAGGTGGGTCCCTCAAAAAATCCTGGCGAGGACCTTGGTAAGTGAGATTTTTTCTGTAGTCTAGTAAAGCCTGGCACTCTTATGGTCAATCAATGAATCTGAAACTCTCTGGAGCTGCCAATTGCCAACTGCCGTCAACTACAGGGCATCACCAGTGACGCCCACCAGATTGTACTCCTCTAATGGAGTAGAAGGGAGGCGGGAACCAATTATACGCACTAGGCCTAAAGCCCGAACACGAAGGGTGGAGAGGCACAACCTCCATCTGGTACTTGACCCCTGGACTGTCCATCTATAGGCGATGTGTGTGGACATAGGGAGCAATCTGTGCGCTGGCAGGACCTCGTGTTAACCCCGCCCACTCTCACCCGAGCTGTGAAACAAGTATATCTTCTTCTATTTTGTTTTTCGGGCGTCTGTGCTGGGTTAAACTGGGATAATAAAAATAAAAAAATGGCCACCGTGCTCAGCTGGTAGTTTAAAATATGCCCGCGCGTAGACAATTTGGAGAAGAGAACTATGAAAATACTAAAAGTGGAACACAATCGCCACAAGAGACAACAATGCAGGCCACAAAATGTAATGCGCACCGCTGTCAAACGGCAAAGAAAGTTCAGGACAGGTCACTGAGGTACAGACCACAGAAGCCACAAAATGTCGACATCCAAATTAGCCCATCTTAATTTACGGGTCTGCCACCCCGCCCCCTTGCTTTCCCCAACCCAACAATCTAAAAAACAACTGGTCTATGTTTTCCAGTAAGACTCTGGTAAGGCGGTTAAAGAAATGCATTGGTGAGGTACCAAGTCCTAGATGTTAACATACAGATTACCATAGCCGCAGGGGGCGAAGGACTAAAGAGAAGACATTTCCTGTCGCCTCGCCCCACCCCGTACACCATCCCCGTCAGCGCTCCTCGCAAACAGCCCGAGTCCCCTGCGAGGAGCACAGGCGGCCTTTTGTTATGAATGGGTGACTGCGCGGTTACTCCCCACAACGCCCCTCTGCTTTTCATTATCCCCCAGCCCGAGTCTGCAGCCGAGATCTGAGCCCCCACCCTGCGATGTGTTTCTACAAACGGGCACATATAACTTCCAGGGAACATATAGATCTAAAGCAAAGCCCGCATGTCTGCTAAACACTGAGTATAGAGGGGCTCCCCAATGCTCTCTGCCTGGCCGGACCCTCGCTTTCATCCGATGTCAACAGCACCACACAAAATTCCCGAGGAGGCAACATTTTTCCAAACAAAACCTGCCTTGTTCGTGTCCGTCTGCGCGCTGCCAGGCTAAGGAGTGCAGGGGGAGGCAACACGCTCGACTGATCGACTCTGCCTTTCAAATTCAAAGGCGATTACATTTGTTGTCAATCTATGTGCGCCAGAAGACACAGCTAACGTAAAAACGATATCCTGTTCGCCCGTCGCGACCCTTTGAAGATATCCCTCTACACAATGAGTGCAGGGCCATTTTCACAGAAACGATGTGGTGTAAATATACGGTATGTACTGAAGGGCCAGCTTGCTTTCATTGGACGGGATAAGTAGGAAGTGCATACAAAATAAACAGAGACGGAACACACTCGACAATGTTCCTTGCTCTGCTCTCGGGGTGGAATCGCATTTGTGGTGATGGTGCATGCAACAAAAATGATAAGCACGCACGTAGACTAGAAATTACAATAACCGCCAAATACAAACATCATTGCACAAGGCCCTTCCCGCTCTGTTGCGCAAACGCACTGTCATTTTAAAACGGGGTACACACAGCTGCTGCTGAATGGCATTTGTCAGAGAAGATGCAGGTTGTAGATGGCCTTGTAAACCTTATTTGTCCAGCTTCTTTGAATGTGTTTAAATGTCCCTAAAACTCAACCACTTCGCCTTGCACAGTGGGCAGACAAATGTCATTTATTTTGGAGTTTTTATTTGGGGGACAGTATGCTGTAAAATGTCTAAGCAGGCTGCATAGTTGTCTCCTGGAACTAAGGTCAGCATCCACATCGCCTCTGCCCCCTTTACAGACACACCTGGGGAAGGGGCCCTGGCGTAATGGTGCTGATGTAGCACATCGCTAACACTTCACGAATGTCAAATTTAACATGGGATTTGGAATAAAAGGAGACCACTCCCATAACAACACCGCTCTGACACATCGAGGCCGCTGTTCTGGCACGCCGGCGTTTGTGGAGGTCCAGCTGGGGTAGTGGTACACGCTCGCTCTGTACGCATTCCTTAACATATGTAGGTCTTCAGTACAGTATTATGTATGTGCACACACGCTACATGCATATGGGTAAGCAGCATAGTCTATCTTCACACGCAATGCAATTCTCCACACAGTTTCACCTGCCTGCAACAGAAATGCGATCACAAAATCACCACACAATAAAGGCGATTAATTCCAATCCATAGAATGCGCTGCAAAAGAATAAACACGGAGCGGAGGCTCCCCCTGTGCCATAGCAACGCCGACAACAAAGCGCAGGCGAGGAACTCACCTTGCAGCTGCTTGAAGCGCCCCTCCAGCTGGTTGTAGTTGTAGGGCACCTGGGCGGTGTACGCTGGGGACATGGGCCCCGGCATGCTGGTCGCCCGCTGCAATTCCATTTAAGACCGATGTCGCGAAGGTGGCATGCACGAACACAAGCTGTTCCCGACGCGCGGCCACCGGCTTCCCGGCGCTTTTTTCTCCGGGGAGTCTCCTCAGCCTTCTGCAAACACAGCTCGCAGCTCAAAATGTGACACGGGGAGGCGAGCTTTGTGCAAATCAATCAATGCTGCAGCAGCATGCTCTTCACAGTCCAGGCTGGGGGAGGGGCGCGGCAATACAAAAATAAATAATATGTACATATATATAAGACAAGGGTCTAGAGCATGCTGCTGAGAGGTGTGCGCCTGCCTTGGACTCGTGCTCGCTCTTCAGAGCTCCCCGCGCACACCTCCCCAGCCCTTCCTGCCGGGGTGTAATTCAGTCAGCAGCCACTCACTGTGTATTTAGTGCTGATGTCACTCGATTAGCATAAGGCATTGTAGAGGGAACTCGGAACGTACCAAGCTGAAGTACTAGCGGGGGGGGGAGGTGACAAAAAGAAAGCGGGGCCCAGGACCGGCGGCTGCAAGCACACGTTTCGCGAGCCCAGCCTCGCGCGAAGTACTGTGATGGAGAGTACCGCGCGCTTTCTGAGCCCTTACACGCACCAGTGTGCACACTGTCAAATAGTACGCCCCGGGACTAAAGTGGTGGAATTACAACCTTTTGTTAAAAGCCTCATGTAACGGAAAAGTCTCAGATTACCATCAGAGGGGAACGGGAACGTTTTTGCTTCAGATACCTTTCAGATGGGGTTAGGTTTGAGAAGAGAACGTTGGACAGCGGGTCTCGCTTCATTTTGGAAGGCTTTATTGGAGCCACATGAACCCCATGGAAATTATTAAATCGTTATGGATATTCGTATAGAAAGCACACTGCTGTGGCTTTCAAAATACTCATTCACAAGAATGGCTATTTCTGTTAATTACAGATTTCTATTTAACGGAACTTGAAAGCAAAACATTGTAAAAACACAGCCTACGAAGTAAAAAATATAGAAAGGGTAACTTATACTTTGGTCCAATTATGGTGTGCCAAGTTTTTTAAATTTTCTTTATATCATGTCACTGACATCAGGCATCAATGGTATTAACGGACAATGGTTCATGGTTACCTATGAGGAATCCTCTCTAAACAGCTATCAGGACCACAAACACTCCGTCTATAGGAAACAATAATATCACATTCAAGAAAAAAGCATTGGCAAAGCCAACAGGTCCTGCTTTTTTAGTGCAAGTGCCAAGCTACTGCCTTTGCAAACGCTTGTTTAATTAAAAAATAAATAAATAAAAATGGAAACTAGTGTGTCAAGATGTATGCATTGTGATGCAACATCAGCCATCTTGTAACAGGTTTTCTTAAACAAAACAATACCAAGATGGCTGCCAGTGCGCGGGCATATCTTGCAACATAAGGCATGCACAAGCATTGGGAGGCTCTTGTGCCCCTTTTGGGCTTTTTGGTTTTAAGTTTAATTTATTATTCAAAATGTTAGACAGCCATTTCAAGTGGTAGATTTTCGTACTATTTGTGATTGGATGGGAAGGAGCAGACTAATATGTTTGAATGGTCTTTCAGATTTCAACAACCCAGCTAGTGCAATTTTTAGGCGAGTCTTTCTCTCCCACCCAATTGATTATATTTTCGGCCCTTGTGACAAATTTAAGTTGTTGAACGATTTTAAGATTTTGCATCATGAAGGGAGTGACCAATGGGTTTTACACAGGGCCCTTAAATTAAAGGAAGCAATTTTAACTGAAAAAGTAATACCTTTACATACGGATTTTCCCCACAGATTAGGCACCCACCCACGGGGCCCAAAGCTATTACAAGTGCTTACAGTTTCAAATTTCGTCTAAACCTGGAGTTAATTTCAATGCTTTTTCTAATAAATTAGATTGGTTTGCATCCCTAATGGATCGTGTGTTCACATGTCTCCATATGTTTCTGGTGGGTAATGTTAGCAATAATTCTGTAAGTAAACACACTGGAGGATCTTTTGACGTACAGTGTAAAAGCGTAAAAAAAGAGTTAAGGAAATTTCAATCTTTCTATTGGACATATCCACCAAAGGGGTTGGATATTAAAACTAGGGGGTGAATAAGCAATATAATACCTTGTTAAAAGTAAGAAAGCAAGCTTTTATGATCAATAATGGACCAAAATGTTGGAAGTTATCCAGGCAGGGGATCAGAAAAAAACTTTAGAGGGTTAGTGAATGACAGTCGATTCACTTGCAGTTTCCCCGTCTTACATGATATCGGAAGAGGATTGGGTGTCACATGAGAACAAACTTTATGGCCCGTCCCCAGTAAATGACCAGAGATATGCCTATAATGCTGATCCAGATGCTCCTGAGATCATGAATTCAATAACCAGGTTTAAATTATAGGTTATTCAGTCTTCGACACATTAGCAAAATATACACCAAAATATTGCTCAAAAGACTCAAAGATTGGGTCTTAGATAATACATTTTTGCCTATTGAACTAAGTGGTTTTCGGGTCCGACACTCTACAATGGATTATAGTTTTGGCTTGTGAACTACAATTAAAAAAATCTATAGAAATAAATCAAAGATCGTGCAGTTGTTTAGTGGGCTTCCATACAGCCTTTGATACTGTGGAAAGGGGGAGACAAACTGCATACTTGGAATATCCCAAGGGTTCTGCAGTTTGAGATTCAGGGGCTGCATACCTCAAACTGCGCCCGGGTGGAGATGGCTTGACCTGGTAGAATAACTAAAGAATGGAAATTCATAATGGCTTATGTCACGGCTGAGAGTTGGCCCAAATTCTTCTTAGTCTTTATGTGGCTGACCTTACAACATATTTAAATAAATCAAAGTCCTTTTCCTGAAAAGTGGGTGCAATTCACATTCATCTAAAATATTAGTCCCTCGGTATTTCAGATCCGTGGTACTCAAAGTACGGCCTGCGGACCGCCAGCGGCCCATCAGATGTTGCTTGGCAACCCGCAGACTTTATAGTTGCCTCCTTTAGCAAGCACAACACAGCTGCTGTGCACCGGTCAAGGCTTTCTGTGAATACAAAAGACGCCCCCTGGAGCATGTGCAATAACATCACAGAGCATGCCTCAGCAGCCCTCTTTTTGCATTTGCAGAAAGCCTCTAGTGATGTAACACGCCAACCTCTGGTGGGAAGCAAAGGTTCTTTAAAAGTCAGCTGTTGCACAATCACAACTGACTCTTAAGGAGCCTTTCCCCGAGCTTCCTGCCAGGCCATCTATATTAAGGATGTCACTGCTGCTCCCTGGACACCACCAGCCTGCCCCCTCCCACCCACCCCCCCCCCCCCCCCACTCTGGCCACCAAAAGAAGTGCAAAAGCAGCAGGGGGCTCTAGTGGATCGCATCAGCCTGCTCTCCTTGTTGCCTGCTAGCCTGCTTGTTTCCTATATTTTGCCACCTGCCAGCCCCCCTCACGGCCACCAGTAAACCTGCCCTCTTTCTTGTGATCTGGAGCCTGCTAGCAGAAAGCCAGAAGGAGCAGATTTCTCCCTCGCATCGGGACTGCCTGCCCTCCTCGTCCCCCACCAGCCTGCTCATCTCGCCACCCAAGACAGCAGCAGGACTTCACAGGTAAGTAGTAACCCCTTCTTGTTAAAATGTTTCAGTGTGGACTTATTGAATTTTGAGTGAGCTCTTTCAGGTCAGTGTTGGGATGTTTTTTGGCCGTTTGTGGACCAGTTTTATGGGTTGCTGGGTCAGTTTTTATTCTTTTCCCTTGTATTAAAACAAACATAGCCTGCATCAAGCTCAAATCAATGCAGTCTTCCACACCTTGCAAAAATGTATTCAACATGTTTTTACAAGTTAAAAACTGCCTTAAGTTGTAAACATTCACTTTTTGTTTATTTATGTTTTCAAGCTTTTCTTATTCACTAATAGGGGACACTTAATTTGGTGCCTGGGCCTATTTTCTGTCCCAGTCAGATACTGGTAATACAAAATGCTTATTGGCAATAATGAAAGTGACTTAATTACTCTGAGCCCCTGCAGAACCTTAAAACTAGTGGTGTCGCCCTGGGGAGTGGCTGTCCTTGTGGGAAACTCCCTCCAATTGCCTTGACCCCGCCACCTCAGTCACCACATTGGTTTGTTCTTTTTTCACATTTTATTTACTCCTTTCAATATGTTTGATGTTTTTTACAGGATGTTATATTTCTGTTGCTATTTTCATGAACTATATATTACTCCTGCATAGGGCATGCTGTAAGAAGAGCAACCTCCATATCAGTTTGAGTGAACGTTGTGGTTTGGTGTTTATAGCAAGCCACAATTGACAACTGTGCAGTTTAGGCATAAGGCAAAGCACATTTCTCATAGTACCAGTCAGTGGGTTATAAATGGGTTAATTATATGTGTTCACCCAATCCTTAGACTCTCTCGGCAGAGCGAACAGAGAGCAATGGTCAGGTGTGCCAAATAAAAATGTGCTTGTATGTGAAAGTGTGTGGATTAGGAATACAATTGTTGGAATATGGTCATGAAAAAAAGATATATAAAATGTGTGCCCATTGTAGGTTTATCTGTCCCCCTTTTAAAAATCACTCCTAGAAGTGAGCAAATGTCTGATGTTTTTATCTGGGAATGTTGGCAACTACTTTCGGTGCATTTAAAAAAAGCAAAAATGCTTGTCTTGAATCCTCAACTACCACCCTTAAATAACTAATACAGGACCACAGTATATTTTTTCTGTCATTATTTTCTTCCACAGCTGATTTTCATTTTGTGACCTTCCTATTTTTTTCTTGGAAACCTTTCTATGGGAAATTACTTCTAATAGCTGTGAATATACCGGGGGACCATTTCTACTTCTGCTAGTTTGTATTGTCTTGGTTCTGCTGAGCTACCAAGGCAGGAGACCTGTGCTTCTCTAGATAGATTTGTCATGTGTCAAAATGCAGCCAAACAGGACATGTTTAGTCTGTGCTTGCTAAGTTCCTCCAAATGTCCAGTGCAGACTCTGTGTACCTCCTGAACCAAGTACTAGCAATTTCACTGCATACTGGAGTGAGACTTGATTGTCGCTATTGCAATTTTAAAAGGCCAGTTTGAAAAATGTACAACTTGGATATCCAAATGGAATTAAATAGTATTATTTTCACAATAATGGTACATTAATTGTCCGTGAATACTGTCCAGTAACTGCCTACCACCAAAGGATCCATAGAAAAGGTTGTGAGTGGTATAAACATGTTTCTCAAATCCTATAATAAGGCAGGCAAGCCTCTGGGGCGGGCAGACAAAATTGGATGTGGACAAGTGGGGTACCTCTTAGCCATCTAACTAGAATACCTGGCATCTTATCTCAGCCTGACCACTCCACCTAATTATGTTGGGAATAAACCTGGCATTCTAAAGCTGGGGATGTTGAAGAGTAAACTCAGAAATAAGCATACAGACTTACATCGGGATCAATTCTTGAAACTTGCTGACTCCAACATAGTTCCAGATTACAGGACACGAATAAAAGACATGAAATGTAAAAAAAAAAAAAAAAAAAAAAAAAAAAAAAAAAAAACAGTTGCTATGTACCTGTCACTAACTTATCTAATTTTCAGAACCAGTAAAACCTCTGCTGCGTTGGGCCTCTGTTGAATATCAGGTTAATGAGCAATACCATACAATGCCAATTGAGTCTGAGATTGTTTCTGATAAAAATGTATTATCAAAATAGCAATAGAATGTGGTTTTAAAGTGTGCAGACCTTTGAAAGTTCAACCATGGGTATTCACTTATACCTATTTTGTTTGAAAAGCTACCCCTTGTAGCCTTTTAGTTTGGCTGTCATATTAATATGCTTTTGAAATACGACATAGTCTAGTAATATTTTGAAAATTAAGTGCTTTTTCTTAACTCATACTGTGCTCCTGCTCCCTAACCCCAGCCCCTCCCCATATGCAGGCCCCCATCCGTGCAGCCTTCGGCCACAAATCAGACCATACTTTTGGCCCTTGAGAAAAAGTTTGTGAGTGCTCATGTTTTATAAGATATTTTGAGATGTCTTCAGAAGTAACTGGATGCACTGACCGTACACGGTCCATGAAATCATTTGAGGATTAATTGAGACAAGACAAAGGTCCTAATTTTTGGAAGAAAGTACCTAACTTCAATTGGTACATTAATAATATGAAAATAGAAGAAGTTAAATCTTAAGTATTTGGAGCTGCATTTTAATGCCAAGGTGAAGTTGAATGAACACACACATGAAATAAGATATAGACCCTTATTACAGGTGGGCTCCTCGGTGAAGTTTAATGGTATGTATGGGGGGTGTTCAGGAACACCACTTTTAAAAGCCTTTTCATACAAAATCTCTCCATTAGCACTGTGTGAGTCAAAAATATTTAGTATTAACAAAGGGGATAGTTTAGATGGGGTGGAAAATGTGTATGTGTATAAAAAGTTTTAAATCTTCCAAAAGGGTACATGATACAGAGCATTAGATGTGAATTAAAATTGATCTCTTGGGTGAACATGACAGGAATACGTTTTATACAACTTTTATATAATCTTACTGGGGTGGATATTCCTGAAAGAATATCACAGGTATCTTGGATTGAAGCCCAATGGAGTTGGCTAAAATGGACTTGGGCTCTTAAAAGATATACACAAAATCTCAAAGATCATATTTGATCCGCAGAGGCTTTAGTTAGTTGGGAGCTCTTCCCACATAAGGTACTTAGGCAAGCTGCTTGGATTTTGTGATATCAAAAAATAAGGTGTACTTATCTCAAAAACGTTCAGTCCAAATACTGTCTTCATTGACCAACTCAGATATGTACCCCATATCCTTTTTATTTGCCATACTCTTTATTCTGCTTAGAAATTTGGAATAGATCTTAATCCTTTGATGGTGATCCATATCTTGGCTGAAAAGTTTAGGGAAAATAAAGGTTACTGGAAAATGCACCTTACAAAGAAACTGCACCACTATTCATGTACTAATTGATTGCCCTCTTTTTTAAACTAGTTGTTGGACATTTTTAAAACCAATATTTTTAAAATACACTGCATTGACGTGTCTTCTTGAAATTGATGTTCTAGCTAGTATTCGATTTTTAGATGCAATTGTTGGTTTGGGGGGCTTCTTATGATCTCTGAGAAAACGAACAGTCATTAATTAATTTTATAACTAGACAATAGCTATTTCAGTGTACTTGATTTTGCACACGATGTTCTAGCTTGTATTTGATTTTTAGTTGTGATTGTGGGCCTGGGTGCTCCTTGCAATCTGTGAGAAACATTGGCAGACCTGAATTCATTTTAGAACGAGATAAATAGATATTTTAATGTATGTGATTTAAGACTGTAGTGTTGAATTGTGCTGGTTTTAAGGACGAGTGTCTAAATAAACTTATTACTTGATTCTCAAGCAGAGCAGTAAATTTAATTTAAAAAAACTGCACTGGAAAACAAAAATAAAAAGTGAGTAACATGGTAGCAGTGGAGTGATTTTTAAAAAACATAAGTTAAAAATCAAGTTGAGACTGGGAAGGTGTGGGGGAGCATAGGATAGGTAGAGGCAACATGAATATGAGGAGGGACAAACAGATGGGGGACAGCAATGAAGTACGTGCTCCCATGAAGTGCTAAAAATAAAAGATCAAAAAAGTGAGGAAGTGTGTGATATCAACAAAGGAGTGCAGGAGAAGCAAAAGGCACAGCAGAAAGGGAGAGGCAAAAACGGAAAATGAAAGAAGCATACACGGGAGAGTGAAGAACTAACAAATGCACTCTAGAGTGCAGGAAGAAAAAGAAAAGAGTAGTTTCCTGCTTGTAAGCAATGGAAGGATATTGCGCATCCAATCACAAACATGGTAAAACAGCTATGCCCCAGAGGAAGGACAGCCACAATAAAAGGAAGGAAAGCCGTTGAAAAAAGAAGCAAGGAAATGAGATTGACAAACAAGCCAACCAATTATAAGCAATGGGCTGACCCAAAGTCCACTCTAAATTTTGGGATTGAAGACAACACGTCTAAGTGACAGACAACTAAAGCTGTCTGTACAAGGGACCTCATCAATCTTTCTATGGAGAGGCAAGCGTAGCTGTCCGTTTTCTTCAGCGTTGCAACAGTGACTTTCAGACAGTCCTGTTTTTCAGCCAACAAAGAACCACGCTGGGACACAGTTTAATTTTCCTTAGCCGCGGTGTGGGTCTTTAGGACTCATGAGAGGAGGCCAGTTGACTCCAATGAAAGTGTTTATTCATTGGATCATTGTTCAGAATGTATATAGAGCATAATCAGCCATTAGTATGGCATTGCAGCCCTTTTGGTAGCCTGTGAATGACTTTCCATGCACTTAGAGCTAATCTCAGACAGCGGGATAACAGGAACTCGAGCGAATGAGCGCCAACATCAACGCATCTTCCTGCTGCACACGTCTTTCTTGTTTTCAGCTGTGCCAGAGATTCTCGGGAAACAAGCCATAACGAAAACATTCACCCCTTACGGTTCCCTTACTCGCAGCCTCCTCTGCCCTCGTAGCATCCAAGCCTCCTGCAACCCGAACCGGTTTAGGGATGTCTCTACTGCCTTACTTTTGCACCTTAGGCTAATTTTGCTCAGGTAATTTGTTTATGAGGGTTACACAGAGTACAATATGAACTGAATTGACTGCAGGGTTTGTGGACAGCAAGAAAGTGATGGACAGAAATGTTCCAATAATGTAAAACAGCTGTATTTACTAAGGCCAACATCTACTCCATTAATCTTTCAGGTAGTCTGTGTTTGTGTGTACAAATGTCATTCATTTAGGTATGCTACCCCTAGCTGGGGAGTAACAGGGTGTAGGAGGCTGGCCTGGCTTATAGTGGGTACCTGATGGTACTTACACCTTGTGCCAGGTCCAGTTATCCCTTATTAGTAGATTAGTAGTGTTCCTGCAGCTTAGGCTGATAGAGGTAGCTATAGCCGAGCAGCTTAGGCTGATCTAGGAGACATGCAAAGCTCTTACTATACCACTTATATCATATAGCACTATATCATAAGAACACAATACTCAGAGTTACTAAAAATAAAGGTACTTTATTTTAGTGACAATATGCCAAACGTGTCTCAGAGGATATACTCCCTTAGGAGGTAAGTAATATACACAAAATATACACACAAACCAAAATCAGGTAAGTAAAACACTTAGAAAAGTAGTGCGAACACTGTAGAACACAATAGAATACAATAGGAGACAATAGGCCTAAGGGCAACACAAACCATATACTCCAAAAGTGGAATGCGAACCACGTATGGACCCCAGGCCTAGTGTAGTGTGTAGAGGGTCGCTGGGAGTGTAAGACAACATTAAGGGTGTCCAAGATACCCCACCCCAAGACCCTGAAAAGTAGTAGTAAAGTTACCCTACTACCCCAGAAAGACAGTAAAGGCGAGATAGGGGATTCTGCAAAGACAACAACTGACTGCAAAGCACTGAAGACGGATTCCTGGACCTGAGGACCTGTAAAGGAAGGGGACCAAGTCCAAGAGTCACGCAAATGTCAATGGGGGCAGGAGCCCACTAAACCCCGGATGAAGGTGCAAAAGGGCTGCCTCCGGCTGGAAGAAGCTGAAGATTCTGCAACAACGGAAGGTGCCAGGAACTTCTCCTTTGGTCAGAAGATGTCCCATGTGCTGGAGGATGCAGAGTTGTTTCCACGCAAAAAGACCACAAACAAGCCTTGCTAGCTGCAAGAGTCGCAGTTGAGGATTTTGGGTGCTGCCAGGGCCAAGGAAGGACCAGGAGGTCGTCCCTTGGAGGAGGAGACAGAGGGGGCGCTCAGCAACAAAGAGCCCACGCAGAAGCAGGCAGCACCTGCAGAAGCACCTGAACAGGCGTTCAGAAGATCTGAGCATGGCTGTCGTCTCAGCACAACAAAAGAGGGTCCCACGAAGTCGGAGGTCAACTCAGCGAGTTGGGCAATGCAGGACGGAGTGCTGGGGACCTGGGCTGTGCTGTGCTGTGCTGGGCAGTGCACGAAGGAAGTCTTGCAGAAGTGCACAGAAGCCCTAGCAGCTGCAGTTTACGCAGTACACAGGATTACTGTCTGGCGTGGGGAGGCAAGGACTTACCTCCACCAAATTTAGACAGAAGGGCCACTGGACTGTAGGGGACACATGGAGCCAGCTCCTGTGTTCCAGGGACCTCGCTCGTCAAGATGAGGCGCTACCATGTTGCTGGTAGTCTTCTTGCTACTTTGTTGCGGTTTTGCAGGTGTCCTGGAGCAGTCAGCGGTCGATCCTTGGCATAAGTTGAAGAGAGAAGTGCAGAGGAACTCTGGTGAGCTCTTGCATTCGTTATCTGAAGAGAAACCCACAGGAGAGACCTTAAATATCCCTCAGAGGAGGATTGGCTACCAGGTAAGAGCCTATCAGGAGGGGTCTCTGACATCACCTGCTGGCACTGGCCACTTAGAGGTCTCCATTGTGCCCTCCCACTTCTGCATTCAAGATGGCAGCGTCTGGGACACACTGGAGGAGCTCTGGGCACCACCCCTAGGGTGGTGATGGACAGGGGAGTGGTCACTCCCCTTCCATTTGTCCAGTTTCGCGCCAGAGCAGGGGCTGGGGGCTCCCTGAACCGGTGTAGACTGGCTTATGCAAGGAGGGCACCATCTGTGCCCTTCAAAGCATTTCCACAGGCTGGGGAGGCTACTCCTCCCCTGCCCTTAACACCTATTTACACCCTCTCTCAGAGGAAATCCTTTGTTCTGCCGTCCTGGGCTGCCCAGACCCCAGGAGGGCAGAAACCTGTCTGAGGGTTGGCAGCAGTGGTAGCTGCAGAGAAAACCCCAGAGAGCTAGTTTGGCAGTACCCGGGGTCCATGCTGGAGCCCCGAGGATGCATGGAAATGTCCCCCCAATACCAGAATGGTATTGGGATGACAATTCCATGATCCTAGACATGTTACATGGCCATGTTCGGAGTTACCATTGTGACGCTACACATAGGTATTGACCTATATGTAGTTCACACGTGTAATGGTGTCCCCGCACTCACAAAAGTCCGGGGAATTTGCCCTGAACAATGTGGGGGCACCTTGGCTAGTGCCAGGGTGCCCTCACACTAAGTAACTTTGCACCTAACCTTCACTAAGTGAGGGTTAGACATATAGGTGACTTATAAGTTACTTAAGTGCAGTGTAAAATGGCTGTGAAATAACGTGGATGGTATTTCACTCAGGCTGCAGTGGCAGTCCTGCGTACAAATTGTCTGAGCTCCCTATGGGTGGCAAAAGAACTGCTGCAGCCCATAGGGATCTCTTGGAACCCCAATACCCTGGTTACCTAGGTACCATATACTAGGGAATTATAAGGGTGTTCCAGTGTGCCAATCAGAATTAGTAAAATTAGTCACTAGCCAGCAGTGGCTATTTTAAAAGCAGAGAGACCATAAACACTGAGGTTCTGGTTAGCAGAGCCTCAGTGATACAATTAGGCACCACACAGGGAACACATATAGGCCACAAACTATGAGCACTGGGGTCCTGGCTAGCAGGATCCCAGTGACACAGGCAAAAACAAACATACATACAGTAAAAATGGGGATAACATGCCAGGCAAGATGGTACTTTCCTACACAGGGCACTGTACAGGACTGTAGGAAACAATTGGTGTACAAGAAAAGAACACAATATGGAGAGTGAGCATAGGTGGCTAGCTCTTTTTTTAAGCAGACATCAGAGAGAAGGCGGTAGGTCTTTAATGATGGAGAATGAGCTTCAAATCCACAGTGAAGCATAGAAGTAAAGTGAAGTAACTGAACTGTAGGCAAAATCTGTCCAATGACAGAGAAGCCTCTGCAACCTACAACTGACGAAGGTAACCTGAACAATCAAGAAACAGAAAATATCCAGCAGGCAACCTTGAAGGCTATAGCCTCCAGACGCTCGCTTCACACTAAGGGCTTAACTTAGACCAATTACATACCTAACTGCAGAGACTCTATATTTTGTGAAATCTCTCATTACCACCATTGGAAATAGGTAGCATGCAGGAGAGAAAGACTCCACCTCAATGCTTATAGTCTTGTAAGAGTGTCAACCTTATTAGCGAAGATAAAGAAACTATGCGCGGTTATGCAAGTAAGGAAAACAAGCTTACCTGCGCCCAGCTTGGGTACCAAAAGAGCCATAATAGGGGTGCTGTGGCCGCTCACACTCTTTGGCCACACAGCGCTAGTGATTGGTACAGTTATGCCCCTGGGTCAACCTTACAGTGCCTTTGCCAAACACTATGGTATTTTGGTCTAAAAATATTCTTATCTTGGTCAAGCAATAAACTCACTTTGGCGAGGGGGCTCAGGATAATTATTGAAAGAACTCATAGTGCTAGTTTACACCCCCTCAGTGCTTTTGCTCTAAAATCATTCTTAAGACATGCCAATAGCGTACCCATCCATCCCCGAGGATTTGCTGCCAAGTGCGAGGTTCTAGTATCTATCACTGTAGAGTGAGAAATTGTCTCAGTCAGAAAAACAAAATAGACTGGCGAGAGGCAATTGATGACGAGAATACTAGAGTAATATGGCT
Organism: Pleurodeles waltl; assembly: GCF_031143425.1. Classification (NCBI taxonomy): domain Eukaryota; kingdom Metazoa; phylum Chordata; class Amphibia; order Caudata; family Salamandridae; genus Pleurodeles; species Pleurodeles waltl. The sequence goes on from NC_090444.1 coordinate 425,406,063, forward strand.
AAATTCCAGAACGAAACAAAGGCCAGATATTAAACTAGTAGTAATACAGCAAACAGTTCTTTGGAGGATGTAGTGGGTTCAAGTCGTCCTTCAGAAACGTAAACAGGCAGAAGCAGACAATTGCTGGAGGAAATCTATGATGAAAATATTTTGGGATTGAGTGTTTGGAAGAGTCAGCATAAAGCGCCATTCCAAATCTAAATCCTGGAAGTGAAAGTGTTCCCTTTAAAAGCATTAACCATCATCGTACTGGTAAGCAGCAGGACGTGTCCCTAACTGGATACCCAAAATGCTACTCGTATTTGTATGATGGGAAAAGGAATAGGAGCACAGATGCCTTCTCAGGGATACAGAAACCTTCTCAACTGGCTGCTAAGGGAAATGTATATTTAAAATACAAATGACCAAGAAAGGTTACAAAGCACTGGAAGTCCTTGTGGGATAAGCAGCTACAAGGCCATGGCAGACCTGCTCTCGGATTCGTGAGTATGCATATTGGAGGATAGGATACGAGTCATCCCCATCAATGGTTTGTTTTTCATTCAGATTCATACCGCCATGGGCTCAGTTACTGACACCAGTGGTGTAACATTAGTCTCCACATCCCCCGCAGTGCTGCCCTCCCGAATTCATCCCCCCCCCCCCCCATCGATTTCCAGGGGGCATCTTCAGCACAGTACACTGTGAACGGGACCCTGGCTCGAGAGCTCCTTACAGGGTGGGAGAGGGCTCTATGTACTACGCAGGGGGCCCCCTCAAGTTTTGTTACACCACTGGCTGAGACACAAAAATCCCTTCTCAGGGGCTTGTGCTGCGTGGAGGATGCACACCGATTCAGTGGTGGAAGGAGCTCAATGAGGTATACTCCACTCGTATGAACAGAATAAATGGGATATATGCCCATGTATGTGACAACCTTCATCATCAGGGTTCAAGTTAAAGGAATAGTCTCGACCTGCACAACCTAAGGGATGTCATGAGCCTGTCCAGTACTCTGCACCAGCAGCTAAGCAGAACATTGCTCAGGGGTCAACTCCAGTGAGCGCAAGCCTGTTCCTGCAGTCCTGTGGCAAAATTATCACCCACCTTGCTTCCCAATGCTTCACCAAAATGTATCCCCTACCATGGACCCCTCTGAATTTCCTTTAAAGCAGATAGTTATCACCAAGTTTAGTTCTCACCAACCCTGCACACAGATGTCGTTCTTCAAAGCCAGCACCACGTACCACAGAAGACACCAAGTACTACCACTGAGAGAGGCGGGTTAGACGGCCGATCCGCATGCAAGTACCCGTCTTCACTTTAGATAGCTTCATTGTTGCTGAAGCTTTCCCCGTGGCATGGCAACTGATAGTGATGAGCAAAGTGCGCAAGTTGGCGAGCTAGTTTCATGTGCATTATGCTTACATGGCCTTTCAAAAAGTGCCTATTTGTAATGTATTAGTAGCATTCATTTATGATACAGAACATGAGAGGAGTAATCAAACAATACAAAATTACAAGAAAAGCTTTTGAGAGGCGACAACATCGGCAAGGTTAATGAAGATCTGTGAGTTTAACCATGCTGCTAACGTGAACTGGGAGAAGGCAGTTAATCAAAGGCATAGCTTTAATGCTTTTGTATTGTCTTGGATCCGATTTCTTATATTGTGTTTCTTGAGCCAGACTTGCTCAGGCCTATTGATATGGGTACCAGCGTATTTTGGGGAGCTGCTAAAACACCAATCTGCATACACAGAACATCACTTGATAATGGAAAACAACCTACAGGTTACCAAGGAACATCAATAACCTGGTATGAGTTCCTTGAACAAATCTAGAATCTAAAGCAGTTTTGAAATGCACAAAAAAAAAGTTAGATCTAAAACTGGCAGAAGGAAACTTTGCACCAGAAAGACGGGACGCTAGGTAATTTAATGATCTACCAAATGATACTATTAATGCTGTTGTGACCCTTTATGGGAAAGTGTTAAAGAGATTTTAGGATAAAGCGTGCCCACCACAATGATGAAAATGCTAATTAAGCATATGGGTTACAAAAGAGTCACATTGTTAAGACACCAAAAACCAGACGAAGAAAATGAACAGTTTGATCCACCTAAGGTTACTGAAAAATATTAAAGTCCTTAATGGCCATAGGGAGAAAAAATCTAGATAGTAGAAACCAGATGAAGATGACTAAAAGGATGGCGGTGTTTTTGGTTTTTTTAATTTTGCAGATATATATGAAAATGTAGTCACTTCCACGAAGAAGGCGAGAAATAGCCCGGTAGAATAAGACTGTTCAACCATGCTGTGGTTCAAACACCTTTAGCACAGATGGAGAATTGGACGCTGTTTCAAGAGACACACCTCAAATACCCACTCAGTTTTTCAGAAGTAGTACAAAGGTTTTGTATAGCAAACAAACTCGCCTACGTGTCTTCAAAATGGACGTAAGGGAAGGTGGAAGAAAAAGAAAATACCGTAAGTACAAGGGTTGAAGGAGTTATCACCAAATCAGAGGGGGGAGCCACCCGACCATGGAGAGCAAAAAAGATGGATGATGTTAATTCTTCTACCATGAGAGTGCAGGATGGTGTACAAAAATGCAGCTACTAATCTGAAGGTGAATGCTGTGACCCTAGGGTGATAGGCCTTTAAGCAGTAAAGTAATAATCTGAGCCAGGGACTTAATTTCTGTCCACCAGTGTGTGTGATTCCTCGTGACTACACACTGTTTTTACAAATTCATAATGAAGGTAAAATTAACTATTTTTTCAATTAAAAAGAGACAATATTTAACATACTATGAATGTAATGGATGTGAGGACACATCTATCGAAACCACAATTGATGAAAACCTTATAAATATACAACAAAGGCCTTATGTAGCAACTTATACATTGAATTGGGAACTTGTGATTAAACAGGTCTTATTTTAAAAAAGAATCACTCAATGGTACTCATTTTCACAAACCAAGGAACTCTGAAAAGCAGTCAGCAAAACCTCTGTTAAAATCTTGGACTAGCATCTTATGCACATAAATATGTGCAATAGGCACTCATCTAATCTGTGGTGCAAGGTATAGTGGAATGAGGGGTTGGCCTAATGACCCACTGTGTGGGGGAAGTGTCTTTTCCATCATGCTTGTGGTAGTCTGGAGTGCATATAGAGTGCCACAACTTCTTTGATTAGGGCTTGATATCCTGCGCACTGTTCAGCAAGCGAGTTTCCGCAGGGCTGATGGCTTTCTGCAGACCAGAGTGTGGATTACAAAGAGTTGTGAGTAGTTTATCATTGGCCATGCTGGACAGCGTATCCCAGAAGCTGTCCATGACGAGCAGTGGTTTAAGGATAGAAATCGGTTTGGTTGTGCCAGTGTCTGCTTTAAGGCGTTTGTGCTTCCTCCTACTCAGTGCAGGCTCAATGCCATGGTTGCCAAATACTCTGCTGCCTGGTTTTGATCCCACCTCAAACTTCTCTTTTCCATGACCCCAAACCTCTGGTCGCTTAACCTCACACTTGTAGATTCTTTCTCAACCGTAATTTATATTCGTCTCCCTCTGTTTCTCTCCCTCTCTCTTCCACCTTCTTGCTCCATTTGCTGCCTTTTTCTCCTTTACTTTGGGTTAAAGCCTGATGATGAATTATAAATCCTGATCTCCAGTGTCGGTTTCCACAACCTTAAACCACTGGCACAAAACAAGCACCAACTATGTCTCTAGTAGTTTCTGTAGAGCTCCGACTGGACTTTGAGAGGTACATGTGAAAAGATTGCTCAACAGTGAAAAATATTCCAAACATCCCAAATTGGCCAAATAAATCCAAGGTCAACTTAATGTTTTATTTACCAATGGTTGTGTGGAAGAAACATTCATCATGGCCCTCTTACGAGCTCTTCGGCGAGCGCGGCATTCGCCTGCTTGAAAGCTTCACTCTCTGCACCTGTGATGGATCTGCGCGGAGCACTCTGGGAGCCCCAGGGCCGATTCCTGAATAAAAGCGCACATTCCAGTGCAGGCTGTGTGCAATTAGTGGGGCCAAAAGACTGTAATGACATCACTCTCGCTTCTGCTCTAATCCCGAGCTTTACGCACACAGTTTCAGAGCTGGGAAACAACACTTCACCTGCTTTTGAGATAACAATGCGTTCACCCAGTGTTTATGGACCCGACGTGACAGAATCCCGCCCTCGCCAAACAGGTGTTGCTCTGGCTGCTGTGCAAAGCCTGAGTTGTAACCAGAGATAAGAGCGAGGCCGTGGTTCGCCGAATCAGGCAGGCCTGCGGGACGCAGCCCTTCAAGCTGGCAGCGCTCACTAGCCAGGTTACAACTTTCATGAGCACTGGCAAAGGCAAGTGGTCTCTCGCTAGCGTGGCTTTACCAATGCTTGTTTTGTAATGGTTTTTACAAAACTGTATTTGTTGGTAAAGTTTTTCGGTTCTTATCAATTAAGAATAAATGGCTAAAAGGCAAACTAATTAGTTTTAAAAAGTAAAAATTGCTCACCTGTCTGATCCTTGGCGTGGGCTTGCTAGTTTAAAGTCACCATCCTGTTAATATCCAGAAAAGGAGATATTCCAGCATGTGCGAGGTTGAAGGAGTGGCCTTTGCAATAGATAGGTGGTAGACACAGGAATGTTTATGTGATTGCCTGCTGTCCAGCTTCGTAGTGAACTATCACAAGTGGCAGAGGAGAATGTTTCTATTTATGTGGCAGGTGACTGGGGTGTGAAGGATATTCTTGCAAGGACAGTGTAAATGTGCAGTGTTGTCGGGTGTCCTTGGGTAGTTGTCCTGCATTATTAGTCTATCTGCTCTTGTTCACGTGGTTACGGGTTGGATTGATCTGGATCAGTGTTGTAGCATTTTATGTAGTGTAAGTGGTGTAGTGACATGTATAGCTTGATGTGGTGTCTGATGTGACTAAGTGTTGCACAATGGTCGTGCTTGTGGTGATTGCTGTGAGTGGTGTGGTGCATTCTAAATGGAGTGCCAGAATGTTCTGTGGGTGGTGAGCATGGATTGGTGCAGTGTGGGTTGGATTTCTTCCATGTAGAGGGATTGGCCGAATGGTGTTTGATAGCTGTTGTATGAATGAGACCAAGCCTTGTCTCTTGTTGGTAGGCTGACATGAAGTGGGATGTTGTGTGGTGTGCTGTGCTGTAATGTTATGCGTGTGTTGTGCAAGCCTAGTCTCTTGTTGGTATGTTGACAATGTAGTGGGATGTTTTGGGTGTGTTGGTGGTGTGGTGTAATGTGTGTGTGTGTTGGTGGTGTGGTGTAATGTGTGTGTGTGTGTGTGTGTGTGTGGGTGGGGGTGTGTGTGTGTATGAGTGGAATAGGGAGCTATGTGTGTGATGCAACATTTGTGGTGCAGTGGTCATTAATGGTGGGGTCACTTTGTCAGTGACATTTGTTGTGTTTGGGAGATATGGGTGCATAGTTGTGAGTCAATGTGCGTTTGGTGTGTGGAGAGTAGAGATATTATGAGATGAATGCTTCCACAACAAGGTTCTTGTTTTTGGGCCCTGTGAATCCTGGTATCTATTCTCCCATTCCAGGCCAGCAGGTCCTAGGCCTACCTCACACTCTGAAGCAAAAAGTCGAAATTGGGCAGGGGGCACGCACCAAGGCATATCGCCCCCAGGGAAGGTGTGGGCCTGATCGGACCAGTTCTAGGCGGCAGCCCAACGGAGGGCGACGCACACATTTTAAAAATCGCTCTCACCCCATGGGGTGAGCCTATTGGTTGATGGGGGCGTGGTGGGGGGTCCTGGGGTGATCGGCAGGGGTAGCCAGGCAGGGGTTTAAAGGGACTCCAAGTCCCTAGAGGGTCATATTGTTCACTTGACCCTGGCTGCCCCTGCCAATCGATCATCGTTGCACACACCTCCAGAGGACTGGAGGAATTCTTTCCCGTCCACCCATCCCCAATGAATAGCAGGAGTAGGAAGACCTTAAGAGGGAAGGAGTCATGTTTGGGCACAAAGCAGGTGGACAACCTTGGCATCAAGAATACTAGTGCAGGTGAACTCAAGACAGTATCAGAAGCCTTTTGGCTCAAACCTGGGTGGCGGTGTTGAGGGTGTAGAAAAGGGGCTTTGGACGACCGCTACAGCATATGTCCATAGCTCCCCCCACTGTACTCCATTACATGGCCCCGGGAATTTGGGGGGGGATGAAGACTGCGCCAGGGGACCAAGGTATGGCCCGGTTGCCCAGGACCATCCCCATCGGGTGCCAGGGGGGATCCCTTGCATACGGTTGGCTCTGGCATGGTTGGTTGGGGGGACAATTTTCATGCTGGCCCGCGCCCCCCTCTATCTTGAGGGGGCCGGTGAGTTTCGCCTTGTGGAGTGTAACTTGTTTGGGGCAACCACGTTGTAAATGCATTTTGGAAATTAAGGATGAAAGGAAAATACAGAAAAATTTGATGATGTTTTTTGTGGTTGTGAACAAATACGGCCTGAGAATGGTTATATTCTCTATCGTAGGAAAGCTTCAGTCTGCTTTGTCTACTGTAAAGTTGGGGGGCGGGGCGACAAAAATAAGGGGAGAGGATCACAGATTTGGAACCAGAGTGAACTATTTGGCTATTTGGTTGAAGGTCTCTGTACGGTTCCCCACCTGATGCTAGCAGACTTCAATGCCTCAAGGGATTTCTCCCTCCGGAAGTCAGCTATCTGTCCGTCAAGGATTTTACATGGAATCCTCACTTTCTAGCTGATATCCTCAAAAGGGCAATATAACCGTAAAAAGAGTTGCCCATTAAATCAAACAGAAGCCAGTGGCATACTCTACTGTGGTGTAACTTGTGGAGCGCCTTCAATGAATATTCCTTAGGCACCTCATTTGTGGAGCTCTTACACTAAACATAGCAGTGTGCTCCCCCCACCTTATTACCTTTCTGTCCATGTTTGCCCTTTTTGAATATACATATGCTTTTTATTTCACGATATAACACAGTGTGATCACTAGAATGTTGAATACTTTGGATATATTTATTGATTGCTTCATATACGGATTAAAAGTGCTGTATAGCAACTTTGTATTGGCAGAGATCATATTTGTTATATTTTCCCCAACTGATTCGCTTTGGAAATAAATGAGAAAATATCACACTATTATTCAATCAATTTAATTCACTTTGGGGATGAATTATTACCCCCCATATATTGTTATTTAGTTTTAATTATACTATAGTGAGCCATTGCTATCTTCTGAGGATACACAATGGCCTGTACTTATTCTGTAGAGTGCTCTGGTCTTGTGGCTGCTTGTGGTCCAATTCACTGGGGACCTGTCTTGGCAGTTCAGAGTGAACTATTCCTGTTGAAGCAGGACCAAGGCTGATTAGCATATGGCTGGTCCCTGCCTTAGGTTGCTTGGTGAGCAAATAATTATGGACTGAATTGCCCAGAGTAATTACCAGTGGTTAATGTTAATTCAAGCAATCCACCCATCACTACTTTTGTGTTGCCTGGTTTTCATTGCAGATCACCGGAGCAGACCTCTCTGCAAACATGTCTAAGAGATGCTACTCAGTTGGAAAATCACATTTCTCTTAAACACAACAGAACTATACTGATCAACCAGTTCTTCAGGATGTTGCTTGACAGCTGCAATGGTGTATTTTCTGGGCTTCACCCCAATTCAACAAACAAACTGCATGAGTTCAAAACTATGCGGGTTTCCTCATCTTCAGCTTAAAGAGAACCAATCACATCTCCCAGCCATACACTCTCCACGCTGCCTGCACACAAAATAAAACATTGTCTTTAAGATCTCATGTCTGATGAGCAAAGCTTTCCGTGACCAAATGCCAGATCACCTTACTACAGCACGGCTGCACTACAATCTGCCCAAGGGGCTCAAAGATCAGTTATCTAAAAACGACGGTCTTTCGGTGAGCCAAAGAACATACATTTAGGGATGTAGATCCCTTGGTAACCCAAAACAACCCAAAGCAAGTCTCTATGGAACTTTCTCCTGCTGCACCTTTGTCAAGTACAGCATCATGTGAGGCTCAGATGAGCACTGGAAACCCATCTGTTTTATATGGATAAGATTCCTAGGCCACTGAGGAGTATTCAGTCATCATCCTCTGCACCTTTGATGTCTTACACCCTTGGGATCCCGCCATCCTCTTAAGCATACTTGCATCAGCGCAAATATTGTTAAACAATAAATAAATATAATATTTTTGGTGATAAAGTCGCTCTAAATTACACATGCACTCACTGATATTTTTCCTGACACCAGCATTTTGAATTCATCTATTAAATTTCAGCATACAGGTGGGAAGAGCGATAATCTATAATCTAATACATAAACTTACTGGGTAACCCAAAAACTATATGATGTGCCCCTCCATGCAAAGCCCCATTCCAATGCCTAAGTATGGCTCTGTCCCATTGAGATTTCTGAAGAGATATTTTTCCACTCTAACGTTCTACTGATTTAAAACCATACAATCCATCTGCATCTATTTTATTTCTTGAATTAAGATTTGGAAATCGCACTACTAAATGACAGGGGAATGGTCAAAACAGGACTAGAAAAAAAGCTAAACAAAATCATTGAAGCTTTAAAACAGCTCCAAGTACTAACACAGAAGAGGAGAAAGGGGAAACAACAAGAAAACATGTATTCACACAGTTAGAAAGACAACAATGGGGTGGGCCATCATGACATAAGAAAGACTGCTGCAAAAAATTATATTTTAGAGGGTATGGAGGGTGCGAAAAACAGAAAAACTAAAAATAAGTCAAACTAAGAGGACCATTCAGTACCGGATGGTGGTGCTCATGATGCAAAAGCAGTACTGAAAACATCAGTGCCACATAAAATATCTATGTTCAAGACAAAAAGTGTGAAATAACATCAAAGACATCTTGCGATACAAACACTTCTCTCTGTTCTCTCTCCAGCCTCGCCCTGGTAAGGGAGCCACAAATATCAAAATATTTTCTTGGTGCCTACTCTGCGTTCCACACCCTGTTTCCAAGGTATCTCTGCCAAGCTATGCAAGAGATTTTACAGACCTGGCGTTTAATGTTTACCATCGGAGGACAAATGGCATGTTGGCGTCACTCTGAATAGTATCTATCGAACTGACATTACAGAGCTCACACATGCATCTCACTTGCTACACATATATGCATATTTGCATCAAACCTAAAATAAACCACACACAACCACATACAATAAAAAAAATAAAAAAACACTCATTACAAAGAATTAAAAAAAATACAGGCATGCGTAAATACATAGAGGGGCTTCGGTTTCAGACCTCTTCAGCCATTGTTTGGTCAAGTGTTGTTCATATTTCACTTGAGTCAGCACACTTCATGCACTGGTTATCTTCCACTATGAGTGACCGCATTTTGCTTGATCGCATCTGCACAGCAACCCAAAGGTAAGTGCACTTCAACTCGGGCCCGCTCCTTTATTTTTGTAATTTTTCAAATTATTTTTTAAAATACTGCCCATTTTTGCAAAAAAAGAAAAAATAATTCGATGGTTGCCAAAGCCAGACCTCTTGGCTTTGCCAGTGCTATACTGTTGTTACATGGTTTGTGCAGTACTTTCTAGCATAAGGTTACAGATCCGGTTTGATTCGGGGAAAAGATGACTGCCAACTAACCAGCCTCAAAGAAGGCGTTTTTGCCGCTGACTGTCGGATAATTTCCTTTTTTTTTATTTACAGATATTTGGCTCTCCTCTAAATCAGATCATTTGTCTCAAAAGGAACACAGAGCAACAGGTCCTGCTGCTTTTAAATATATATATGCTGAAATACATATTGCCTAGTTTAGAGGGGGGGCAATGCCACAATGAAGAAAAGAAGGTAGCAAAATTGATGCAATCATCTAACGAGTCACAGAGGAAAACAGGATATTAGTAGAATCTTGCTAGCGGACAGCTGTTTTCAGGCTAGAAGAATACTAATCAAGCCTTCAGACATGTCTAAAAAAAAAAAAAGAAATTCTGCGAATGAGAAACCAAGATATAGCAAAGGATCCCAAAGTTGTTTTCAGCAGCAGAGCGGTGCAGTCTGGACTCACTAAGTAAAGATGGGTCAAGGGTCGAGGAGACTATGGATTGGCATGGGGCCAATTCAAGTAAATTTTCGTCTTGATAGAGTTCTAATATTGAAAGAGTAATCAGGGAATACGGAAAGAGCATTTTAGGACAGAAGAGACAGAAACTGTGCAAAAGCAACCCAAACTTGGAGACAGTAACCCAGGAAGAACGGCAGAAAAGTGAAGGTTAACATAGGTGTGTAGGTACAGGTAAATGAGCATCACAAAGCAAGCCGTGGAGTGTAGACGTGCACGCGAGGTGTGCTGTGCACCCTAATCTATGCAGAGAAACGACCTGTGGCGCGCACTGGGCCTCCCCTATCATAGGCCCTGGTGCCACTGAGTCTGCTGCACTGATAGCTACGCCCCTGGGGGAGTCTTGCATGTGGTAGAGGGGGGCACCTATCATATTTGGGAGGCAGGTAGAGAGGAAGTTCTTTCAGTGCAGGGAACGCCGGTGGTGGTACTATTGGCAAACATCACACATTTCTTATAAAGGTGACAGCCATGTGACTAGGGTGCCCAGAGAATGGTTCAGGTCTCTATTACTGCTAGAAAGGAACCAAAGCCGACATGATGCTTCACCCCAGGTCTTCGCGCCTCTAGTCCGTCCACGAGGCACTCATCTGACTCCTCTACATGCAGCTCCCTGACCGCTTCCTTTTTAGAGGCTTGGAAACTATAACTTGACGAATGTGTTTTCTCTTGACCACATTGCTGGCGAGTGGAGTATTTTGTTTACTGGAATGCTGTGTACAGAAGCGCCGTCTTGCCCTCGATCACAAGGTTTTCATGTGCAAGCCCTGCAGCTATTTTGGACGCTGCATTGACTCAGATGTTGAAAGGACTGTGCGATAAAAGAAATCCGTGACTAATGTGTTTTATAGTATAACAGAAGCAGAAGAGGACCCATTCTAACAAACAAACAGCTGCAGAGTATTAAAGCCAAAATCATTTTGGAATGTGTGACGTTTCAAGCATACATAAAATGCTTTCATGTCTACTTTAATGACGGCCACTGTTGGACGACCATGTTCTGCTCCTTCCTACAGTAAAATTGCATCTTGAATTGCTAATTACTGTTCATTTTGTACAAGACCACTAACTTTTCAAGCATGGTTGAAATGAGACTATCGTCCCCATTGGTTTTGGACTAGCTAAAATCCAACAAAATATGGAGTTGATAAGTTGTACTTTAAAACATGTTACCACAAGGGGCAAGAAGACATCAGCCTTACTTGTCACAAAAAGCTGAACGACTAAAGACTGAACTGTTTACTTCAACACGCTCGTAATATGTTTACATATTAATACTTTTAAGTGACTTAGAGGTAGTTGATGGGTAACACTGGCTAAGAATGGCACATGGCTAGGATGGCTGGAAGAATTCCGTCATCGATGAGAGCTGAAGAACAATAATATTTTTTAGAGCAAGTTTTCGTAGCTCCAAAACTCTCCTTGGTGTTTCACACTCGAGCAGTCCTTTGCAGGGCCCACAAGGATGGCGTGGAGACAACTTCAAGAGCCTTTAGAACAACCCCATCAAACAAACCATGCAAAGGAGAGTTGGAGGACCTTTTGTTTCAGCGTCTCTACCCCCTGGAAACCCAACCTCTTCCTTTGAACCACTCTGCTGGGTTTTCTGTAAATGTGTTTTTTCTTATTTTGTAAGTATGGACTCCGGCTTCTCTCCTACACTGCGAGTTGTGCTTCCTCTTGGTATTGTCTGAACTATGTAAACTACATAAAATGCTAATTAATTTCGTTTCAGGAACGTGGGTGTGTAGGGGCTTCCTGGTAACAACCCGGGCACCACGTCTGGTCAGATAAATGGAATCATTAGGGGCACACACGAGAAAGAAATAAAAAAGCCAAGCTAAGCATGGAAATCTGCTAGTAACAGAAGTAGAGAACTGCATTGGAGAACGGATGATACAGAGGCAAAGCCGAATCTCTCTGCATGTCAATCAAAATTCAAATCCAAAGCACGGAGGAATGTATACTAAGCAGAATACATATCTAAAATGTGTATGTTTCAAGCTTGGAGCCAGTCTCTCACCGAGAAACACTGCACAAGGCTCTTCACACAGCACAAGCCAGACGTGTTGTACTGCCAATGATCGTTTCAGATTAAGTGACCAATAATCCCCTGTCAAAAATGCATGGTACATCACGGTCCTCGTGATTAGGAAATCTCTCCACCCATTAGAAGTCTAGTGAGCTTTTGGAAAGTAGGAATGAAATGAGGTAATGCAGGGGTGACATCAGCTGACAAGTTATGCGTTACTTAGACTGATTCCTCCAGTGGCTGCTACTGCCTTAGTGTTTCTTGCAATGAACTGGGCTGGTGACAGGACTTCCTGCAATCTAGAGCAGAGTGGACATTTTATGCCAGCGCTACACATTATGAAGCACCCAAACAATGCTCTGACTGTTGAACACCAGCCAACCTACAAATAAAACATTCTACTTGTGAGGAGGGGACGTGGCTTTGGCGGAGCAGGGGTCTAGAGCTACCTGAGAAGCACTACGCCCTCCACAACCCCCCACACCTTCTCCCCACTCAAAAAACAACGGGTTGCTGAGGCTTTCACTCATGTACTGAGGTGTTTTCACCACCCCTTAATGGGCATCAGCTGCTTACAGCCTCTAAACAATCATTTGCAATGCTGATAGGTTGCACCTATACAAGAGCTATTGGCTTTGCCAATGTGTTTTACCCATGTACTACACCTGCGTGTCTGTTGTTCAGCATGGCTAAAAGTTAGTGGTGTCGGAGAGTGGCGTGTAGTGTCAGAGTGGAATGGCTAAGTATGGAGTAGAGTGTTGTAAAGTAGAGTAGCAGACCGTGGCTTATATTGGCATGGCATAGTGTGGAGTTGCGAGGAGTCGCACACACGAGTGGCGTAGAGTGGACAGGTGTAGAGTGCAGTGTTGTAGAGTGCAGTGTTGCAGAGTATAGTGGCTTTGGGTGCAGTGGCAATGGGTTCAGTGGCACACAATGCAGCATCTAAGAATGCAGTGGTGTAGATTAGAGTGATTCGTAGTAGAGTACAGTGGTGCCCAGTGCAGTGGTGCAGAGTTAAGTGGCGCAGAATAGTCATGTAGAGTCGAGTGGCGTAGGGTTGACTGATGCAGAGGGCAGTGGCACAGAGTAGATTTGTGGCAGAGAGAGGTGATTGCGTGCTGACGTCATCAGATGTCACTGGGGGAGGTCTGGGAGGGGTCTGAGGTGGAGTAGGAAGGGCTTCTCCTTCCATCCCTGACTTGGGGGGTGGGAGGTAAGCCCACGGAGGGAACGCTCGCGCTCCCACTGAGCTCATGTGCGAGGATGTAATGGTTACGTCCTCGGCACAGGAGGACTGTGCTGGTGGACGTAACCATTACGTCCCACCGCACAGAAGTGGTTAAATGTATTTGTGGGGAACGGTCAGTACAGAAGAACTCTGTAATCCTCATTAAAACCACCATTAGCTCAAGCCCTGTATTCTGCCCTCAACAAAGTCACACACCAAATCTTAGACTGCGGAAAAGTCCAACGCAGATCAGCAAGTTAATCATATCACCATCCCAAAATAAAATAAAAACGTCATCAGATGAGGTAACAGTTATTGTACGCTACACTAGCAAAACAGGTAGATGTGAATTTCCCTTTCAGGACCACCTCTGCATGTCACCTTTCCACATCTGCATCTAAAAGTAAATTCATTATATAGCATGCACACTATAAAGGCAACAAACATAAGGAAATAAGATGAAATCTCGCCTTTACTTTCAATTCAATGAGCCCGCACACTGTGAGGGCAGGTGCAGTGAGCCTCTACTTTGATTGCTTGCCATCAATGCTTTACTGACGAGCACTGAAGTCGCCAATCAGGTGGGGCTCACCTGGACTCCTTTTTGGGGACTGGCATTTATTTTTCTATATCAGACTTTGACCCAGAGCAAGAGAGAGAAAACACACAAAAGGGGCAGAAGGATGAAGAGAAAGATGGAAAAACAGCGATAAAAAATAGAGTAAAGAAGAAAGGAACCTAAAAGAATGAGATAAAAGGGCAAGGAGTGTCTGGTGGTTGTTGAGAAAGATATAAGGTGGAACCAAGAACACATATCCTTGATATTGGGAATCCTCGTCATTCGATAGCGCTGGCCGCAGGCTTCTCAGTAAAACTTTAGGCACCAGCACCTTACAAGTTAAGCACTGCTCGGCATTCTAAGATGCATCAATGCATCAAAAAAAATCACCTATAAAATTGTGGCAATGGATGGCTTTAAAAGAAAGATGGCCGCAACTGTATATTAAGTATGGTTCTTCAGAAAGTTACTTTGCTTGGAAAACAAACACACAAGATCCAAAAATACATAGATCAATTTTTTACATTAAGTTGTGGCTGGTAAAATATCTCCGACTAGTGTCTAGACTACAGCCAGCATATCTATAGCCAACCATATTACGGCTCAGATCATAATCAGGGCCACTGGAATTATGCCTCAGAGCAGGCCCAAATTATGCCGTACAGTTAATTTATGCGACCAGAAAAGGCAAATTATGTGGTATAATGCACCACATACTGTGATAGTTTTACATTTTTTGTTGTCGTCATCTTCACGCCTGGTAACAGGATCTGAGAAAAGAGTTCACCTTAATTAGTACCAATTTAACACTCAAATACAACAACTAGTGACTGAAAGATGACCAACCAACCTTTGCAAAAAGCCTTCTGGTGCACAGGAACCTGAGTCACCATATTTTTCTAACTTTTGATCCATTTCAGCAAGAAACACTTTTTTTAAAAAAAATCTGAAGATTATGCAACAGATAATGGATTACGTGGCAAATGCAGCTAATCCATTATTATGCGGAAATCGCAGTGGCTGTAGAATCCCATAATTCCAGTGGCCCTGACATAATATATCTCTTATTACCGTGTTTACCTGGCTTCTGGGAAGCCTAAGCACTAAACAAGACGTGATTTTTCCAGAAAAAATATTTACAAGGATACATTTTAAATGATCCATGAACCCAACAATGTGAAATCAGTGTTTTATTTCAAAGAGCCTTTCAGTATGCGGTACGACTTGTGTTTTTTTTTTTTTCCCCAAATCTAGAGACCAAAGAAAAGAATAACGTGATCAGAGCTTTGATAAAATATTTTTACAGACGATAAGCAATTACATGCTTTGCACGGCAGGCAATAAGGCCAAAACGCTCAAATGATTACTCGAGAAGACATAAAAGGCAGGAAATAGTTAAATGAGGTTTTAACAAATAAAAACATTTGAAGTGAATGGGTGATAAAACAAACACCAGCCTTGTTTGGACGCTGTTCCACATTAAATATACTTGCACATCAAGGTTCTCCCAAACAGAACCGGAGGAACTGACTAACCAGATGCTCAGTCTGCCTTCTTCTAGGGGATCAGTGCAAACACTGCAAAAACAGAATACTAGCATCAAGAGCTCCTCTTGCAAGCTCGGTCTCAATGGGTATGATTTCATACGGTAGAAGGGACATGGACTTTACAATAAGACCCACATTCTTTTACCCACCAACTGCAAGGGTGTTTTAATTTCAGCAAATGCATTAAGTGCTATTGCCAGAAAAAAAAAATACGAAGGGCACTTTGTCTTGCTCCATCCATCGTAACCATGACTCTTTGTAGCTTTAATAACAAGTCAAAGGCGGACCGGGCCATGCTCCAATGTGGGCGTGAAAGAGGCCTGGTGGGTGGAAGACGCAGAGGGATAAAATGTCAGTGGGGTGAGCTGGTTTGAAAAACCATGTCTTCCAGGCATGCTGGATAGCTCGGTGGTCCCATGGTTAGATTTTAAAATAAATGAGGGAGTATTCCATTCTTTCGCTCCTTAGAACTTAGCGGCTCAGCATTTTCTGGTGATTCTCCTACTCCTTGTAACATAACATGGATTTGTAGAGCACAAACTTGTCACCCGTGTGGGTATCCAGGTTCTGAGTAGGTGCAGGCTATCCAAACAGGTTCAGTTGAAGAGACAGGTTTTTAGTTTCTTGCGGAACCCCATAAGAGACATGACTATCCTAATGTGCTGTGGCGGTCGTGCCACGATTTGGCTGCCACGTAAGAGAACACCCTGCCTCCTGCCTTGCTTTTATGGAGACGGGGTGGGAGGGAATGAGGCCAAGAAGAGGTTCCTCGTTGGTTGCTGGAAATGTAGTTGGTGGTTTAGGTAGGTGGGGCCCAGATAGTGTAGTGCCTTGTAGGTGTGAGTATCTTGACCCAGTAGCTTTTCTGAATGAGAAGCCACTGAAGTTGTCAGAATTGAGGTGTTATGTGCATGCAGCAAGGAAGGGTGAGTACTAATCGGGCTGCAGCGTTTCGGATGGGTTGCAGCTTGTACAGGAAGAGTTTGGCGATGTTGTAGTAAAGGCTGTTGCCGTAGTCCACTCTTCTTGTGATGAGGGCCCGGGTGACTGTCTTTCTGTGTTGAGAGGGAGTCATTTGATGATTTTTCTCAGCATGTGAAGTCTGCGACAGCAGACGAGGGTGACGGTGTTTATCTGATGTCTCATGGTGATGTTGCTGTCCAAGATGATGACCTGATGTCCGTCTGGTCAGCATTGAGTCTGAGGCACCTATCTCTCATCCAGTTGGCCACGTTGGTCATGTACATTTTGAAGTTACTTTTGTTGAGTTTGTATGTCCCAATGATGCTCGCTAGAGGAGTCATGCACAAGTTGAAGAGAGTCAGGCTGAGTGAAGAGCCTTGTTGGACTCTGCAGATGAGGTCCTTAGGTTCTGGGGTGAAAGGAGGAAATGTGACCTGTTGCATTCCTCCGGTCAGGAAGGAGGCTATCCACTTGACAGCTGGCCTTTGGATTCCGGTTTCGTGGAGTCTGGTGTGTGTGGTGTGAGACTGTGTCGAAAGGGGCAGAAAGATCCAGGAGGTTGATTGCAGTAGTCTGGCCTTGACCTAGTATGATGCTAATGTGGTCTGCTGCTGAGATGAGGGCTGTCTTGGTGCTGTGGTTGGTGCAGAAGCCTGACTGCGAGCTGTCCAGTAGTTCATGATGGACAAGGTAGTAGGAGAGCTGACAGTAAATTGCCTTTTCTATGACTTTGGCTGGGAAGGGGAGCAGGCAGATGGGTCGGTAGTTGTTGAGAACTTCAGGGACCAACAATGGTTTCTTGAGGAGCAGGCTGACTCTGGTGTGTTTCCAGGCATCCAGGAAAGTGGCTTTAGCAACAGAGGTGTTGATCATCAATTTGAGTGCTGTGCTTATCATGTGTCTCCCTAGGATGAAGAAGTGATTTCAGCATTGGTCTGTGGGGGCCCCAAGTGTATGGATTCCATTATGGCCACTGCGTGTTCGTTGGTCAGTGGGGTCCACTCTGTGAGAGGGGTGACCTTAGTGGTGGAGGTCGGAGGTGAGAGAGGGATGGAAGGGTGTGATTGAGGGTTGAAGTGCCTGTTGACTGTAGATTTCTTGTCATGGAAGAAGTCAGATAGTTGGTTGCAGAGTGCTTGTGATGGGGTGATGGGAGCTGGAGGTGGCTGCAGGATGGATGAAGTCCTTCAGAATGGTGAATAGTTCTGTATTTGTTGTTACTGGCTTCAATCCTCTGGGTCAGAGTGTTCTTTTTGGTCTCTTTCAGTTCATGATGGTAAATCTTGAGCAAGGTCTTGAAGGCATTCCTGGGCCGGGCACTTGTGAGGTTCTCCATTTTCTTTCTAACTGTGTACATCGCCTCTTGGACTCTGAGCACGTCAGCATACCAGCTCGTTTTTTGGCTTATCCTCTTTGAGTTGGTTTTTTTGAGGGGTGTGAGGATGTTGGCACTGGTGGAGAGCCATTTATTCAAACAGTCTACGTTATTTCTGGTGTCTTTGGAGAAGGTAGTGGGGTGGAGTTCGAGGGTGTTGAGCCAAGTGACTTTGGTTACATTCTTCCAGCTGCAGCTAGGGATGCATGGCCTTTCAGTCAGTGCAGTAAGATGTTAAAGTGTATGATGAAGTGGCCCATCCAAGTGAGCGGGGAGATGTGGCTGATCTTGATTTTGTCACTGGAGCTAAAGGTGGGGTCATGGGTGTGCTTTGCAGTGTGTGTGGGCCCCTTCACGAGTTGAGTGAGGCCGATGTCTTGTAAGCTGTGTACTAGGTCTGTGGTGTTGGAGTCTGCAAGGTCAACAAGATGGAAGTAGAGGTCACCTAAGAGTGAGAAGTCTTTTGTGTTAATGGCAAGGGGGTGACAAGGTCAGAGAGGAGGTTGCTGAAGTTGCTGCAGGATCTCGGTGGGCAGTATGCAAGGATCCCCCAATGATGGATTTGCCTTCTGCCTGGAACTTGAAATGTATGTGTTCTACAAAAGTAGATTCTGGTTCATTGATGGAGGTGCATTTGATGGTGTCTTTGTGGATGAAGGAGATGCCGCCTCCTGGTTTCGTGGTTCGGTTCTAGTGCATGATCTTGTATCCTGGTGGGATGTCATTGGCATTGTCAGGGGCCGACGAAGGGCTGAGCCAGGTTTTGGTGAGAAAGATAAGGTCAGGTGTGTGGGTGTTGATGAGGTTTCAGACCTCAGTGGCATTCTTGTTAAGCGAGCAGGTGTTGAGGAACATGCATGAGAGTGATTGTTAGTGAGTATGTGAGGTGCTGTGCAATGTGTGGGAGGTGGAGTCAGGACAGGTGCAGTTGAGTAGGTGGGTCTGGAGGGTGCGAGGGTTCGTTGGCAGTTGAAAAGGAAGTGTAAGCATGTGAAAGGACCGGCAGGATTGGAGTGCGGCGAGAAAGCAGCGGTGTTGGTCGCATCTGGGGTTAAGTCGCAGGAATTCCTTGGGCAGTATCTATGTTCCTGACGCTGGGCGTGGTCAAGGCATGGACAGGCACTGACGGGCCCTTTACAGAGCAGAGCCAGAGTACACATGCCCTTCCATATGCATGCTACCAACGTTGTGTAGAAATTGTGCAAAGTGGGAGGCCAGCATTTCATCAGTGAAAAGCACAGGCTTTTGCAAAGCTTATATTCACAGCAAGTTTATAGAGGGGGTTCTTCATTATTACCAAAGAGAATGTCTGTAACAGCGACTGAAGGACAGAGCACAGTGGAGCCACTCTTTTAAACTCATGGTCTGCACATGGGTAACAGGGAAAAATACAGTGAAATGCCAACTTGCGGATTTGTAATAATATATTACATGTTATGTTTCACCACCCTTGGTTTCGAAATGACAAGTTGAGGGAGGATAAAAAGATAAAAACCACGAAAAACAAAGTTCTTGGCTTTGTGTTGTACTAGGGTTGGTTCATAACAGATAAGAGTTTTTGCATGTGTACTCTTTCAAAAGGTAGGAAAAACAAGAAGTGCTAGACCCACACCAGAATGTCATATCCATATAGGATACATTTACACTCAAATTAACACAACTTATTTACATACTGGCTATACTGGAAACCTGACATGGATCTAATCCAACTGGAACAACGCTCAACACCCATGTTGCAGGTTTTTTTGGATGGAACGGAAGGGGTAATAAGTGACACGGCTGAAGTGCTGCAGGTTATTAGCAAAGCAAATAAGCAGTGCTAGCCTTAGAAAGATGGACAGCCGATGAAGGGCAGGAATAATGATCTAGCAGCAAATAAAAGGAAGCTCCTGCCAAGTGGCAGCATCGTGGTACTCCATAATATGAACCCTATCGAAGAATTAGCACTTGTTGATTGAACCAATTGGGAGGTAGATTAAATGTTACAGAGCCGCTCTGAAAGCGCTGACACAACAAGTCAACCCATTTCTAAAATATTATTTGTTTGACCACACCTCGTGTCAAATGGCTGTGCAACAGCGGCTACAGAGAATAAAGGCATTTCTCCTACTTTTGCAATTGGTGCTTGGGACACCCAATGTAATAGTAGGGTGAAAGTCATAAATAAACCAAACAGCAGCAATGCTAGCAGGTCTGACTTTGTGGGCATGTTGGTAAGAGTTTGGCCAAGGATAGAAGTGTTTGCATGTGGTGCCCCTAGAAAGAAAATGCCATAATGAAACCCCTTTTTGGGCTAGAATAGTATGGAAGCTGGTGTAGGGCCTCCTTGCTGAACTGGTTGCATCACTTTATCTAATCTGTACCTTCACAGAAATGTGTCAAATGATTCAGAAGAGGACGTCTGTGTTGAACGAGAACCTAAGAGGCATTCACAGCAAAAGATTTGTAGATAATCTTGTTTGAACGGACATCCAATGAGACCCCAGCTGGAGATAATGTGAACACGCAATGGAAGGACGTTTGTATTGTTGATGAAATACTGCCTGGTGAAAATGTTGTATCCATAAGAGTTAGCAAAATCATCTGGCAATTAAATGCTATGAGTACAACAGGGATGTCAGATTGCACTTGGTACTTACTATTTCTGTGCATCTGACACAAATGTTGACCTTATGTGCAAGGCTATGTTTCCTATGTAGTTTTTTGTACTTCAGGAAGTTTGGATTTAAAGTGAACTTGAATGGCACAGTGTGGCGCTGTAAGGTAAATAGTTGTGCTGGTTACAGGTGGCACGCGGGGGAAGGATGTAAAGAAATCAAGTGTAGTTGGGAAGTAAGGAAAATAGGGGTAGAATGCCAAGATCCTGTTAATTACGTGCAGATCATTAGATGTTTTATGACTTTTTAGGTAAGCACTTTGGTGGAACAGTCAGGAACATAGCATCTAATGTATCTTTTGAGATCTAACATTTCACAAAGAAATCAAAAGAAAATAAAAAAAGCTAATCGTTTAATTTATTTTAATTTTAGCCATTGTTAACATTAAATATATAGAATTGTTACAAAGGATTTTTTTATTTTGAAGTTATTATTTTGGTATATAAATAAGGGCACATTGTGTCATGAAAAGGGGAAAAGTAAAGGGATGTTTCTGAAAGATAATGGAAACATGTTATGGAAGCAAAGATGGTTGGAAAGGTACGGAAGTAAAGATAATATTATACAATAAGCAAATACACCTACATATAATAAGAGGGTTTTTTTTTTTTTAGAATTTGAAAGTGGTATATATTAAGTACTAGTGCAAGGCTTTTTGTTGTCATAGGCTGGTAATATCAATGTGGCAACAGCAGCAGAACTTGCACAGATGGAGAGTATTTTGTTGCATTTGTAAGAAAGCATGTGTGTGCATTTACATTATCAAACGTCGGTAGCAGTGAGCATACACAAAAGGCCAGTAGTTTTTTTCCATCTTCAAGAGAGCTTTGATGCTTAGTTCGTGAACAAAAAACATAGCACCAGCATCATGTTATCATGGCAGGAAATTAAAACATTCAATGTCCAAGTGTGATAGTGACTCTCACTGCCTCTTTATAATAGGCTGAGGTACGGAAACAGTAGCCACATCCTAAACAACACGGCTACTAATCAGCCATGAAAAATTGGCAGCAAAGTAAATACATCAAAGAACTTAGAGTGATTTACAAGCAACACATCTTATTGTATCTGCAGTCTCACAAAAGGACTACTTGATGCTTTATCATTAAAACACAATGGACACATGACTGTAACTACTCACAAAATGCTGTGGCTTCATGGAAAACCCTTCCTAGCGATGGCAAACCATAGAAAACTAAACAAAGCCAATGACTGAAAAGGGCTGGCATAAACCTCAGTCACTCTCTGACATGCTTCTTGTTGAACTGCTTTTGAAGAACTGATGAAACAAGGCCTGCCAAACAGATAAAGCTGTTTGTAGCCAGACCCACAAACGAAGCGCGAAAAAAAACGTTACAGGAATATCTGGTAAAACAAATTAGGAAACAAGAAAAGTGCTTTTACTACTAATTCAAGTCCGGTTTCTTGAAGCAGATGCCTTTCCAAGTGGTAGCTCCTTGTGCAGTAAGGGAGCACTGCTAGCGGGGTTGGGGTAGAGGAGTGTTGCTCTCAAGCTGAATATTGCTGGGAATGGGAGCAAAGAGACTGGCCACAGATGTGGGGAAAGAACTATGGTGAATAAAAGAAGAAGATAAATTGTGGCAAAAAGCGGGGATGAAGATTAAACGAGCACAACACAGAATGATGAGGTGGGGAAAGGACGGAAGAGTTTAAGAGAAGGCAGAAGGACACAGAAAGGAAAGGGACGGAATGGTGAACAAAAACAGTGAGGAGTTGGGAACATGGGAGAGTAGGCAAGCAATTATATATGAACAGGCGGATATGCTAGCAGTTCTAGAAACAGACAGGAAGAAGGGGGGGGCAGCAGAGGAACAAGCTAGAAGGGGAGAGTGTCAGGATTTAAACAAGCATTTTCAATGCAACAGGTCTCACGATTGTTCGAGTTAGAGCTATTAGCTTTGTAAACTCTTAACTGGACTTTTCTTGCCACACAAAAAACGCAGCGCGATCGTGCTAAAATTGAAAACAGAAAAACCGAGCCCGATCGCACTATGTAAACCCCAGCGCGATCCCGCCGCATGGAAAATAAACAGATAAAGTAGTCCAGAAACCATGCTGAAAACATCGAGCCTCGTGTTTTTAGTAGTTTAACAGAGCTGTGTAGGTGGGCTAAACACCAGAAAAGGCATGACGTATACATACATGCCTTTCACAAATGAAAGCAAGTGGATTTTAAAAGGCAAGCCCACAAACCAATGAAAGTGACTGATGTGACATGGGCGTGGTTGGAAGCCCAAAGAGAGATTACTACAAGGGACGGAGCGCTTTGTGCTCACCTCTAAAAAGGGAGGTGGTGAACTGAAGTCGAGAGGGAAAAAGAGAAGAGAGTTATGGATTAAAAAAGCAAAACGCATGATTTCAACAAAGACACTATGTTCATAACAATGACAAAAATGAAATAGCTGCTCATAAAGGACGCAGTCATTAACTATTCTGTTTTAGTGCAACTCAGTTAAATATCAGTGGAAAGTCTTTACACCCGAATCCAACAAGATATGTGCTACACTACACCTCTACTTTTAATTTGTCTTGGCCTTCATTCGCCTTTTATGCATTTAATCTCTAATTTCCATCAGCAACTGGGATTAGGGAAAATAATCTCTCTGCTAGTTGAATAGGACTATATGCTTTAGAACTGAAAGAAAAGCGACAAAGCTAAGGTGCCATGCACAGCCCTCACTGAGGTTTGGTACACGCAGTGGCAGAATACTCCTCTTACCCATGGAGGCAGCGGGATCTTTACCTCAGTGTGAGGACCCGAGGGCCTGCACTAGAGAATGGGGCTGGGGCCTCTAGATTAGAATTTGGGAGCACCTAGTGAAGGGTCCTAACACATGATCAATCAGGGTAATTAACCAGAGGGACAGGGCGTTTTTATAGGAGCATTTGTCTTATGATTGGCCATCAATGGTGTTTATGGTCACTAAATAGTTTATACGCGATGAACTGAAAAGTACTGATGTTGATATAGTTTTGTCGGTTTATAATTCATCACTACACTGAAATGACATGAAACTGAATTACAGTTCTGATTGAATCCATTCATTTAGGCTGTGGGAATCGGTGCCTACATAGTGGCCTGCTGCATACCCAGAGCATATAGACATTCATTCACACTATGCTTACAGAGTCAGGTGTGTACATTTTATAAAGTTGGTTTTCAAATGCTTTATCCAATGTCTACATACCGAGGGTACTCTATTGCAACATAGGCAGGTCCACCAGTCACGGAATTCTTTCTTTGCCATTTAAACGCATCTTTCCCAGCGACTCACTCTGGCTTTGGACGTAGTTTAATATGTTTGTTAAATAGTCCCATCAGAGAAAGGAATCGGCGCCATTTCATTTAGGTCGGCTGGAAGTCTGAACTAAAAGATGCTGTTTGGATAATCTGCTAAAAATGATTCTGCTTCTACTGGTAGCTGTTGAATTGCATGAGACAAAGACAGATTTGTTTTTTTCACAGACCTTGCCCATGACAGTGATGCTATTTTAACTTGTCCATTAATAATTGTGAAGGGAAAAATAGACCAAAGAGCTGAAATGTATGCAGCTCGTCTCGGTGGTGGGCCTTGATTCTAGTTACAACTCCATTTTGAAGTAACACAAATCAATAATTTTCACATTAGCACGCATACTTTACGGTGGACATGGATGCTGTGCTCCATCTTTTTTCTTAAAGTATTATCCATTTTGGCTAAGGACAATGACAAACCTATCTAAATTCAAAACGACTAACCGCAATATTCTAATTGTGATTATCTTTATTGTATTGAAACACATTAATAATTTAGATAGAATATGGATTAGTGAAACACAGACTTAACCCTGTTTCTTTAACAGTTTATCCTGGCTCTCTGCAGAACTGTTGTTGCTGCTGCACGCCTCTGTCTCCATGCTATGCCAGTTTCCTCGATCTTGAGCCTCTCGTAAGTTTACTTCTTCAGCATTCAGTACTAACATGAAATATGGAGGTCTACCATATAGAAAGTGTTCACTTACTCACGAACACGTGGTATGGAGATATGAAGATAACTGGAAATATACGCGTTACTTTTCAATGGTTCAATGGTGCATATAGAGAGGTGATGCTCAGGCAGGGAACCTCTCTGCATACTTTGTATGAGCCCTTACTAAAACACTTTAGATATAACTAAAAACAACGTCTCTATATAAATTGGCACACTTTCAAAAGCATTGCCAAAGCCTAAAGTGTCCAGCACATTGACAAATATGATGCTCGATTTAAAATAGTACGTCTGATCTGAGGAATTTATCCTAATTCTATGCAAACCTTTTCTTTCAAAGTGAAAGGTTTCTGTAAACACAAGTTTCCAGTAACCAGAAGGAATCTGAACAGGCAAAGCAATCATCTTGTTCTTCTCCCAACAAGAATTCTTCTGTAGCTGTCACTAAGGACAACTTTTATGTAGGTTCATAGATCTGGTGTGACGGGGCCTGATTTTTCTCTTCCAAGCTGGAGCCGTAGGTTCCAGCTACTTTGGGGTCTTGAAGAACAAGGTACTTACCTTTAGTAATGCCTTATCTGGTAGAGACAATATCTATCTGCAGGTTCCTTATCTTTGAATTCTCCCCAGGTGTCAGACTGGATCCGGAACATTTGTGAGCAATACCCCTGCGTGCAGTTGGGTGGCGTTGATCGGGTCGGCGTCCATCATCGGCATCGTCCATGCAGATATGGTGTCAGTTTCAATATAGATGCCACCCCGGCATGCTGACATCAGTTTCTTTTCATACCATTCCACCCAGAAATGGAGAGGCATAAAGAAACTGACTATTGGTGCATCAAAACTAAGGCCCTGAAAGGGGAGTCCCTGTCCCTAGACATCAGTTCGCAAGGCGGGTGGATGGGTGGGTTGGTAAGGAATCTACAACTAGATATTGTCTCTACCAGATAAGGCGTCCCCAAAGGTAAGTAACTTGTTCATCTGATGGAGCCTTCAAGCTGAAGATTCTTTACCTTTGAATAGATACCCAAGCAATACCAGCCCCAAAGGTGGGTGTACAAAACAAGGGCAAAGTATCCATCCCTACAGACCGGACCTTCCAGGCAGTAGTGTATGGTAAACGTGTGCAGGGATGCCCAAGTTGCCACCTGACAGAGGTCAAGGACTGGAACTCTGCATGCTAACAAAGTGAATGCAGCTGTAGCTCAGGTAATATAAGCATGCAAACTCTCAGGGGGTTGCTTTGTGGCCAGTGCGTAGCATATCTTAATGCAGAGTATGACCAATATGGAGATGGCCCACTTCTGCACTGCCCAACCTTTCTTCGCACCCACATAACCTACAAAGAGTTGGTCATCTACCCGGAACTCTTCTGTGCAATGAAGGTAGAATGCCAGTGCTCTTTTTGGGTCCAGGCGGTAGAGTCTTGTCTCTTCTCCTCCTTAGAAGGATGTGGGAGTGCGTAAGAAGTAGGTGATGGATTGGCCTACATGAAAGGGCGTAACCACTTTTGGCAGAAAGAAGGCCCTGGTGCAAAGCACTCCTTTGTCAGGATAGATGGAAAGGTAGGGTGGCTTAGATTACAATGCCTGCAGCTCACTCACCTCACGGGCAGATGTAATGGCCACAAGGAAAGCGGTTTTCAAAGTCAGAAGCCTGAGCGGACAATTGTGGAGAGGCTCAAAAGGAGCACACATCAGAAATGTCAAACCCAAATTAAGATCCAATTGGGGCATAATGAATGTGGATAGAGGAAAGAGATGTGCAGGACCTTTGAGGAACCTACTTAAAGTCAGGTTGATCAGGCAACTTCAAAGAAGAAATAGCTGACAACCTTTAAGAGTGCCCATAGCTGAGCCCTTCTGGGCCAGGGAAAGGATAAACAGCAGGACCTCAGAGAGAGGGGGAGAAAAGGGGTCAGACTTGTCTGTGCACCGTGCCACAAATTTCTTCCAACGACAGGCATATACGGTTTTGGTGGAGGGACACCTGGCAGCCAAGATTATGTTACAGACTTCGGGAGGAAGGTGAAAAGCAGTCAACTGCGCCGCTCATTCTCTGCATAAGAAAGAGAAGTGTGGACAAGGTCAGGTGCAGAACCCTTCCCTGCTGCTGCAACAGAAGATCCTCCCGAAAGGGCAGTCGGATCGGAGGATTGATTTGACATACTCAGCAGCTCAGGATACCGCACTGTGCCCAGCTTGAAGCTTGGGCCCAGTCGTTTGTTGATCTTCTTGATAAGTCAGGGCAAAAGTGGTATGGACAGAAAGGCATACAGAGGCCAGAGTTCCACTCAAGATGAAAAGCATCCCTGAGCGATTGCTGCCTTGGAAACTCCAACGTGCAAGATTGCTGACATTGCATGCTCTCTGTGGAGGCGATCAGATCTAACCAAGACTCTCCCCACTATTGAGAGACCTTGCGTCACCTCCGGATGGAGATGCCATTTGTGATCTGCCTGGCATGTTTGGCGGAGTTCATCTACTCTGGTGTTCAGAGAACCTGACAGATGTTTACCCACCATGGTTATGCACTGCTGTTCCAGCCACATCCAGAGGTTCAGAGCCACGTGACAAAGGCTCCACTGTAGATCTTTTACAGTTCCCTGCAAGATCAAGACTTTGTAGAGACATTCTCCTGATGCTGTGCCCATTGGAACTTCAGGCACAACTGCAGAGTCTGCCTATGCCATCTGGCATATGTCACCAGCAGAATACAGGAGGCCATGAGTCCCACCAGCCTCAGTCATTCTCACCGACATCCAGGACAGAGGCTGAAATATCAGTATCATAGCCTGAATATCCTGGCCTCACGAATCAGGAGGATAAGCCCAACACTGCACTAAAGGAAGCGTCTGAGAGGATGTCAGGTGTGACTTTTGCACATTTATAGTAAACCCCAGTGAATGTGAGAAGTTCACCGTAGTCTGGAGGTGGGAGAGAACATCCTGGGCACCAAAGATACATGAGGTGTGGATCTGTCACGGACATTGCCCGATGACAGGATCTACAGGGCTCGAAGCCAGTCTTTCTGGAGGACATCTTGGATGCACCAGGAGTAAAAACACTCAAAAAACACTCAACAAAGTTGAAAAAAGCCAGTCAGAAATTGACTGAGGGTAGCTCTCTTTGGATTAGCGCTTGCTGGCATGGAAATAAAATAACTGACATCAGCGTACTGGGGACGTGCCTATATAGGAACTGCGATGTCATATCTGGTGTGGATGACACCAACGATGGATGCAGAGACGATTGACACGAGCTAATGGCGTGCAGGGGTACTGCTCACAAACATTTTTCATATCCAGTCTGATGCCTGGGTAGAATGCAAAGGTAAGGAATCTGCAGCTAGAAGTCACTATCCGATTATGGAGGGATAATCTATTCCATTGAAACCTGACTTATCCAACCAAAAGAACACGAGGACAAACACGGATGGCACTTTGACATACCACTGTGCAATGCTCACGGGGCAAACTGCTCGACAGTCTCTGTAGGCAGCAATGAAAGCAAGGGACCAACACGGAATCCATGCTAGCCAGACGTCTTGATGGAAGTGCAGTGTGACAACATCCAGAACCCTCATCCGACAGCACAGAGATGTGCTCATCCTTCCCTTGCGGAAGCCTTTGCCTGGTTTTAAGGCACAATTCAAGAATTAAGCCCCAAGCCTTATTCAAATACACAAAGCCTATTGGGGCAAAGCCCCGGATGGGTTAGAAACACTCGCCACACATTACAAAACTCATGTCAACCATCTCCCAATGGATTAGACAAAGAAAAAACCTGCTAGAAGACTCCTGGTATTAAAGGTCACAAGTCTTCGTTGCACATCTCAGGGGTGAACTCATCCACCCGTGACTCAGAAAACTCTTGAAAAGAGAGCGGTTCAAGCAGATCTACTAAGCGGATTCTTAGGAGTAGCTGTGTAGGAGTGCTGGTTATGGACCCCTCGCATTCAGCGCGACCTACCGCCCTGCAAGTCTTACCTCCCAGACGGTCCCGCCATCCAAGTGAGCCGAAGGCGACAGTGCAGCGCCCTACTAAACCCTGCAACAGTGAGGCCCTGCTTGTGCGCGAGCACTGCAAGAGCCTGGTGCTCAAGGACTAGAGAATGCCACGAATTCAATTCTTTAAAAGTATTTCAGCAGGAAGCCAAGCAAACAAATCAGTTAGGCTATGGCCTTAAGGAGGCGCTGCTTTCAAGGATTCGGGTAGGTCGTATAGCTCAGTACAATTACAGAGCAGAAATCTGAAGCATAACAGGACACGCAAAGTTTAAATAATGCATGCGAGTGATCCACGACATTAATACGGTTCATAGCACACAGTAAAAAACAACATCTAAAACGAATCCACAACATACAACCAACACTATTAACACTGCCGAAGTAGAGAGTAGATACAAGGTCTCTCTGTGCCGACCGTGGGTGTGGGACCTCGCACCATCTATAAGGCTTTTTGTCAGCTTGGATTGGCACACCTTCGTGCAACTCTCCCCAAGAATATACGGGAAGCCTCGTACGCCCCATTCAGAAATGAGCATGAAAGTACTACCTCGCCTGCAGGGTTATGTAGGCCTTGATTCTATTTCATTCTTCTCGCCAGCTTTACAGCTGGAGCTAGGAGTCTGCCTGCTCTTCGTCAAATGGGGCATCTAAGGGCTGCTGAGTTTGTAGCACAGTGGAAAGTTTATCAGGTATTCACGTTTATTCAACTCCTTACTGCCCCCATACAAGAGGCAAAGGCCATTTTACCAAGGTCCCGAAACCTCAGATTACTCCTGTCTCGATGGACGCATTTTCTTCTCCTCGAATAATTATCCTCAGAAATCACACCCCTTTTTTAATGCTATGGATTGTGACGTATTTACAAGCACAACACGCATAAAAGGCAACGGTGTTTGTGTTAATTGCTCAGCAGAGACATGGTCCTGGAAGACCGCATTCAAAAGGACTTCTTTGGACAAAAGACTACAAGACTCGTTGAGTTGAAACTGTGAAATCGCAACAATTTACGTCAAAAATATGCATTGAGTTTGGAAAACTGAATCTACAGCATGACTAATAGAGGGCTTCCTCCAGATGATGTTCTGTGGTACTTACCGATGCTAAAATCTGAAATGGATTTTCAGGCAATGGCATCACTTTTCTTTTCAATAACTGTTAGAGAAAAGTCTGAAGTAAAATAATAAATCTTCTACTACAGTGACAGTGTCCTGTTATTTCAAAATAAATACATAACTGCAGATTATTTAATTGCGTTCTTTTATTTCGCAGACAAAGGAACAAATGCTCCGTAGGTGCTTCGTGCACTTCACTAAAATGTCTTCTTAATTTAATTTACTCTTTCATACTTTTTTTCATGTCCCACTGCAAGAGAGATATTCATCTGACTCCAGGAAACCAATATAATGAACACATAGAGCAGGGAAGCCAGGTAAAGAAAAACGGGGATTAAAAATGCTGCTGCAGGTTCTGAATCAATGTATGCAGTTCGGTTTTATTGATGAAGCCAATAATATGCTAGCATTCTCTTTCACAGCTCTATAATACATGTGGTATTTGCTAGGAGTCGTAAGACGCCCGTCCAGTGTAAAGTAAATGCACAGTTCTCTATACAAACTTTTTTTAAGAAACAAAAACCGAAAAGGTCATTCTAGAATGGTACTTTGTTTGATGATGTATAGTTGAGATCCTGAGGACTATTGTGACATCGCTCACTGGCAGCCCTTTAAAATTACTGCACATCTCAAAGACCAGACAGCAATGAGCCAAGAGGCCTAGGGATGGTTGAGTGCGCACATCTGTTAATTTAGTGCTGCTGGTTTTAGGTTTCTCCTCTTCTGTATCAAGTGAATCCTCTTGGCCGTCCTTCCACTGTGACCTCCATTCAACAGTGTGCTCAGCAGTCCTGGAATCTGCTCAATTATTTACCAGCCTCTCCCAGCTTCAGGTCTCTTTTTGTGAAGCTGTTCTGCTGAATCAGAACACACTCGAGGTGTAAAACCTTGGGAAGCTTTCCTTTAACTCTGTGGCAGATTTTGTAATGCATGAAAAATTGCACCAAACCTCAGGTCACATTTGTTTTTATTGCAAACCTCGGATCCTATATAAAATAATCATAAATACTCGCTTTCAATGACTTGTTAAAGTTCTAGAAAATATATTTGCAGATCATTTGTTTTTAATTCAAATTCTCAGTTCTGTCTCTGCGTCAAGTTTAAACCTGACATTTAGAAATGTCTAGTTCAGAAAGAGCTCCACATCTTGTATAAAGGGTCTGTTAATAAAAAAACGCACTTAAACGGTAAAAATAGGTACAACAACATCAACTCAAGAGTTCAGGTGTCTCCAGAAATCAACGAGTACATGTAGCAGGTCTTTGGAATAACTGTTTCAAACTTCAGAGCACAATCCCACCCATCTATCTAGCGCTCTTCTTATCCGAACAACAGCCAAGCTCAATAACTGACAGACCTAGTTAACCCCATACCTCAGTCCTTGATGACAGAATGGTGAGAGATTGAAATATCGAGAGTCTGTGTCTCTCACTCACTCATGGAGACCCTTGGTGCTCAAACGCTGCCCCAAACCATACTGGATAACTGCCCCTCTCTACATCTAATCACAGGGAAACCACAGTGACCTATTACACTAGTTGGTCACACAGACAAAACCGCTTTTCCTGTAACTCAGCAGAGCTTCAGTTCTGACAGAAATTCCCAAAAGTTTCAGCTCCTGAATCTAACACTCTTCTCTACTCTATCACTACACATCAACCAGACATAATCCCGGATTACGAGTTCAGTGGACGGTTTTGTCCGTCTGACGAACTTCCAACAGGGAGGTTGCCGCCATAGAGGCTACCTCACCGCTGGGCCCATTACGAGTTTCCCGCTAGGTCGGCAGGCAGAAACCTGAGTTTCCACCTGCCTAGCAGTAAACACCCTACAGCATTGTCTCCGGCTTGTAATCGAGCCGGCTGCAATGTTGTAGGATGCAGGGTGCACCAGCCAAGCAGACAGTGAACATTGCGACGGCCCCTTGCACCCGTTCTCCGCCAGCCTTTTCATGGTGGTGTTACCATCATCAAATCGCTGGCAGCGAACTAAGTCATACTCCTCAGGGCAGTGCTGGCCTGGCGGATTAGGACCTCCACGACCACCAGGACAACTAATCCTGGTGGTGCTGGCGGTCCAACCACAGCACAACCGCCATGGTCATAATGTGGCACTCGGACCTCCGCATTGGCAGCTGTCCAAACGCCACCACAAGTCAAGAGGCCACCAGACTCGTAACGACCGCCATAGTGCCCTAGACCACACTGCATGGCCCAAACAGGGTGCAAATAAAGTAACAGGCCTGTAGCATACTTCAACGCCCCCTAAGTAACATTCAAGAGCAGCAAAATTGTTCAGGTCTGGGTCAGGTCATGCATGATACTACACATCTTCAAACAGCTAAACCCTGCTACAGTGCTTCAGAACATGCTGCAGAACAGCATACAATGCCATCTAGTTATGCCTACTGACACACTAAATGGCTCTGATAGGCCACACTGTATCTCTACTATCGAACACTAGAACTAGAGTGTTCATCAATAAAAGGGAGGCAAAATGGATAGTACCCACTGCCACCCTACTTACTGAAGAAAGAACAAGAGAGACCATTCCTTGCTTTAGATACGCTGCCCACCATGAAAAATCAACAGCACCCTATCCCTACTCACATAGAGCAGTCATTGACATTAGTGGTTGTGCAATCCTGCTGAGAACGATAATACAGATTCATCCCTTTTGTCCTCACTGAATTTCAAGTCACAGTTCCAGTGGCAAATTGAAAACAAAAATGTACTGATCCCCAAAGCTCTCCTCTGAAACACGCAGCTGCTGCATTTAAAAATTTGAGCACAGAATATTGAGGAAGCGTAATCCTAAAGCCACCTCGGCTCCTTTAATCCATTTACAGCCACTCTCTTCATCTTACTCTTGCAGCTTTCTGCTTAATCTTTCTGTGACTTTTCCATCTTTCTTTGCTCAGTCTTTCCCATATGCGTCTTTTGCTCGCAGTAGTTGACTACAGATACAGAATAATAAGTGCTGGCCCTCAAAAATAAATGCTGGTGTCCCCCCACCGGCAACCACCAGCTCAAATTAAGCACTGCATAATCCAAGCTCTGCTCTCCCGCCTCCTGAAATACAGTACATTATCTACATGATCCTCCTTGAGAAAAACGCCAACAATGTCAAATGATCCAAAACACTAGAAGCCAGGCAGATAAGGAGCAACATCTGGATCAGAATCACTGCCAGTGTAAATGGGCTTGCTGGCTCCAGGTTTCAGAGAAATATGCTCTGAAAACCAGCTACATTAATGTCAAATATTCTGGCTCATTTGAAACTTTCGCAGATCTATGCCTTGTCCATTAGGTCCTTCCTATACAATATCCCTGATATCTCTGCAGACTGCATCACTTCTTGCAACACTTAATTCACTCCGAATAATATTTGTATCTTAATCAATTACGAAGCACCTGCTAAACAGCAAAGCAGAGGGGGCAGACATACATCAGACAAATATAAACACAGGAGATTAGGTTACTAACCACTTTAAAGGTAGATAAGAATCAGGTTTTAATTTTAAGACTACAAAGAGATGGATCCAAGTTGAAAGAACATGTCTTACTTAAGTGTTGAACTACAGTGCATACTTGTTAGGTTTGGATCAAGTTAGAATGCAAAATGTGATACCAAATCAAACATGGCCTCGTGAGAATGGCATAAGGAGAGTAGCATAGAACAGGAATGCTTTTGAAGTTACATGAAAATACATTTCTTGTACTCCTCTGCTACAAAAATATTTTTTCCTTGGAGGTAGGTACATCTCCTGTCTATAGCATCTAAGCATGAAAAGGGTTAAAACTTTAAACATTGATTTTACTCCACTACCGTTTATGGCTACACTCAATTCCATGAGGTAATTCACCAGCACTAAATATAATGTCTTAAAAGTCCTGGTAATCAATAAAACGTCATAAATAATGCATTTTGCCCCCTAAATAGTTGCCCATTGTGAAGTTGCGGTGAATCTGGCTTACTTACAAATGATAGGAACTGCATGAAGCAACAAGGAAGCTTAGGAGAGTTTTGGTCATATGACCACATTTAGAACGACGAGGACGGTTTACCGTAAGTTACTTTGCAGTGCTTTTAATATGTTGTGGTTTCTTTTGGAAGTAGCTCGGAAACCCTATCTATGAATTAGCCGCTTTGAATTCCTCTAAGGGTATGGGAACACTGTGGAACAGTGCGGACTCAACTTTAATGTCAACCACATCCTTCGGAATAATTATTTTCTCCAGAGGGAAGGAAGTTTTACTTTACTTAACTAGGTCAACCTCAGGCACCGTTAAGGGGACTTCCTGTTTATTTGAAAAAGCCCTTGTACAGGCTTGGGAGATGTGAGCAAAGAGGAAGTCTTCCAATTTTAGGACTGTCACGGCAAGGAAATAACCTACTTAACGCTTTGAAGAAAAGAGACCAAGAAAAATAGTCTACGTGGAAGCGTCGGTGGGGTACAGTTGCCAACGGGAAAGGACAGCGTAATATCCTGATGATACAGTTCCATAAATAAATGGCCCCAAGCGCAACATTTAGTATTATGAGGGCCACAGAACAGAAGCACCATTAATGATCACCTCACTCACTATGTATGTTTTGATCTGCTTAAGAATTGTATTCCTGGATTGAGGAAGGACTAACTTAGATTTCCAACATCCTCAAGCGACAGCAGTGGGGATAAAAAAAAAAAAAGGACAGAGCAGTAAAATGAGCTACCAAAGGTGCAATGCACTTACTACGTTGCTAAACTGAGGAAACTCACTAGAAAAAAGCAGTGACATGAACACAAAAGCACATAGTAACAATTGTTGAATTCCCATTAAAGTATACTCTGGTTGAGAATGTAGCCAGGTGCATACAGAAAGAGTGACCGGTAGTGGAGACCTTTTCAACTGGGCATTGAAAAAGCACAACTAAATTCCTAATTCATGTCTTACCTCATATTGTCTAGTAAGGTCAGAGTCCAAAAGGTCGATAACAGAGTGTGCAAGTGAAAATATGATTTAAAAGAGTGATGTCAAGATCGCTCCCTCATTACACAGCAGTGGCTCAACTAGATCTAGGAGAGAAGCAGGTTTTCTTCCTTCAAGCTTGTTACGGCTTGCTAGAAAGGGACTGATAACTGAAGTTAATTCTGAAATGCCCAACTTGAAGAAAATACAGAGGGCCTGATTGAGAGCTCAGTGGACGGTTACTCCGTCACAACAGTGATGACTACCTCATCGGCCGAAATCTAAATCCCATAGAACAGCATGGGAATTCGGTGGACGGAATGTCCGTCACCGTTATGATGGAGTACCCTGTCCACTGAGTTCTAAATCAGGCCCTAAGTTTGCAATATGCCATGTACTCGGCACAGAAAATGTTTATAGTGCCTTGAGACCACACTTTTCACATCAACACCATTTCCAGTAATTCCATCACCCTCCAATACCAGGCTGACGGTTCTTTCGTCACAAGCCTCCTCTAACTCCCAGCTCGTCCCTGTGGATATTCCGGAGGGCTCTGGCACCTCTTCTGCTCTCAGGGATCACCTTCATCTCAAATTCGCAAATGCTTCACGTTCCAGCGACATCCCCAGGGCTACCAAGCGCAGCGTAACCAGTAGAACCCAAGCTGAAAAGAATCACACGGGATGAATCCAAAATGCTACATTACAGGGGTCTGGAGCCCCTCCTTGGTCGAGAATTGACACAAGCATGCGCATGCGTTGTAAAGAAGGGGAAGTCTAGTTAATTTGAAAGAAAGTATCAGAATAACTTCAATAACGAATTCAAAAGTAAATGAAAAAGCAATTTAAATAATGACAGCCTTATTAAAACAGATGCCACCTGTTGGAAAGGCAGAATCGCACCTCCACCTGAGAACCACCAGCTAATTTCAAGCTATGTGAATAATTTAGGAAGACTGCTTGTATTAAATATCCTACAAGTGCTTATTGTGTCTGTATTATTTATTGCTCAGGAGGAAACGCCTTGTGAGTGGACGGCGACTCTCGTCTTTCTCCGACATCCACAGTAAAGAACCTGCGCCTAAAACTTCACTGGAAAAGGCAGATAAACGGTGTCTTGAGCGGTCCCGGCTCTGACAGGAAAGGGCGCGCTTGGCTCGTGGCTGCCGGCCCTACACTATGTGCCACACCCGTGAGGCATTCTGTGCAGAGGTCAGGAATGTGGGCACGCGACCACGGCAGTCTCACAATAATTTACCAAATACATAAACTGCTCTGCAGCTTTACACTTCCTGGAGCTCATTTAATGCGCGTGACTAGCCGCCTTCTACTTCTTCTCACCTTGGAACGGCTCTCTCTTCAAACTGGAGACAGACACTCCCCATCCCAGGGATTTCTGAACTGCATAAACATGCTATGCGATTTTTCAGTGCTTCCAGGGGTAGGGGTCTCTCTAGGGTGAATCCGGCGTAGGGTACACTAGGGGCAAAGGAACCTTCACTAGATCTGTCATCCTGCATAGAAAAAAAAAAGTTGAGTGTTCACATCTCCAAAAGAACAAGCAGAATCATAGCTCCGAATTTCTTGTCCATAAACAAGCGTTAGAGGACATATAGTTCAGTGCCGGTCGCGTTTCCGACGTGTGACTGAGCTGACGCAGTCCAATTAGTGTCATTCGCCACCTTCGCCTGTATGCTCGTCAGGGTAGTAAGCGCTATACAAATACTATTACAATACAACACTACCTATCTCTGGCTCTTAATGATCGAACTCCAACACTAGGTTTTGAACCTGGGTAGGGCGGATAAGAGTTATTTTCACATAAGACTTGATTATTTTCTCTTTTTGGATTACACAGTATTGGTAGCTAACTAGAAAAGAAGAAAAAGAGACAAAACATCATTCTTAAAAAACGCACGCACACAGGTAGGGGTGTTCCCGAAAAGGACCTACGTGTAAAATCTCCGCCACGGCATAGTATCTGAACGAGCAACGATGGTGTGGGATCATTTTTTAACAGATTCTGGTAGAACTTAGGGAAGTAAACACGTGTGTGGCTCCTTGAAGGCTGTTTTGCTCAAGCACAGCCCAACTAGCTCACCTGATGCTCTTGCTGAAAAGTGTGCATGTCAGTGGGTAGGAGAATGCAGAGTAGGTAGTTGGGAGACCTATAATCGCAGAACTTGTTCCCATTTTGATGATGACGGTAACACCAGTGTAAGCAGCACACATTCCAACCAGAACTGTCTATTGACAGCGGAGTAGTAGTCAGCGCCCTATCTGGAATAGGGAAAATAGCTGAGCCAATCAGAATGCTGGAATTAACCTCGGTGTTCTTGCATAATAACGCGAGACAACGCCCGAAGAAGGGCCATAAAGGAGGCTGGTATAGTTCACTTGTCTTCCTGGATTTGCTGCCTGGAAATGAAGTGTTCAGCCGGACCTGCTCAGGAGCAGTCCGTGAAATGGTGAGACTACGCACTGACTACTGGACCTCTCCGGTTCTGCCGGCTCCAGAATCACCACAGACCCGCCTCTGCACCATTCGCAGAGAAACTGCCAGGATGAGTCAACATCATATTCACTACACCTCACAGGCTCTGTTCATCACAAACCTTTCGAAGGCAACATCCAAGGAATCGCAAATCTCAGAATAGGCCAATCTAACAAGAAAACGATAATGTTGAAAGTTTGCCCGAAGTGGTTTTACACCTCCAGTTTTGATCTCTCAGCGCTTCGAGGATATATGATTAAGGCTGTATTTAAAATGAATTTCACAGTGGAAGATGGGATGCCAACAAGATTCCCTGAAACCCCCTCCAAGTGCTTCTCACTAGTTTTCGGAGGTCTACATCAAAGCGCGTCCTGATAGATTTGATTAAAAATCAAAAACAAAATAGAAATATATAGTTCACAAAGTTGCATAAACCTGGACAGGTTCAAAGATAAACTACATGATGTTAATCATAAATATGTGGTGTCTAGAAGACGAGAGATTAATTTAGTATGAGCACCCGTCTGTGGATATCTTTATTAAGAAACAGCTAAAATTCTGCTGCAAATTTTCACACAGTGTCTCATTTCCACTACTGGTACATAATTAACGACCAGCTGTTGCGAGCGGCCTACCTGCTAAAGCCTTGATGCGCGATCGCTCAAACAAGCGCGCGGAGCTGTTCTCATTGTCCCACTCGTCATCCCAGCGGTTGTTGACATCGGTATATTGTTGCTGGATTTCCATGTGGTCGTAATCCGTTGCTACCGCCGTCATCTTCGCTTTCTCTACACACTCTTCGTCATCAGTTTATGTTTCCAAAAATCTGTTGAGAAAAGACAAACACATGGCAATTAAATCAAATGCAACAATAATAATAATACACATTCATAAGAAATCTACTCCCGCTCCCTGGATGGGTAGAATCTTTTTCAAAGGCCCGTCTCCCATACATACTCCTTGAACGCTCCCACACCCAAATACCTCGTGACAAGATTGAACTCCAAAACCCCAACCACCTTATCTGCTCAGGTGTACTCTAACTGCTGCTTTGAAAACAAGCATTGGCAAAGCCAATTGGTCTGGCATTTTCTGCCAACCTTTGGCTTTGCCAGTGTTTATGAATGGAATTTGTAAAACTGTTCAAGGGGACTACCGTTTGTGTAAGTGCAATTTGTGCAAAAGCGGAAAGCCATCACTTCCAGAGAGGTAAGCCCAGTGGCGTAGCGTGGGTTGTCAGCACCCGGGGCAAGGCAAGTAATTTGCGCCCCCTAACCCGGGGCAAGGCAAGTAATTTGTGCCCCCTAACCCGTGGATTTAGTCTCTTCCAAGATGTTGCGGCCGGCCCCCCCTCCACCCCCCGCGCTAAGCCACTGGGTAAGCCAGTGGCTGAAATGGGCAGACCCCGTGCCCCTTGCGGCATTTTGTAGTGGGCTGAACTAAAATGCGACTGAGACAATGACAGACCAATAGATTAAAAGAACTGACTAAAAACACCGATAAGTATATAATTTTATTAAAATCAAAAGGTACTTTCTAACGCTAGACTCGAGATGTAAAAGCACAGGCAATAGATCCCAAGTTGCAACTGCTCCTCCCCTGCAATGGTTCACCCTGCACTTCCTGCAGTGGTCACACCGGTATGTTCTTCTGAGGCACACTGAAGACACATCTCAGGTAAAATCAGTTCTGCCCGACACTAATCTTCAACCCACTGCTGAAGGTAGAACATACGCTATGAGGAAACTGTGATCGAGGAGGGTCCCTGTGTCGCTTGCCCGTGAAAGTAACCGCGTTGATGTTATAAAAATGAATGTGTGACACTCAAAACGGTCACTTGTCAGAGAGCAAAATCTACATCACGTGGAATAGATGGAAAAATGTAATCAAGATCATTAGTATCTTTAACTCAAAGAGAGAAGGATCAACGTTTCCCCGCTTTCTGAGGGTCAACATTACTACTGCTAACGTTCATAAGATCATGCGGATTCAGTGCAAGGAAGAACCAAAAGAACAAACATACTGTTCTTACAGCACCTAGAAGCACTTGAATGGTTCGGTGTGCGCTACACAATTCAAATCAACCTGTATTCATAGCACTCAATTAACAGGCCTGCTATTACCAAGGAAGCCATGAACTCAAGGAGAATTTGGAGGAACTTCTGGTGATAAAGCATGTTATTAGCGTTTCAAAAATGAATTGTCATTTACTGCTCCCAAGAACCATCTGCATTTTGTACACCATAGCACCACTGCATTTTGTACACCAAGTTTTTTGAATTGTAAAACCTCCTTTACTGCAAAAAGTTGGACAACTCTTGGCAGACATGGAGTGACAAATTCAGGAGGAGGTTTTTTCCATTGACTAGTCTAGGACCCTAACAAACCCACACTGGAGTTTCCTGCTACACACAAACACACGCAAAACTATGGTGAATAAGCAGCTTCAAGCCATCTTCCACGCTTCTTTCACATGCAGGCTTGCAAACAAAAAAATGAATAAACCCAGGAATGGCAGGGAGAGATAGGGAAAAGGTGTTGTAAGGAAATGCCTCCTTGGCATGGTTACCCCCTGACTTTTTGCCTTTGCCGATGCTAAGTTATGATTTGAAAGTGTGCTGGGACCCTGCTAACCAGGCCCCAGCACCAGTGTTCTTTCACTAAACTGTACCTTTGTCTCCACAATTGGCACAACCCTGGCACTCAGGTAAGTCCCTTGTAACTGGTACCTCTGGTACCAAGGGCCCTGATGCCAGGGAAGGTTTCTAAGGGCTGCAGCATGTTTTATGCCACCCTAGGGACCCCTCACTCAGCACATGCACACTGCTTCACAGCTTGTGTGTGCTGGTGGGGAGAAAAAGACTAAGTCAACATGGCACTCCCCTCAGAGTTCCATGCCAACCTCACACTGCCTGTGGCATAGGTACGGGTCACCCCTCTAGCAGGCCTTACAGCCCTAAGGCAGGGTGCACTATACCACAGGTGAGGGCATAAGTGCACGAGCACTATGCCCCTACAGTGTCTAAACCAAACCTTAGACATTGTAAGTGCAGGGTAGCCATAAGAGTATGTGGTCTGGGAGCCTGTCAAACACAAACTCCACAGCACCATAATGGCTACACTGAAAACTGGGAAGTTTGGTATCAAACTTCTCAGCACAATAAATGCACACTGATGCCAGTGTGCAATTTATTGTAAAATACACCCAGAGGGCACGTTAGAGATGCCCCCTGAAAACATACCCGACTTCCAGTGTAGGCTAACTAGTTTCTGCCAGCCTGCCACACACCAGACATGTTGCTGGCCACATGGGGAGAGTGCCTTTGTCACTCTGTGGCCAGGAACAAAGCCTGTACTGGGTGGAGGTGCTTCTCACCTCCCCCTGCAGGAACTGTAACACCTGGCGGTGGGCCTCAAAGGCTCGCCCCCTTTGTTACAGCGCCACAGGGCATCCCAGCTAGTGGAGATGCCCGCCCCTCCGGCCACTGCCCCCACTTTTGGCGGCAAGGCTGGAGGAGATAATTAGAAAAACAAGGAGGAGTCACCCACCAGTCAGGACAGCCCCTAAGGTGTCCTGAGCTGAGGTGAGACTTACTTTTAGAAATCCTCCATCTTTTGGATGGAAGATTCCCCCAATAGGATTAGGGATGTGCCCCCTTCCCTCAGGGAGGAGGCACAAAGAGGGTGTAGCCACCCACAAGGACAGTAGCCATTGGCTACTGCCCTCCCAGACCTACACACACCCCTAAATTCGGTATTTAGGGCCCCCCAGAACCTAGGAAACTAGATTCCTGCAACCTTAACAAGAAGGACTGCTGACCTGAAGCCCTGCAGTGAAGACGGAGACGACAACTGCTTTGGCCCCAGCCCTACCGGTCTGTCTCCCAACTTCGAAGAAAACTGCAACAGCGACGCATCCAACAGGGACCAGCGACCTCTGAAGCCTCAGAGGACTGCCCTGCAACCAAGGACCAAGAAACTCCAGTGAACAGCGGCCCTGTTCAACAACCTGCAACTTTCTTGCAACAAAGAAACAACTTTAAAGACTTCACGTTTCCTGCTTCAAGCGTGAGACTTTCCACTCTGCACCCGACGCCCCCGGCTCGACCTGCGGAAAACTAACACTTCAGGGAGGACTCCCCAGTGACTGCAAGCCCGTGAGTAGCCAGAGACGACCCCCCCTGCTCCCCCACAGCGACGCCTGCAGAGGAAATCCAGAGGCTCCCCCTGACCGCGACTGCCTGGAACAAGGGACCCGACGCCTGGAACCAACACTGCATGCGCAGCCCCCAGGACCTGAAGGAACCGAACTCCAGTGCAGGAGCGACCCCCAGGCGACCCTCTACCTAGCCCAGGTGGTGGCTACCCTGAGGAGCCCCTCCTGTGCCTGCCTGCATCGTTGAAGAGACCCCGGGTCTCCCTATTGCTTTCAATACAAAACCCGATGCCTGTTTGCACTCTGCACCCGGCTGCCCCTGTGCTGCTGAGGGTGTACTTTCTGTGCCTGCTTGTGTCCCCCCCGGTGCCCTACAAAACCCCCCTGGTCTGCCCCCCGAGGACGCGGGTACTTACCTGCTGGCAGAATGGAACCAGGGCACCCCTGTTCTCCATTGAAGCCTATGTGTTTTGGGCACCTCTTTGACCTCTGCACCTGACCGGCCCTGAGCTGCTGGTGTGGTAACTTTGGGGTTGCCTTGAACCCCCAACGGTGGGCTACCTTGGACCCAACTTTGAACCCTGTAAGTGTTTTACTTACCTGTGAACTTAATTACTTACCTCCCCCAGGAACTGTTGATTTTTGCACTGTGTCCACTTTTAAAATAGCTTATTGCCATTTTTACCAAAACTGTATATGCTATTGTGATTATTCAAAGTTCCTAAAATACCTAAGTGAAATACCTTTCATTTGAAGTAGTACTTGTAAATCTTGAACCTGTGGTTCTTAAAATAAACTAAGAAAATATATTTTTCTATATAAAATCCTATTGGCCTGGAGTAAGTATTTGAGTGTGTGTTCCTCATTTATTGCCTGTGTGTGTACTACAAATGCTTAACACTACCCTCTGATTAGCCTACTGCTCGACCACACTACCACAAAATAGAGCATTAGAATTATCACTTTTTGCCACTATCTTACCTTTAAGGGGAACCCTTGGACTCTGTGCACACTATTTCTTACTTTGAAATAGTACTTACAGAGCCAACTTCCTACAGCTGGGCTAAGGATTTTTCCTGCTGCCTTTGTATCTTCATTCAAGTGGTCTATCTTGTGTAAGTAGACCAAGTGACAACTAGCCTTCCCTGCTTGCATCACTGGATTGTGGAAGTGTGGCAACATATCGTAAAGGGCTCAGCCTCTACCAGCATGGCCAGTGCATGAACACCGTGGTGGTAGGCGTGATCTCAGACATGCCACTCTCTCGCCTGCTCCTTCACCCCAAGGGACAACAGAGGATTCTACATTAAGCTGCAGTGATCGATCTTTCTAAAGAGTTTAGTAGGACAGAGTCCC
Organism: Pleurodeles waltl; assembly: GCF_031143425.1. NCBI lineage: Eukaryota > Metazoa > Chordata > Amphibia > Caudata > Salamandridae > Pleurodeles > Pleurodeles waltl. Next base: position 425,448,598 of record NC_090444.1, read on the forward strand.
TTAGTAACAGAAAAGACCTGCCATTTTAATGTAAGCAGCAAAGGAGCACAGGAGAGAATTAACATGGGGCTTTAACATGATCTGTGAAACAAGAACACTTTTTAACACAAAAGAACCATACAGCTGCACCATATAATAGCTGAAGTAGTAAAAAAAAAAAAAAAAAAAAGATCTGGATTCCCATATGGTGCATCAATAAACATTTGTAATTTTTACAGCATCTGAAAAATGTCAACCCAGGAATTCAAAGGTGCAAACAAAATGAACAAGTTAATTAACAAAAAAGTTTACAGCGACACAGATGTACCAAGATTCAAGGGGGGGAGAGGAGGCGAATGTGTGGAATGTCCTACATACTCCAGAATCCACCTGAAAAATCAAACGGGGCATGGTCCACTTAATTAAATTACAGAAACATTGAATTATACATGTCCTTGTATCTAAACAATAGAATCTATGGGAGGACTCAGTTTATGTTGCATGTCCATCACAATTTCAAAACTCAGTCTTCCCTTCACAGGATTCCATTCATTGAAATAAACCGCCGCTTGAAATGGGGCTAAACCCGTCCCCTCAAAGGGCCCGGATAGTGACTGCACAGAATGAAGACTCCCAAGATTCCCAACCCTGGCATTCCAGCGCTAGGCACCTCAACTCGGTGCCTCGAAACCCTCACTTACACGGATCACATGCAGTCACAGGGCTGGTGTGAGTGTTTCATGGAGACTGCTCCTTCTTTGCATTCTGGCACCTTCATTCCTTCTTCTGTAAAAGGAGAAGCCCCACCACGTGCACCAGAACAGAAGGGACTAGACGAGCTAGCCAAACCTGACCTGGGACAGTGGAAGTTTTGGGCATTTCGAGCTTCACTTGTAGCGACTGAGTATGTAGCTCGAGGAACTTCTCTTTTTTGGGTGAATACATGAAACAGTGTTTTAAATGCACTTTTTACAAGGCAAACTCTCCTCGATGCTTTTCAGATAAGCCTCCGTGTTAGCACGATATATTTCCACTTTTTACTATCCGAGAACTCCGATGGTCTATTGGTGCCATGTTAAGGCACAAATGAATGTTAAACTCACTCCTTACCTTGGCAAGAGGGCACAAGACGTAGGTTTTAGAATACGGGTTTAATTGTTTAAATATAATCGAATAAAGGCCTTTGCCATGGCCTGCAGGGTGGAGATGGTGAAACGGAAGCATTCAGACACCCACTGATGCGGACTGTGCAGTCGCACCGTCAAGGGGCTGGTTGCCGCTCCGGATAATCCACTACTTGAAATGTTTTCAACCAAGTTCTAATGTGGACGGCAAGTTTCAGGCTTAGCATTAGCCAAGACCTTTTGTTTTTAACGATCACACGGATCCTCTGAGCTTCAACGTCCAGAATGAACAGATGGTTTTATTCGATTTTATTGTTTTAACGATTTGGCTGTATTGTATTTATTATACGGAGAGCTAAATCCTGAGGAAATGTGTGCTTTTCCGGGGGGAACATTTTGTATTGAGGTTTGTAACATGTATTATGTGTAACCGGTGCTATAGTTCTACAAAATATGCAATGGGAGCCAAAATCTTGCAAATTGTTTACTGATCTGTAGGGCTTTTCTCAGTGTATGTACATCATATTTATTGGTTTTAAGGTGATTCTAATGGATTTGATTGATTGCTTTTGTATTATAGGATATTATGCAGTGATTGTTTTGTGCTTTTATGGTCGTTTGTACAGAATAAAGATAAAGAAGAGAAATTTATATATAGAAAATGTCACTTACCCAGTGTACATCTGTTCGTGGCATGAGACGCTGCAGATTCACATGCTGTGCATTATCCTGCCATCTAGTGTTGGGCTCTGAGTGTTACAAGTTGTTTTTCTTCGAAGAAGTCTTTTCGAGTCATGAGACCGAGGGACTCCTCCCTTTCGGCTCCATTGCGCATGGGCGTCGACTCCATCTTAGATTGTTTTCCCCGCAGAGGGTGAGGTAGGAGTTGTGAGTATACTAGATGTGCCCATGCAATGGAGTAGGTATGTATGTACATAATGTGTATCAAAAGAATATTTACAAATTTACAATTTTTATTCAACTAACAACGGCTACAGGCTCCCGGGGAGGTGGGAGGGTGCATGTGAATCTGCAGCGTCTCATGCCACGAACAGATGTACACTGGGTAAGGGACATTTTCCGTTTGGTGGCATATGTAGCTGCAGATACACATGCTGTGCATAGACTAACAAGCAGTAATCTCCCCAAAAAGCGGTGGTTTAGCCTGTAGGAGTTGAAGTTGTCTGAAATAATGTTCTTAATACAGCCTGTCCTACTGTGGCTTGTTGTGTTGCTAACACATCTGCACAGTAATGCTTAGTGAATGTATGAGGCGTAGACCAGGTGGCTGCCTTACAAATTTCTGTCATAGGTACATTCCCAAAAAAAAGCCATTGTGGCGCCTTTCTTCCTAGTGGAATGTGCTCTTGGTGTAATAGGTAAATCTCTTTTTGCTTTAATATAGCAAGTTTGAATACATTTAACTATCCATCTGGCGATGCCTTGTTTGGATATAGGATTACCTGCATGAGGTTTTTGGAAGGCTACAAACAATTGTTTTGTTTTACAAAATTGTTTTGTTCTGTCAATGTAATACATTAGTGCTCTTTTTATGTCTAAAGTATGTAAGGCTCTTTCGGCTAATGAGTCTGGTTGCGGAAAGAAGACTGGGAGTTCCACAGTTTGGTTTAGGTGGAATGGTGATATGACCTTTGGTAAGAAATTGGGATTTGTACGGAGAACCACTTTATGTTTATGTATTTGTATAAAGGGTTCTTGAATAGTAAATGCTTGTATCTCACTTACTCTTCTAAGTGATGTGATAGCTATTAGAAAGGCTACTTTCCAAGTCAAGTATTGCATTTCACAAGAGTGAATGGGTTCGAATGGTGGTCCCATGAGTCGTGTTAATACAATATTAAGGTTCCACGAAGGTACTGGTGGTGTCCTTGGGGGTATGATTCTTTTTAGTCCCTCCATAAATGCTTTAATGACTGGGATTCTAAAAAGCGATGTTGTATGTGTAATCTGCAGATAGGCAGATATTGCAGTGAGATGTATTTTAATGGAAGAGAATGCTAGATTAGACTTTTGTAAGTGTAATAAGTAGCTTACAATGTCCTTTGTGGAGGCATGTAGTGGTTGAGTGTGATTAGTGTGGCAGTAGCAAACAAATCTTTTCCATTTGTTTGCGTAACAATGTCTTGTTGTAGGTTTTCTAGCTTGTTTAATGACCTCCATACACTCTTGTGTAAGGTTTAAATGTCCAAATTCTAAGACTTCAGGAGCCAGATTGCTAGATTGAGCGATGCTGGATTGGGGTGTCTGATCTGTTGTGTTAACAGATCTGGTATGTTTGGTAATTTGATGTGAGGTACTACTGATAAGTCCAACAGTGTTGTGTACCACGGTTGGCGAGCCCAGGTTGGTGCTATGAGTATTAGTTTGAGTTTGTTTTGACTTAGTTTGTTGACCAGATAAGGAATGAGTGGAAGAGGGGGAAAAGCGTAAGCAAATATCCCTGCCCAACTGATCCATAGCGCATTGCCCTTGGACGCATTGCCCTTGGACGCGAAGTTTTGGCATTTTGCGTTTTCTTTTGTTGCGAATAGGTCTCTGTTTGGTGTTCCCCAGCGGTGGAAGTGATCCTGTAGGATCTGGGGATGTATTTCCCATTCGTGAGTTTGCTGGTGACCTCGACTGAGATTGTTGGCTATCTGGTTCTGAATGCCTGGTATGTATTGTGCTATCAGGCGAATGTGGTTGTGAATTGCCCAATGCCAAATCTTTTGTGCTAAGAGACACAGTTGTGACGGGTGTGTCCCCTCTTGTTTGTTGAGATAATACATTGTTGTCATGTTGTCTGTTTTGACAAGAATATGTTTGCGGGCTACCAATGGTTGAAATGCTTTTAATGCTAGAAACACTGCTAGCAGTTCCAAATGATTTATGTGAAGTTGTTTTTGTTGATTGTCCCATTGACCATGTATGCTGTGCTTGTTGAGGTGTGCTCCCCACCCTATGATGGAAGCATCTGTTGTGATAACAGCTTGAGGCACTGGGTCTTGGAATGGCCGCCCTTTGTTTAAATTTATATGGTTCCACTATTGAAGCGAGAAGTGTGTTTGGCGGTCTATCAACACTAGATCTTGAAGTTGACCCAGTGCTTGTGTCCATTGTTTTGCTAGGCACTGTTGTAAGGGCCGCATGTGTAATCTTGCATTTGGGACAATGGCTATGCATGAAGACATCATGCCTAGAAGTTTCATTACAAACCTTACTGGGTAGTGTTGGTTTGACTGTGTGCTTGATATTATATTTTGGAACGCTTGGACCCTTTGTGGGCTTGGAGTGGCAATTGCCTTTTGTGTGTTGAGTGTTGCTCCCAAGTATTGTTGTATTTGGGATGGTTGCAGATGTGATTTCTGGTAATTTATAGTGAACTCTAGTTTGTGTAGAGTTTCTATGACGTATTGTGTGTGAAGAAGAAACTGTTGTTGAGTGTTGGTTTTTATTAGCCAGTCATCTAAATATGGGAATACGTGCATGTGCTGTCTCCTTATGTGAGCGGCTACTACTGCTATGCATTTTGGGGCCGTTGTTATCCCGAACGGTAACACTTTGAATTGATAGTGTACGCCGTGTATTACAAACCTTAAGTATTTTCTGTGAGAATGATGGATGGGTATGTGAAAGTACGCATCCTTGAGATCCAATGTTGACATGTAGTCCTCCTTTTTTAGTAAGGGAACCACGTCTTGAAGTGTTACCATGTGGAAGTGGTCTGATTTGATGAAGAGATTCAGTGTTCTGAGATCTAAGATAGGTCTTAACGTTTTGTCCTTTTTTGGAATTAGGAAATATAGTGAGTAGACGCCTGTTCCTTTCAGATGGTTGGGTACTAGCTCTATTGCTTGTTTTTGTAATAGTGCTTGTACTTCTATTTGTAATAGGTCTAAGTGTTTGGACAGATTGTGTCCTCTTGGTAGCACATCAGGCGGAAAATTTGTGGATTCTATGCAATAACCATGTTGGATAATGGCTAGGACCCATGCGTCTGTGGCAATGTGTGTCCAGTTTTGATAGTATGCGGTCAGTCTCCCCCCCACTGGTGATAAGTGTTGGGGTTTGTGACATTGAAGTCACTGTTTGGTCTGGCTTGCTTTGGGTGTCTGGAACTTTCCCCTTCCTCTTGGGAATTGTCCTTCTCTATATGAGCCACGAAACCCTCCCCTTTGGTATTGTGCCAGATAGGTGGGTCTGGTTTGAGAGGTTGAAGGCTCTGGTGTTTGCATTCGAAAACCTCCTCTGAATTGTGGCTTTCTAAATGTGCCTCTGACTTGTGGGGAGTAGAGCGTGCCCATGGCTTTGGCCGTGTCCGTGTCCGTGTCTTTTTTTTAAACTTTTCAATTGCTGTGTCCACTTCCGGGCCAAACAATTGTTCTTGGTTAAATGGCATGTTCAACACCGCTTGTTAAATTTCTGGCTTGAATCCAGAGCTTCTTAACCATGCATGCCTGCGAATGGTTACCGCAGTGTTGACCGTTCGTGCTTCCGTGTCTGCCGAGTCTAGTGCGGACCTTATTGGTTGTTGGATATTGCCTGTCCTTCTTCCACAACCTGCTGGGCACGTTTCTGGTGTTCTTTGGGCAAGTGTTGTATAATGTGTTGCATCTCGTCCCAGTGTGCCCTGTTGTAGCGAGCAAGTAGGGCTTGCGAATTAGCGATCCGCCATTGATTGGGCTGCCTGTGCTGCCACTCGTTTGCCCGCTGCGTCAAACTTTCTACTCTCTTTGTCAGGTGGTGGAGTGTCTCCTGACTATGGAGAGTTTGCTCTCTTTCTTGCTGCTCCTACAACCACTGAGTCTGGTGTAAGTTGTTGTGTTATGAACACAGGATCCGTTGGGGGGGGGGGGGGCCTTGTACTTCTTCTCCACCCTCGGCATGATAGCCCTTCCTTTAACTGGCTACTGGAATACTTGTTTTGCATGTTTGAGCATACCCGGGAGCATTGGCAGACTCTGGTAGGAAGCGTGGGTGGATGCCAAGATGTTGAACAGGAAATCATCCTCTATTGGCTCAGAATGCATTGCTACGTTGTGGAACGTAGCTGCCCTGGATAGTACCTGCGTATATGCAGTACTGTCCTCTGGAGGTGACGGCTTTGTTGGGTAACAATCCGGACTGTTATCCGATACTGGTGCATCATATAAGTCCCATGCATCAGGATCATCCTGTCATCCCTGTATGTGTGGGTGACTGCATTGGAGGTGTTCCCACTGGAGACAGTTGTGGTGAGTGTGGTGGGGAAGGTTGTGTTGAAAACCTTGGTGGTGGGGATTTTTCTCTAGCCACCTTCGCCTGCATTTCTGTCTCCTGAAATGTCAGTTTTCTTTTGGTCATAATTGGAGGGAGAGTTTGTATTTTTCCAGTCTGTTTCTGGATATGCAACCTCCTTTGTGTATGGTCTGGTTCGTCCATACTTATTTCCTGCTCAAACCTATGTCTTTCCTTCATTTGGCTGGAAAGTCCTTGCTCTTCTGTGTAAGAGCTTCTTTTCGGCTCCGAAGCCGCTTTTTTTCAGTACCGATGTTTCAGAAAATGTCTTTTTCGGTTCCAATGATATTTTTCTCACTTTGGGTGAGTCGAACTCTTGGTGTCGAGATCGTTCGGTGCCGGAATCTCAACCGGAGTCGGAAGTCTTCGGCAAATCTCTGGCCTTTTTCGGTGCCGATGTTTGGTCACCTTCTTTTCGATGGGTTAAGCCATAGCCTGCTGGCGGTGGCGTCCCCTTGGCCTTAAAAATCTTTGTGTGAGTTTTGGACGAGGCAGGTTTACACACTGTTTGCTGCACAGTCGAGGTTCGGTCACTTTCGGATTCGTCCGAGTCCGATCCCTGGATGGAAATTCTTTCCTCCTCTCCGACGTCGAGTTGCTCTCTCGGTGTCGATGCCATTTGCAGTCTTCTCGCTCGATCACGTAGGGTCTTTTTAGATCGAAACGCTCGACAAAGCCTCGCAAGTATCCTCCCTGTGTTCTGGTGATAAACACAGATTACAGACCAGGTGCTGGTCTGTATAGGAATACTTCGAGTGGCACTTTGGACAGAAGCGGAAGGGGGTCCGGTCCATTAGTCTTCGACGATGGATGTGGTCGGGCCGACCAGGCCCCGCTGAAGAACGGAAGCCCCGAAGGGCCGCCGGAGCGCTCCTGCTGTCGGTGCCAATACAATAACACTAACCCGGTACCGAACGAGAACAATACTGTCGATTTTTTGATATTTAGCTAACTTTCCCGATTTGAAATACGGAGCGAAGAGGAACACATCCGAACCCGATGGCGGAAAGAAAACAATCTAAGATGGAGTCGACACCTATGCGCAATGGAGCCGAAAGGGAGGAGTCGCTCGGTCTCGTGACTCGAAAAGACTTCTTCGAAGAAAAACAACTTGTAACACTCCGAGCCCAACACTAGATGGCAGGATAATGCACAGCATGTGTATCTGCAGCTACACATGCCACCGAACATATATATATATTATACACATACACACACACACTATACATACTTCGAGGGGATTTCCCTCTTCATCCGCTGTAGTGTCATTCAAATCTTGCTTCTGCCCACCACAGCATACATCATGGGTCAACCCTCTACAGCCATTGGCTTACCCGGATGAGTGATGGCTTTCTGCTCCTGCACAATGTGCACATCTGCACAATATGTAGCCGCCTTCATTGCCAGGGGCAATGGATGCAATGTGTTTTTAAATCCAATACATAATTATATATTGTGGTTTTGTAATAAATTGTGGCTTCGGAACAATTCTTGTTTTTGTACATTGTTTCCCTTCATACAAAAACCATTCCCACAAAAAAAAGAAGAAAAAAAAGGTCAGCACACATATTGGCTTTGCCAATGCTTGTTACAACTTCTTTTGATATTGTTCTTGGAAGTCAGGTTATTCATTTCATAAAGTGATGTTATGCCCAGCACTTGCTGCAGTTCAGCCCATGATGGGTTAATGCCCCTGCAGAAATGCCAAAAGGCTGCAATATGAAGGCCGATTATTACTAAAACTCTGCTGGGGTGTGAGAGTCCTTCCTGGAATTTTTGAAACATGGCCTGAAAAAACAATTGTTTAATACTGTGGTGATAGAATACTTTTTAGAGAAGGGGTGCTGGCAACAACTTTACCTCTCTAAAGGCATAGGGGCTACTTGACAGTCTGTCCTAGAAAAAACAAACAATATTGCCAAAAGAAAAACATTTGAGGGCCCCTTTATTGCTCATGGTCCCTAAGAGATCTTCCAAGTTTTATGGGGGTGCTGCAGCGCCACATGAGCCCCTACCCCCGTGCCACTGATCTTTAACAGCAAAAAACTTGAATAAAAACCAGTCTGAACGAAATGTGTGAAACTGCGAGGACATTCATGTCCTAACGTTTCTGTAAGATTGATTTCGGGCGGGGAGAAAGGATGGGCTGGTGTGAGGTTAAAGGACCGACACGGGTCAGAGAAAATGAGTTTTACATTAAGAGTAAGCACATGTTACTGCGTAATTCAAAGTTAGGGTGCGGGTTAGCTTTACAGTAAGTGTAGGGATAGGGGAGGGCACTACGTGTCTTAGAGTAGGCTATGGATAAAGGCTTCTGCTTAGTTTTACCGTGATGAAGTTAGAGCTAGGGTGAGGGTTAGAAATAAGGATGCGGCTGTGCTAGGCGTACGGTTTGGTTATGCCGTGGGTTACAGATTTTGGTAAGGAATCGATTGCGAAAGGGATGGGCTTGGGTTAGCACTAGGTTTCAATTAGGATTTGGACTATGGTCAGAGGCAGTGACGGAGATAGGGTTGGGTTAGGGCTTAGTTAGGGTTACTCCTTGGACTAGGGATCGAGATTTTGATATGGAATGGATAGCGTTGGATCAGGGATAGTTAGGGATAGGGCTGGGATAGGTTTAGTAGGATCACACCACATATTAGGACTGCAGATAGTTTTGGGTTTGGAATACGGTTGCAGTAGGAATACGATTACGCTTTGAACCATGGTGAGAGGGAGAGTTTTAAGGTACCTTACACCAATGGTTCTTAACTTCTTGTCTACTGGGGACCCCTGCGTAATCATCATTGGAAACCAGGGTGTCCCACTGAATCATTACTGGAATCTGGGCACTCCGGCCCAAGCAGTTTCAAAGACCTGAACTACAAAACAATACACAAAAAATACAGACACACATATTCAATAAACAAATACACAACTGATTCAATACTTTATGTAATCCACATTTAATTCACTCTTTAGGTTGGCACAGCACAATTAGAAGCTTTCAACTGTTCATCACGCGGCAGGCAAGACTGCAGAGCCACGTGCCTGTGGGCCTTGTTACACTTCATAAATCTTGGTCAAATCACAAATAATATTTAAAAATGTAAATTGTAATGGGAAGGTTTGAGCTTTTCTAAATTTAACTGAGGTCACTCATTGTCCATACTATATTTAGTTTGATGCACTTACACTGCTCCCACAAATCAATCTGAGGATACTAGTTAAATTTTTAGTCTTCCAATTCAAATTCCTAGACATTCAAAATGTTCAACTTTGCATATTGCTTCTTTTATTTATGTAAACTTTATTAATCTGGTAATAATATTTTTTTTAAGGTGTAGCGGTCCCTTGAGAAGTCTTTGAGGACCCATAAGGATCCCGGACCACAGGTTAAGAACCACTGCATTACACAATAGGTTTGGACCTTTAAAACAATATACACGACTGGGAAATTGGCTTTTCGAATTTATGAACTAATTGCAGATTACATCAACTGCATTAATTTCAAACTGCACGCTTCCTACGTTTTGATGCAAACTTTTGGATTTCCTATCTTTAACTTTCAAACAGTCAACAAAAACACCCTTTGAAATGTTCAAATTGTAGTCTACAGGAACAGGACATATTTTGGAAGTTACATTTGCGGAGATCAGGCAACTATTCATTCAACTGACCTTAAAAATATTTTGTGGAGGACTTATAAAACCAGTTGTCAAATACTGTATTTGCGTACTTCATTCACTAATAGAATTCTCGTTAAAAGCAGACCGTGGCAATTCCAAATGCACTGCTAGGCGATCTCATGTAGACATCTGGTGCCCCCTGCTGAACGCAGATAACATTGCACTTAACTGCATTGAACACAACGATGCCTGGCCTTTCACAGTGGACGTAATTCCTCAGTTACTCCAAGCGCTACGCTTACACGGGCCTACTCTGTTTCTACATGATCCATTAAGGGGTCGCAGGGACCCCATTGCTGTTTTTTTCCTCGAATGTAAATTTTCTTGTTCCAAACAACCACGCCCTATTTGAGAACACTGTCATTTTTATACATGAATGTTAAATGAAAACACACAGCTGGTCTGTACCACAATCCGCTGCATAGCGCTCAGTAAAGACATGGTATGAGCGTGAACTCAAGCACTCAGCGGCCCTTTCAGGGTATAGCTTTATCTCAAATACGTGCACTAAAGTGCTTCCGCTGGGAAAACGGCGCCTGCCTCGGAAACAGCTCTTCTATACTCTCTGTTAACTCCTGCCTTTCCTTGTTCACAAAGTTTAAAACATCGCAGTGTGTGTCACAAGACATGGACAGGCAGACCTTATGGAAAAGGGACTGTGAGAAAATTCACCGATCGAATTTAGATTCAGTTCACATTCATTGAGTGTGTGTAGATCTTTAAATAAACCAGATTTAAAGAGACCGCTTCCTGGATGAAAAAACGTGAGCTTAGTTTACAAAAAACGAAACAGAATCGAAAATGCAGCCTCATGTGATGCAGTTATTGTTATATTATGTAAAGGTGCGCTGGACCATTGCAGATTAAGGAGGGGGAAGCCATGTTTTTACTGCGTGTCAGAACTGCTGGAAGTCATCAAGGTTAGTGGCATCAATAGGGAGCGCATCCCATCATCATCACGTCAAACACACGCAGATTGCACGACGCACGTGGGATGGTGATACAAGTCCGCACTTCTGGGGATCGTTGAGGACAGACCGTCTCGTACTGAGGGGGGCAGGAGGGGTTCTCTTGCCCCCTGGGCTTTGTAAGCAGCCAGTGAGCCACACTTTGCCTGCACTGTCATCTGTCCAGTAAATCGTCTGGGAGAAGTCAATACTATTGATATAGTTGACTGGAAGGATTTAGGATTGCAGTATAAAACTGGCTAAGCAGAGGTGTGTGAGCTCCAATACTGTGCCGGGCGTGTAGCGTGAAAAATCATTAGCTTCCCTGGAGGTGTCACTGATGCAACGCTGACTGGGTTTAGGAAGAAATGATCCAACCAAGGCCATGCACTTGGACCTTAACATGGTGTCTAACGGGGCATGGGGGATCCAGATTATTCTTACCCAGCCCACTGCAGTGATCAATGCAATTTGATGGGTAATGAGCTAATGAGTACCACGGCTGGTCTGTGAACTCAACACTCATTTTTTAGACATATGGCTAAACATTCCTGAAGTTGATCAACTCCTTATGAACAAGACGATTAATATCACAGCGCAAGTCTAAAGTGCTAAAACCAATACACACTCATTCACATTATGCCATGCACTCCTGACCATGCTATTGGTATTTATGCTACTTTATGAGTCCGGCAAGGCCTAGAGGGCTTGTTTTGGTCGGTGGTGGAGTATACAAAATCCTACTGAGATATCTTGAGTCACGCTTCATTCTTGGGCCCGGAGAGCTCAACAGCATGAGCATATAGAGGGCCACTCTAGTTTAAAGAACTGGGATAACAGTATATTGATTACTTTTTATATAAACTCCAATTGGTTGTTGATTTGCAAATATTATTGTTTTTTTCTTTTTTTTACTGGATTCAAGGAGTTATGCACCAAATAGCATCTATACATATGTCGTGCTTTAAAGCAAACATAAGCATGTTTAAAGAGTAAGCAGTGATGGGGTGGCAACCACTGTTGCTTTGGGCAGCTGATACCAGTAGACCATTTCCTGAATTTTTAGCAAAGTTGAGCAGCTGATACCTGGTTCAGAATGGTGTGGAGGCGCACTAAAAAACTGCGGCTATGACTGGCCGATAACGTTACTACTCCAGGTTGAACAGAGGTTCTCTCCCATCACCATAAGTATTGACGATGCAGTGTAATGAGTAGTGAAGATTACCAAGGAGTAGTTGGGACTTTACCTCCTCAGCCCTGCCTTGTACCAGCCATCACAAAACTGAGGATATACTAAAGTAGTATACCACAACTTGATCATACAAAGAAATACATCACACCTGTTTCGACCGGAACTAGCTATTTAATTAGCAACAATACAACAACAGATACTTAGGCTAAACCAGCAACAGCCAACGCAGTGGTTACAAATTCTAAGGCATTGCGATCTTCCACATCCTGCCTTTAATGATAATTAAACAGCGAGGATGCAAACAAGTTAACAGCTCAACAAATGTCCTGAAGAGAGGCTCATCCCTTTTTTTGTAAAAAATAACCCTCCACCCCATTGGTCATCCAACCTTGAAGAGAACCAAATAGAAGAACTCCCAGAGCCCTACAAGCCAAGCAAGTTGTTTGCTTGACCCAACAACTGTAAGCGAAGGACCGTGATTTCTGACCCTTTCTAAAAGCCCCAAAACTTACACAAAAACTGACAGTCTTAAGTCTATTGATCGCAGTATGAACATTCAAGACTGCTCTACCTACATCTAAAAGTTACGTTTTTAGAGACTTTTTTTTTTTTAAATGGCAAAGTAATTTCTTGTTCCAAATGAAGTTAGAAACTACCAAAGGTTGGAAATGAAAACCTACATGTAAAACAATTCCTTCAGCAAATATCAGAAAATAATGAGTCTTGAAAAATAAAGCAGCCAACTCACAAAGCCTTCAAGCCAAAGTGATAGCAACTATAAAAAAGTTTGAAATTCAAAAACTTCACATGCACTACATCGAAGACTCAAAAGGAGAAGATCTTAAATTCGTAAGAATGAAAGGAAAATCCCAAGCTTGGTCAATTGAATTTTAGAAGACAAGAAGCCCAGAGGGCACAATTAATTTTAATTGCTGTTCATTGAACCTTACAGGTAGAAAAAAGGTCCCGCAAAAACTGGAGAACTAATCCAGCAAAGATTGGAGAACCAATCCACCCTCACAAGTTCAGGGATTTAAATCATGACGGACACCAGGAACCAAAGGATGGCCAATGATGATGATAAAATGTTCTCGTAGCTATATGCTCTGCAAACCCATCCTTTCAGCTTTCATGCAGGTTGATGAAGCCTCTCACAAAACAGAAGGGACATTTTCAGACTCAAACCATCAAAACAATTATTAAAAAACGAATAACTAAAATTAAATGATTAATGTGTACTAAAAGGCCCAACTAGAGAAACGTGTGTTAGAAAAATAAAACATGCATGTTTAAAATGTGGTCGATATGACGTCCACCACAACAATTTCTATGAGAAATAATAAATGACTGTGAAATGTATTTTGATTAATTATAACTACATGTACTGACAAATGATGATCAATATTAATGTACTACAAAACTAATGTTTTGAAATTATTATTAAAATTGTTTTATTCTTCATGTATTAGCATTAGTGAAAAGGTCTACGTTTTAGTATTTTTCCAAAAGCAATGTTCAAACGTTATGTTGAGGTACTGACATGCTTTTGCAAACATTGTTTATTTGACACCATATTAAAAGCTCACAGTGGAAAGCTACTACTTTCTCAGTTCTGTTCAATTTGTTCTTCCTTGTGATAAATATTGCAAGTTTTAACAATACGTTTTAGTTTCTGGTAGGAAGTAATGCTAGCTAAATGTCATGTGTGGTTTTGTTTTTAACAATGTTATAATTCTATGAAAACTGCTGACTGGAGAGGAGTGTGAACATGAGCCTATATTGAAGAAGGAAGGAAGAAAGATACAAATGGAAAAGGAACGAATAAAGATACAAATGGAAAAGGAACTGAGTCCAATTGGCTGCTCACTATCACACTTCATAGTCTTATGCAATAGAAGCTTAGCTAGTGATTTTTGTGTCCAGCTACTTCATATTTTTAACAGTTCAGATACCATAGGCCCAACATTACTGAATTGTTGACCCGCTCCATGCTCCTGATGCCAACTGCTGGAGACATGCTGTTCCTGTGCTCAGCAGATGAAGACTGCGCTAGCTGCCGTCTCATTCAGGAGAGGTATTACCAATGTGCCTTTGTTTCCTTTTGCAGATTTTTCCTTTAGAAATCCAACCACACTTTTTTTGTACCTTAGTTAGATGTTTTTCCACATTGAGTTTTGTCTTATTTTAAATTTTTGCATGTGACAAAGCCCAGCCCCACACATGCTTTCTGAATCAGAATTTGGTAGCTAGGATGTCTGATACAATAACTAAATTAAATGATTATTAATTGATTATGATTGATTCAACTGCACAACTAATGAAATCTGTTTCTATTCTTCAAATAATGATGTTTTCATTCTGCATAATGCTTTTGGACTGTTTAATGACAAATTAGGCTGAGATTCCTCAGACGCTTTGGCCAGCCTGTATTATTTCTGTATTGCTATCATCTGGTTTTGCACATTATTTACATAACCATAGCATTGTCAATATAAGGGGAATAAATGTTTAAACTTTACGAAATTGGTGTGGTGATTCATGGCCACATAGGTCATGGTGTGTATAAATTATTGAATCCTCATTGAATATTTTGATTGTTTATGGCTATTAGTTCTCATTGCTTGATTTGATGACCTTATTACTCCTGTCTGAGTCAAAAGATTTAAGTCGACCTCTGAGGGTAGTAGATGTCACTGCCCTATTACGTGTCACCTTAGCCGAATATTAGGAGGTCACACGCCCACAAGAACAAGGATCTAATGAAGAAACTACTCTGAATATAATGCCATCCTTTAAGAGTGAAGTCATTCCATGCAAGACCAAAAACACACTGCCGATAAGCACCCACCTTCTACGTGGAAAGGGGAAAAAAAAGAACAAAGACAAAGGATCCTGACAGCCAAGGAGATGTTAATGCATCCACGACCCATGCTTCTTTCTTTTCGGACACTGGGACAGGTAACCAGAAACTAGTTATTGGCACCCGTAGATAGGTTTATCCCTGGATTTTCGACCCAGTGATACATATATTTGAATATGCAAGAAGGTAGGCAGAAGTCCTAAGAGGGGAGACAACACCCTTCTTAGATGATCTGAAACTACATTGCACCCCTCCTAATATGAATGGTGAGAGGGTTGAAAGGTTCTATTCTGCCTAATAACCTATTTGAAAGGCAAAGCTTGCTTGGGCTACCAGTCATGCTGCTGACTGGTGACTGATGTAAGCTTTGGCCACAGTAATGTCTTTTGTTATCAACCCTGAATGTCCATTAAGAAGAGGTATAATATACCTCAAGGCTCTTAGTAGTGCCAACTCTCTCTAGTTGGACGACTGATATCGCCCAGATGGAAGCCACAGTTCTTGAATTTTTAGAGAACCCTAAGTTGTGTCCCACACATGACTGTTGGCATCTTGTGTTAGAATCACTAACAGAGGTGGGGGACAAGACACAGTGCTTTTGAGGTTGCCTAGAGACATCACTATTGTAATGCCATCTGTCCGCTATGACTGGAATTGCAAAGTACCTGGATACCAGTTTCCCATGCAAATATCGAATAATGACTGGACTGTTCCAAAGGTATGGGTTTAACTTTGAACAAATTAATTTAGCCTGATTTCCATTTAAACTAAAAGCTCAGAGTCATACTTACCAGCCTGAAAATCTGTAGAAAAACCTTAAGAATGAATAACTAACAACTGGGAATCAAATACAGCCAATCTAGTTGTCAAATTCAATCCTGTAACTCTTTTATTGAGAGCAGCATCCACTCATTTTGTCTACAGGATTATGGACATAAATATCCTCAGAGGCCACCCTGGACTTCACCACCAGATTTGCCAACATAGGATCCAGGATGACAGAACAATCAATTCACAACTGGCCAGAGGATATAGTCTTGTTATGAGAAATCATGGCCTCTAACCTAGACAAAGAACCACTGGAAAAGGTCTATCTTTGAGCCTATTGTGCATTGTGGTCGGTCCTTTTTCAAGTCTGATGCGTGCAAAGTCTGGGGTGGTATGGTGGAACATCTTGGGGGGGCAGGGGGGGGTTGGCGGGGGAAGAGAGCTGAGAATAGTGAAACTGGTGTCCGAGCTGCTGTGAGCCCCGCGAGTGACACCGATTGCCCTCCTGGGGATACTGCTTAGAGGAACTGCGTGAGAGTGGTGGGAGAGAGGATGGGAGATGCTGCATAACAACAGCTCCGAGGTGGGGGATGCATGGGCAGCTTGCAATAGCAGTCTATGTCAACTTCACACACTGATCCTGAAACTATACATGAGGGACTCTGGCAGGACTATATGGGTTCGGGCACGAGGCTCGAGTTGCGGAGTGCGAGACATGGTTCCCTGATTGCCTGGCCCTCCTCTCTCCCCTCCCCCACCTGACTGCACTGAGTCAACAGATAGTGGGTGGTTCTTTTTGTTTCCACCTGGGCTTCTCGTGTTCCCCCCTGCTCCTCCGGCTTTGCCTACTGAAGGTTTATTTTTTATGCTCTCTCCTACTGATGGGATTATGTGTTTTTTGCACTGCTAACCTGCCATATTGTTGTTATAGACTAATGTTGGGCCCTGAACTGCTTGTGCCGTTTTTTCTGATGTTCTCTGCAAAAATGTGAATAAGTAAATCTACAAAAACAAAAAGTCTGAGATGTGCTTTAGGGGACAGAGCCCTAGAGGTGCAAGGACCAGCCACTATATCTTTTACTTGTAGGTGGGCAGATGGACTGGACATTCTGTGAGGTTGGTCTCAGGTTCCTGGCTGAAAGGCAATAAAGGAAACTTTGAACAGACATGCAACAATGTAGCACCCTTTTGGACAATGGATCCAGCCTCGAATTGCATGTTCTCTTTAAACTGAAGCCAATCTAGAGCTTTTGTAGAAGGTGAGATGTGGTCAAGAAGCTGGAGTCTGAATACGGACAGGGCAGAAGCGTTCTAGGATCTTTCTCCGTTACTCCAATACTGCAGTACTTTACTTTCTCCGATCTTACGGCATGCCTACAGAAGGATGTGTGGTGCTTTCTTGGGGCTGCCTTAAGTGCTGAGTGAGCGGAGGATAATTTAGCCCATGCAGCACTGAAAGAAGCCAAGTGTCCCCTTGTCACCCAGCGACTTCCCTCAATCACTTTGTGACCAGCCCAGCCTTGGATAAATCACAGAGCCGAAGTATTGACCACAGGACCAATTCAGTTACTGCAGGGATGGGGGCTGCGGCCACGGGACCAACACTGACTGCGGAGCTGGAGATAGTACTTCAAAGCCAGAGCTGTGACCACAGGGCCAGCACTGCGATTGCAGAGATATATCTGTGATGGAAGATCCAGGGCAGTGGCCACTGTAGCCCTGAGCTGTGCATGCATAGACCGCTGTCACCGCTGGACCAGCAATGAGACTGCAGAGCATCTCTGAGACCACTGCAGACCCGAACTGTGACTTAAGAGTCAGAGCTATGCGCACCAGGCCAACAAGTGGCTGTATAGGCGGGACATTATGCACTGCAGACCTGAGCTGTGCATGCATAGACAGCTGTCACTGCTGGACCAGCAATGAGACTGCAGAGCATCTCTGAGACCACCGCAGACCCGAGCTGGGACTGAAGAGTCAGGCTATGCGCACCAGGCCAACAAGTGGCTGTATAGGCGGGACATTATGCACTGCAGACCTGAGCTGTGCATGCATAGACAGCTGTCACCGCTGGAGCAGCAATGTGACTGCAGAGCATCTCTGAGACCACCGCAGACCCGAGCTGGGACTGAAGAGTCAGAGCTATGCGCACCAGGCCAACAAGTGGCTGTATATGCGGGACATTATGCACTGCAGACCTGAGCTGAGACTGCAGAAGCAGAGCTGTGACCACCGCAGACCTGAGCTGTGACTCCGGCGAAGGAGTTGTGGCTGCAGGGCCACTGCGATGAATCACAGCCGTAGCTGCGACTGCGAGGCCAGAACTGTGACTGCGGACCCAGTGGTGGTGCAGCGGAAACGGAGCTGTGATCAGGACTCTGAACCATGACTGGCGGGTTCAGCTGTTACCAAACCTGAAGCTGTAACTAGCAAATCAAAGTTGTAAACCCCATGGAGGAGATGCTTCTCGGGTCAGAGTACTGACACAGGATTAAAGCCATGACTACAGGGTCACATCTACGACCAAAGGCCCGACCTGTGCCGCAGATGGAAAACTGGCTGGAGGACCAGAGCTGAGACCGTATCGCCGAAGCTGTGACCAAGGAACTGAACACTGGACCAGAGTCTGCAGGGGAGTGAACAGAGCCATGGCTGTGACCAGTCAAATGTGCCATCTTCGGGGCAAAGCGGAGACTGCAGAAAGGAGGTTTGGCCTGTAGGATACAACTGTGGTCACAGGCCTGAAGTGTAGACTGCAGCCCCGAACGGAGACCAGTGGTGTTAAAAGGGTGTCACAGACCCTAATGCAAATAACATAAATGGCTCACACTTACCCAAGGTGGGTAGTAAAATAAAATCATAATTGGGCAAAGGGGACCCCCGGCCCTGGCACTCTTGCACCTGATGCCCAATCGATAGCTATGCTCTACACCATGCAATGTCTGCAGAAGCACACACAAAAAAACAGACTGGAAGGTCCAAATGACCCTTACGGGCCCAGGCAGCGGTGGGGCTAAAGGATTCCTAGGAGAGAAAGGATGGAGCAAACTTGTAGCAGGGTACCTACACCACGTCCTCTAGTTGTGTCTTTAACCAGCCCTACTGTTGTTCTACCTTATTTTTTTTAAGAGACTATAGAGAAATGATCTTTGAGTGATAATTGTGGCCTCGCTCCTCAATAGGAGAGGTTGGTGCAGACTTCGCAGAAGGGGGTTGTTTAATGGGAGCCCAATTTAGTTGAGCACTGTTACAAGGGGAACAGCTAACTTAAAAAAAAAAAAAAAATACTAAAAAAAAAAAAAATCACTCTATGGGGCGTGGGTAAGGCCTTGTGCTGAGAACTCCCTCAAAAGTACTTCTACTCTGCTTACCCCCACTGCCTCCTCCCTTCTAAAAAACACAAAAGCTTCCTGAGGCTGCCAGTGATATCCTGTGGTGTTTTTACAACCCTTAAGACACTGAAGGCCCTCAACATTTTTAACAGGTGCAGCAACGAGCCTGGAATGGCAAGGCACCTGGTGCACGTGCACTCCAGGCCTTTTCATAGAGGCTGCTCCAAATATAAATGGCCTGTTATGTGATGGGTACTTCTGAATGCCTACAACACCAAGGAATCAACATAAACAGCAGGTTTCCAAATGACAGCAGCAGGACCTTCAGGTTACCGAGTTGGAGTATACCCCCAGGAAAGAACGTAGTCAAACCTTGCATATTCACCAACTCATTCATCTACACAGTCACCTCAGTAACTTAAGCACCCATTTCAGAGATCACTCTGTAACCTACATGTTACTCGTGCCTTGCCCGTTCATGTTCAGTGAGAGAAGAAAGCTTGTACTTGTCTGCCCTGCCAGATCTGTTTTGCGGGAAATGGAAGACTGCATGTACTGCCCTCTGTGAGAAGGGGAGGCTTCCTTTGCTTCTGCCATATTGTTCCGGATCTGGGAGGAAGGAAAACTTACGATGATGCTGCCTGACTTGGACCTATCCTATAATGAGAAAGGCTTGCCTAATGCCACCCTAGCTCTACCTTTCCTCGGAAGTTGGGATGCTTGCACTATTTCTGCCCGAGGGGTACCCGTTCAATGAAGAGGGGGGTTCCAGTGCCTTGGTCCCATCTTAATAGGGATATTTTAAATTAACTTGCACAACATGCGCATGCCTGTAAGAAGCTTTTGTTGGACCTAGGGCAAAAACTGGTTTCTATCACTGCTTCCCAGCATGACCAAACTCTGTGATCCAGGACAATTACTTTTCATTCCACTGCCACTTTTCCCGTGGTCAACAGATTTGAGAGCACCTTGAAATAATTCAGTCTATAAATGCTGACGTGAGTGACACAGCCGCATTGAAACTAGGGAACTCAGAACTAGAAGACTTACAACTAGGGAGCAGTAGTACTTCTGAATTCTTCTCAGTGCAAGATATGAAACCCACAAATTAAGCCTACCACACATGCACTAGTGTTTATCATCCTACAAGAGTACCTGAAAGTATGTTAATTCCATAAGAGGTTTGGCTGTTTCTTCCGAAGTTCTTTTACTTCTCATACATTTATGGAAATCAGACAACAGACTAACACCTCTCACTCCCTCTTTAGTGTGTTGTATCTGTCCCGTATGGGTGAGAGACTACTGTTCTGTTCGTTCTGATAGTGCCATCTCTCCATAACCTATTTGTGCTATATAGTTTGTGCTTTTACTGTGCTGTAAAGCTTGGTATTAAACTTTCTACTCCACATAAGAATAAATTATATACATTGCCAATATTTGTTGTAAAGAATGATGTGAGTGAAAGAGTGAACCCTAACAAAATATGTGCGAATAGTTTACTTTTGGACTTAAGCATGAAACAAGCAACTTTTTTTCAATAGAGTACCTAACTTTTTGGGGATATTTTAAAATACACCTGAGAAGTTGACTTTGTAAAATGAGAAACACATAGATGACAAGTGGCCATTTCCTGCCTTTTAGCAAACAGCATTGTATGCTGGGGTGTGGAGTCCATGATGAAAGAATGAAAAGCAAAACTACAAGCCCCACAATCCAACATGCCTGTTGGTCCAAAAGAAAAAAATTATGGTATCATATCTCACACGCCAAAGCACAAAGTTGTGAAATGCAAAATAAAATGTAATTCACGGTTTTCTGTTTCTTTTCTTGTAGTCAACACAAGTAAGGTGCTAGCATCAACACTGCTTAGAAAACGTGTGAAAGATGTCCTTTACCATAAGAATGTGAGAAGCAGAAGTTAGACTTGGCTAGAGGCATCCTGAAAGGAAAAATAATTTCCTGCCTGCGCTATTCCGGAAAACATCCCCGCCTGCAACTTTCTGATGGTGCGCTAGCAACACCGCTGTAAAGCGTTCTGTGCTGAAGAGCAGCACGTGCGGCAACACGAGAGCCGCCAGTGCCCCAAGGGACATCGGCTGTTCACAGTGCAGTGGTTTCCAGCTGCCTTCCCTGAACCATATGATATCAGCTCCTCACCAGGTGACCGTATGAAGGAAGCCGAAAGTGCGTCACATCCGGGGACACCGTGTGAGGTGGTAGGTTTGGAGAAGTCCTTCTTAAAAACGTGGTATTCAAGGCCTTTTTTCATTAAGGAATTGTCTGGGCGGAGCCTCGCTTCAAAGGAACTTTTCAGGAAGGCAACAGGCACAACATCAAGTAAAAGGATAATTGTAAAGAGCAATACAATTAAATCAAGTGTACCTTTTTACGGTCCCTGAAAAAAATTACAGAAGACAGTGAGACGTAGTTAAATGTATCCATTTTGTTGCAACCAAGTCCTGGGAATCGGTCACAATGCAGCGAGTCCACGTTAATACCCCTAGATGGCGCTCTCTCCCTTTAAGTAAGGGGAGTCAACTCTGGTCTTTGGTCACTGGAAACACCGACGAGAAAAAGTATTTTGTCTTTTAAAACCCAAGCTATTTCAAGCCTAAGCTACAACGACGAAATAATCAATATCTAAGAAGGGGCCAGCCTTTCCATTATTTAAAGGAAAAAGAAACAGAGGACTTATTTTCTTTCCTCACAGAATATCCCATTTTAAGTCTCTAATTTTCGCCTAATACGAAAGACTAGATTCGCGGTCTCAAGTCTCCTCACACGTGCATTAATTTTGCGTTTTTAATTTTGCTATCGGTTCAGACCCTCTAATAATTTTCAATATCCAGAAACTCAGATTCTGAGGTCACGAGGAGGCTCTGCAGAAAACCAACCATTTTACGTTGTTCGTAGATTAAGAACACCGTACACCTGTACGTAAATACCCCAGGCAGACCAAAAGATGAGCTTCATGTTCTTCGTAGACAAAACCCCTTTTTTGATCCGTTGTTACACAAACGTAAGCATGTTGGCTTGCACAGAAGAATCAACCAACTGAGAAAAATGTTACTCCAAAGGTTGGGCCCCTTTAAGCATGATTCCTCCGGCGACAGATCTTTCTCTTACCTCGCCGCCAAGACCAGGACCACCCTCCGGTCTGACCTAAGACAGATCCAGGACCTGCTCTCCTTCAGAAGACACCTCAAGACCTGGCTCTTCGAGCAGTAGCAGAATGCTTACTGCATTACCAACTCGGGTACAAGAACTGGCAAAGCCTGTTGGTATGGGGTTAGCTGCCTATCTTTTGGCGTTGTCAATGGTCGTTTTTTTGTAAATGGTTTTCGTAAACTTTTGTGTTGAAGGAGCTATCTGGCAAAAAACTGCTCAAAGCAAAAATATTTTGGTCCCAAAAAGCACACATTGCTGCAGTGTTCCCTGGCACTGAGGGGGCTACTCCCTGTGTGGATGTTCTCCTTGCACAAGTGCAGAAGGCCATCCATCCCAACAACGAAGTTACCTAATGAGTGAAGAGGGCGGGCTCACTGCCCCATCGTGTATGTCGTAGAGGGGGTAGAAACATAGGAATGACAACAGACCAATGGGTGAAGAGGGCCGTATGAAAGCCCTTTTATTATTACATTTATCATTCATATAATTTTAGGAAATCAGGTGGTCTTGGTTAAAGCCAGAAATATCAACAACTGAAAAAATGGTGGATTAAGTCTGCAAAGGTTTGTTACGGATGAGGAAGTGTCACATGACAACTAACATGGGGCCACAACCAACACTCTCCTGCAAATGTATTGCAACCAGATATCAAGGCCATGCGGATGCACTGGACTGAAACTGTTGGCTTTGGCACCCTCCCTTACGTGAAAGAGCAAGAGAATATGAATGCTGCATGTCAGACCATGGGAGGTAACGTAAGTAGCCGATGCCCATAAAATGTCAGAGGGCATCCAGGTAGACAGCCACCATTTCCCCCATGAATATCAAGGCGAAACGGGTAGGATGTGGGGGCTCTGACAGTAATGGGGGCTCTGACAGTAATGGAGGCTGCCTGCATCCTGCAAAGGAGTCGTAGATAAGAAAAACACATAGAAGAGTTTGCACAGCAGAGATTGTGTTTTTGGTCATTCAATGCCTATGTGGGCCAAGAGGGAAGTTGGGGTCCACACTCACGCTCAAGGCCTCACTTCCATCACAGTGTAAGTTGGCAGGTAGATGAGATTCATCTTCCTGAAGAAGGCTGGCAGGGTAACACTTTGTCAGGTTCCACGAACAGGCATCTCAGTTTTTGAGGAGTTAGGTGGTTGTGTAGCAACCAAAGGACCACTGCCTGGAGGCGATGCCTTTTCTGCCTGTACTGCAACCTCAGTGAAAGAAGAAGTGCCTTGAAGCTGTCTAGCTCACAGAACTGCATTAAACAAGTCTAATCGTGTTTACGCTATTATACTTGGTGCCTCCTCTGCCCAAAAGATGAGGCTATGCAGTCATCCACAGGCCCTGGGGTCTGATGTACAGAATCACACTTCACCGGGCACGCCAACTCACAGTGCCACCATGTTAAGACAACATCAGCTCTCTTCCCGTGGTTACTGGCGAAGAGCTGATATCACATGGTGAGCCCAACACAAAGTAGGTTTCAACCATCTATATTGGAGGCCTTCCACCCTTGAAGTCCAGTAAGGGTTTTGTATTCTTCCCAGGGCACAGTGGGCGCGCTCAGGAGCAGTTACTAAGGCAATGAGTGGCTCTAAGCTCAGTTCCCTCTCCATTGCCATGCTCTTCAGCTGCCCCCTCCATTGCTCTTTAGCAGTGAGAAGTTGAAAGCTCCGCCCTCTCTCTAAACCCCGCCCCTCTCAAAGAGGGGAAGTTTTCTATGATGGGCAGGTCCATCACTTGTTGTTTTTGCATTTTTCGCCCTAAATGGGAAGGGTATGCCCAGACGTGGGTCCCGTGCTTCCCATGCCACTGGATTCAAGCTAGCCTGGCTGATGAGGGGTGAAACCCCGAAACCGGTCCCAGGATGCTTGTTTCCAGTCCAGGGAAGACCTGGCCTAGCAGTTCGGGCTGGACTGTTCCCATGGGGAACAGGGTCAAGACTGATTTGCATATGGCTGGGTCCAAACTGGAATGGCATGGGCAGCAAAAAAACGATGGATTAAACCCAGATCTGTGGCTGGGGGTGAATGTTTGACAATGTTCAGCATTCCGTCCATCACTTGTTGTTTTTGCAGGTCTGCTTCACAACAGTCATGAGACCTTTGTGAGTCACTTCACAGGAGCAATGTCTCCAAAAACAGAGATCAACAGGTGCTTCAAAAGGGGCCACTTAAACTAAACAGAAAAGGGACGTTTATATTCACAAGAAAATGCGGTAATAAAACACTCATAATGAAGCCATCTTTATTTGTGCTCACCAATTAAAAAAAAGACAGCTACACACACGCACAAAAGAAGAAAATTATGTTCTAACGTTGCTGCTAATAACATTACAAAAATAATTCGAAGACAGACAATTGACGAGCTGCATCCCCCTCTAATGGCAAGTAAAGGACACTCGAACGAAGGGGCAGCGATCGATTTTTTCTTCAGAACCCGATCTAATGTATTCCCGGCAAGAGGCGGGCGGAAATCTGCAAGTGCAGCATTTGTAACCAGGACAACGAAGAGCACGGAAGACATTATCAGTCAGCCTCCATCTTCAATCACTGCAGGACGCTTAACAATGCTAAAATATTTAAGAGAAGAAAGTCGTAAAGCGATGGATGGGTTTGGGAAACGTGCATCTAAGTAGTGCATCCAGAACTCATTAATACTGCGATGATGACATGGGTTCAGCTTGCAATTTTGAAAATTAAACATTTCAATAGTTTAAAAACTGAAAATAACCGTAGTTTTCTTCTGAGCGCAGATCATTTGAGGTACAGAATAAAAAGTTAATACTTTTTAAAGTAAAGGTCTGTAAAGAGTGTTGCCCGAGTCATGTCATGGCGGACACAGTGCAGAGGCCTCAATCAACCCGACAGTTGCCCGGGCGATAATGGGCACATAAGGAGGGATGTCAACGGACACGCCCCCTCCTCCCGGGATAGGGCAGCAGGGTTGGGGTTTGGGTAGGCTTCGGCTGCAGGAGGGCTGAGCATTGGCCGTTTCCGCCGGCCCTTCACTCCTGCAGAATGGGTAGATTAGGGTTTCTCCCGTCAGGTAGGCCAAGATTAGCCAGTTGGGGGTTTTAGGCTGTTCAGTTATGGGACACAGCGCCACAGAGGGGGAGGCCCCGCGCACATTGCTCAAGGCCGTCTGAGAAGACCCTGCCCACCTGGGGGTCTATGCGCAGGCCTGGGTGGCTGCCCCCTAAAAAGTTGTCGATCAGTGTGGTAGCTGCAGCGGTATTAGCTCATTACCACCACGAGGGAGGGCTGGGGGCAGGGTCAGGCAGATAAAGGTAGCTGCGGGGCGGGTTTTTGATAGATTAGTTTAGCGGCGGGAGTGAGCATACCTTCTTCACCAGCGTACAGAGACAACTTGGGCGGATCCGGCTTGAAGGTCTGCGGAGTCTCTTCAGGGAGCCGCGTCAGAATGAGACAGGCTGAGCTGGCAGGAGTCGCGCGCGAGTCCGTGCCTCCACGGCCCTGGCTGGAGCTGGGCGAGCATCATTGACCAGGGATGCGATGAGAGCACACCTGGACGGCTGGGAGACCCGTGTCGCTGGCACTCAGACCGCAGTGCGCAGGCCTGTCCGGCAGGTGGCATTAGAGCACCACTAACGCGGGGACCAGGGAGCGAGGAACGTCTTCCTCTAGTAAAGGAGTGAGGGGAATTGGCATGTCTAATCAGTGCTGGGCTACTTTTCAGCTGGGCTAAACCGACTGAGCTGATAATTGCTGAGCCCGAGGTGGTGTTAACTGGATGGGGGCAGATGTTTGCCATTTAAGTAAGATCACATCAGGAGTGTGGAAAGGTGATGTGGGCAACATACTGATGGGGCAGGGAGAGGTGTTCTTTGAGAAGGGAGTGAACGAGTCCTGTATGAAGGCCCCTCGGCGGGAAGTGCAGGGGAAGGAGGCAGAAGGGGGAAGGAGGCAGATGGGGAGGGTACCTGAATAAGGGTGGCTAGCTACAGTGAGAAAAGGTCTGGGGTGGCTTGTGGAGCCTGTAAGAGCGAAGCCCATCCAAGCAGGAGTGGCTTGGAGAGGCAATGGCGGGAATCCTAGGGCCCTGCGCTGGTTTAGTATGGGGGGTGACTCGTGTACACCGGCCTGAAAAAACAAAACTGTTCCGTGGGGCCCTTCGGAGGTCACAACTTAAGGCTGCGGTGTCTTCTGTGGTCCCGCATTAGAAATCGGGATTACAGGCACAGCATGGCTATGGAGAGGGTGATGGAAGTGAGAGTGTGTGAGTGGGTGTGTGTGTGTGTGTGTGTGTGAACAAGCTATACTGCTGCATCAATTTATTATTTTCGGATTTAGTCTTTTCGTTGCTTGTATGTGATGCAACAATGTGAAGTATGCAATGCTGCATTTTTTAAACCAATCTATGTTAGAGGTGGGAAAGCCAACAAATTAACGAGGAGAGTCGAACCAAGGGTCTGACTCGGATCTTAGAGCCTGCGCACGAGCCAAGCCCTCAACATGCTTGCTGTGTAAATTAGACAACAAACACATTAAATATTATAAAGTCTATTCAAAATCAAAATGTGTATCTTTTGAAAATGTGGAAGCCTTGACAATAATTTATCACATTATAGCGCTGCACCCAGAAAACTCATTAAGAGTGATTTTTTTAAACCTGAACCATTTGTGAACTAAATGGCAAACTGGTTGTCATGTAAACCCTGTAAATGGGCCAGATTATCATGGAGCACTATTATAATCTATCAAATCAAAACAACAGGTTTTTGTACAACTAGTATTGTGAACTCACATATTTGGAAGTTCTTTCATTCACGATAATGGAAAATGGGAGAAAAAAAAGTGTTTTGAAATAATGTATATGTCTAAGATCACAGTTTAGACAGGGAAGCCACGGATTATCCAACTTTTCTGGTTTCACTTCATACAAATCAGCAAAAAATGGTACCTATTTGTGTTACGTTAATGCTTTGTTTTGACCTACGAGTCAACGTTTCAGTTATTTTTATATAGGCGAGCTCGGCATGAAGGCATTAGAGAGCTTTACATGAGCACAAGTTACAAGGCCTCTTTCGTTTTTTTACAGCCACAGAGAGATTTAAGTGATTTGCCCAGAATCAAAGAATGTTGAGCTGATGCCGAGACTCGAACCCAGTTCCCCAGTTGGCAGCTCTGGTTGGAAACCTGCAGCCTGGGTTGAGGGAAGGAGGCTGGCAGACCGCACCTGAGAGCTCGGCCTGTTATGGCTCGAGGTCCAACAGGACCCCAAACTAAGCCAGAGCCAGACTTCTAACTGGAGCCCGGCTCGAGCTTTCAGCGGCTCGCCCACCTCGAATCTCTATATTACAATAATCCATGGGGAGGGCCCACATGCACGCTATAAGAATACATGGACACACGGAACTAGAAATGTGGTTTCTGAAATAAGGTATTACAGTGGAGCAACTAAGTCTGGAGGCCTCAACGAATCCTTGTCACATTTAAGTTTGGATGGTCTTGTATGCTTAAAAAAAAAAAAAAAAAAATACACAAACACACATATATATATATATATATATATATATATATACATATTCACCCCCTTTTATTATCACTTGAAACTCAGAATATCACTGGAGTGACTTCTGCAAACAGACTCCTGATAACTGAAGCAGCTGACACAGTGTCTCAGTGCGGATAATGAAAATAACGAACAACAAGCAACAGGAACATGGCAAGTCATCAACGAACATCTTCGCAGCAGAGGCATTAACTGACTGCCTGTCCATTGAAAAGGCAAGGGAACACTAATCTCCCATATGCAGACCAGTGACCTAATAATGGAAGAACAAGGCCTGAAGGCCAGATCGAGATCAGAAGCAGCCCTGGCAAAAATCTTCAAACCCACCGACTAAAATGCTCAAACTAGCTGCCCCCTTCTCGCTTTTCCCACTGATCCCTCTCTCCATCTGTTCTTTCTCACTCTCTTGGCTCGCGCTCTCCTTTTGCCCATCAGAAAACCCACAGAGGTACAGAAAGCAGGCATCAACCCTCAAACAAGCTTTTGCAATTCAATAGGTCTCGCATTTGCGAGAGTTAGAGCTATTGGCATTGTAAATGGATAAGTGGACTATTTTGCCACATAAATTGGTCAACCCTGCCTCATAATTTGGTCCTTTCCTGCCACATAATAGCACTGAGCAAGCAGCTCTACAAGATCATGCATGACAAAACCGAACTTTTAATGAGAAACAGTGAAACAAGAATTGCGAATGAGGGTATCAGCTCTCTACAAAGATGAACAAACTAACTGCTTAACTATAGTTAAAGAAGCTTTGCGCTGACATTTTGTAATCTGTGTGTAAACAGGATGCATTGTCCTGTGTAACTGTGACGTGAGGTAACTAAGAAACAATGTAAAGTAACTGGTAGTCATACAGAACACTCCAATACTGCCCACTGCGCTGTATAAAACTTGAAAGCACCATGGCATCCGTGAGTGCGTAGGAAAAACATAAGAAACATGAAGTAACTGGCAGTCATGCAAAGCACTCCAATACCGCCCACTGCACTGAGTAAAATTTGAATGCGCTATGGCCGCCATGAGTGCATAGCAAAAACAAAATAAACAATGAGAAGTAACTGGTAGTCATGCCAAGTGCTTGCGCCATGCCCACCATGAGCGCAAATGAAAAACAATGTGAAGTAACTTGTAGTCATGCAAATCGCTCCAATACTGCCCACTGAACTGTGTAAAACTTGAATGCACCAAAGCCTCCATTAGCAGGACTGAAAAACAAAAGAAACAATGACAAGTAAGTCGTAATTACGTAAATTGCTTCAATACTGCCAATCGAGTTCCCATAGTGGGAACTCGATCAGCAGTGTTGGAGCAATGCGCATAACTATCAGTTAGTTGTTGTTGTTTCTTTTGTTTTTGAGCTGCGCTCATGACGCTTTAAATTTTTATACAGCGGGAACTCGGTCGACAATACTGGAGAGAATTGCATAAAGCACTCCAATACTGCTGATCGAGTTCTGCATTAATATATGGGCACAAATATTACCTTACCAGCAAACAATAACCTTCCCTGTTCCATAATGTGGTACTGTAAACTGGCAGCTAAAGGGTTTGTGCTGCAGGTGGTTGGGTCTACTTGTCCTAAGAACAAAATAAACATGAAAACCTGTTGTCCTTCACCCCCAAACAATATGGCGTGGGTCTCTGGCTATTTGACTTTCACATTCCTTGACCATTTGGGGAAATTCTGAGAGATGGGGAGATAATCTTTAGATTGGCAGGAGAACTTTGCTTGTAGCATGGGGTTGATAGAGGCTTGTATCTTGCCAAAACTGTCCTACCGCTTAGCAGGCAACATTCATAATGAACATCTGTAGTGGTCAGAAACATTAAGTATGAACGGTCAACATGTTACTGAAAAATAAGTTTTTCAGTAGAGAGTCATGACTAAGAATGTCAAAATATAACCTGGTAATGAATATGTAAAATAATAATAAGAAATGTGCACAATCAGTTAAACTAAGATTCGAGGTTACAACCTGGAGCTAGGGAATCTGCTACCTAAGTGCAGGCTTTAGTGATTGTGCTACCTACTGTTTGACCATGGTCACGCTCTATTAGTACGTCACTGTAGACTGGCTTTTTTCCTAAAACACTGAAGAAAACTTGCGTCACCCCCATTATTGTAGAAAAACATTGAATTCAATGGAACGCAGGAAATCTTGTCCGATCGCCAGCATCCTGCTATTAATAAGGGTGACACATTTTTAGTGAATAACAACCTTGGGTCCACCCCAGAGAGGGATATAGGATTTTGAGTTGATATGTAATAGTACAAT
This sequence comes from Pleurodeles waltl, assembly GCF_031143425.1. Taxonomy (NCBI): domain Eukaryota; kingdom Metazoa; phylum Chordata; class Amphibia; order Caudata; family Salamandridae; genus Pleurodeles; species Pleurodeles waltl. The sequence continues at coordinate 425,478,724 of NC_090444.1, forward strand.
CATCTTGATAAAAGGAACCGTTGTTGCCAGTGTTAGATTTTAAGGTCACTTCTTACTTCGTAGACCTCTGCCTTCTTCTGGAAGCCCCGATTGGACATTTATTCCAACCAGCATTTCTCTAGGAGGGTTGAGGCCATTAGAGGTCAGGTTTTGAAGGTTGGTGGCTGCTGACTGTACCTCTACAGAGTGTGTGACAGAAGGTAGAAAAGGAAAGGGGCAGAGAGTGGGGGAAGAGAGAGAGAACCCTTAGAAGAAAAAAAGACAAGACAGAAAAAGCTCAGTAATAAAGGCAAAAAGGAGGGGGCTAGTTTGATCACTCATGATTGATCAAACCTGATTCTGTACATAAGCACCCATAAAAATATAACTTGTTACTTTGAACAAAAAATATTTAAAAATTAAATGAACATGAAATTAGAAGTCAATCTTAAAAATAAGATAACTAAAATAGTGCCAGTAAAAATGTTTAATAAAACAGGTTATATTAAAACAAATGTTAGGGGAGGCATGTGAGAGCTCCCCCAAACAATTTGAAACCTTCCCCCTATAAAAAGTGTAGAGAGTTAAAATAATGAGAGGTCACGCCTCCATAAAGTGTGCAATATAAATATAATAACTACTGACAGTGGTTTACACCTGGATGGGAACACTGTCATAGCCTCAGAGTTAAACATATTCACACATCGGCCTGGTAAAAATGTATTGGAAAAAACACTACAATCAGTCCACTGCCAGCTTTACCAGAAAAAAGTACAAAACTTGTATTACAAGAATAAATCTATGGAACATTTTAAAACAAAATCCACTGAATACCTAAGACCACAAAACAGCGCCAATGAAATCCGAGTAACAAAAAGACCATTTTCAGTATAAATCGACAGATAACAAGAAAAAAGTTATAAATGTTAAAAAAGTGATGACGTTTTAAAAAAAGAACTAAAATATTACATGTAGTATTTAGTTTATTTTTGTTTCATTATTTCTATTATGCTAATTATTTTTATTGCATATTCTACTGGATGCCCCAAATTTATACACACTTCTCCACAAACCATGACCAAGTGTGCTGATCCCTGTGCAGGTGCTGCAAAAGGCTGGGACCCGCTGCACCAAACACACACACTAAGAGAACATTATAATTAATGCGGGGGGGAGGGGCCATTCAATGAAGTCGGCACTCTAGGGGGTGCTCTTCAAATTTAATCTGGGACCTTAAAGAATTCTAAACCAATCATTAGACGTTTGGCCGCAGTAAGCCTCACTTTACCTCCCATCCCAGCTCCCAATGAACCAGTAGCTGGTTATATTGGGTAACATTGTTTGGTAGTCATGCAAGTCACTACGTCTATTATTGAATGGTTTTATATAGCACCCACCGGGGCCTACAAGCAACAAGGCACTACACATAAATCAGCAGACACCAAGGAGATACGGGAGAATGGCATAAAACAAAAAGATGAAGATTCTATGCAACATCTCTCAAGGTTAGATCTTTAGACAAGGCTCTGCTTGGTGTTGCATCGTTTGTTAGAACCAAAGCAGCTGATCACTGTCTCTGCATTCATGCTGCCCAGCTGTACAATGACTTACTAGATTAAAAAATATATATATATATATCTCTGTTTTGTTTTTTAAGCCGTCTAATTGCATTCAAGAAGTACTGGAAGTTTCGGAGATTAATCGCGGATCCAGTCCAATCCAAATAAGCGGAGTGCACATTCATCCCCTTGCAGGAGATACTGTGAAATGAAGACGAGGGCACAAGTGAATGAATAAGGGACCCAGATTCAACACATGAGCTAAGTCTGATACCGCCAATAACTGAGATCACAACCGGGGTCCTGTAGTCTACAGAAACAGGCCCACAAGGATCTAAATTGAGAAGGTCTGGTGGTGGAAGATGAGTGACAGAAGGAGGACGCAAACAGTCAGTGAGGTCAATGGCATGTAGGCCATGGAGATAGCGTTTAGAAAGGGTCCTCACTGAATGAAAAAAAGAATTTAGAAAAAGGGATGGGAATTCAACTTCGGAATATTGGGCAATGAACAACTCAAAGACAGATTAAACAGAAATGTATTGGGTATATACTGATATACTTCTATTTGATTTCACCGCTTCAGTGCTCCACCTCCACAAAACCACTAAGGCACGCAGTAGCCTCACAAACATACAAGCCAGTGCAGAGAAGGGAGGTTCGTTAGAAAGGTGTGTAAATCTCTCTTTTCTATCAGAATTGATATCTTCCACCCTTCCTGGCTGGATCTTCACTGAGAAACTGCCTCTTTCAAGATGGAATTGATCAACTTTCCGTTAAAGGTATGACTATTTTTATTCTTTGTGGAAACTTGTGACACTCTCCTAAAATAATTTTTCATGTCCTGCCCAGTCCAACTCTATGCTTGTCACATGATAAAGCCCACCTCCTTCCAGTCATCCTGGTCATTGTTAATGTCGATACATCATGCAGTGTCTCATATTTACGAAACAGACTTTTCGGACAGACCCCAAGGTATTACTTTTGTGCTACACCGAGCCAAACGTCAACCTCCAGCGCGGGACATTCTTGGATCTATAGTAGCAGTGCTAGAGCGCCATAGCAGGCTTTCAATAAAAATGAATTGTTGGCCGACAATTTTACGCTGATGACGTGTGACCGCCTTTACGCAAACTACGCCTTCTGATCCCACCACAATGAGAATATTCTCCAGCACCAGTGCCTACAATTTCCCTCATTTAGAACACCTATCAGAAAACTACGACACGCTTTGGCAAGGCACAGAACAGATATAATTCAACATCAGGCATCAAGTAGACACCCTTAATAGGACTGGCATTTTCTCAAAGGCAACATCTGAATTCCAAAATTATTAATGATAAAAAGTCACCTTATTTAGTCAGACTCCTTTTGCGCCTCCCTTACTCACTACTTTACCAAAATATTATGCTGCACTTTTTAAACCCTTATAAATCAAATAAGGCGTTATACCCTCAGGAATTGTCTACTTTGCCATCCTCTATAAACCTAGTTAGGCTAAACGTTGTTCTTGAACATTCTCAGCTGTTCAAGATGATTGATAATTTGTAGAAAATAATGCAAGTTGCTGGCGACGCTGACAGCAGCATTTTGTACATGGGACTCTACTCTTTAAAGTGGGGGAAACGTTTGTAAAGCTCATGTTTACTAAACATATGGCTTGATTTCTGTGGGAGCAGAGCACGCTTAGAAGTGGACAAATAGCGCTCTGAAGTTACTCAACTGGAGGATTGGGTTTAAATTGTACATTGCATGTTTGTGGCACCCATTTGTGCAAATTTTGAAGCGTTTGACAGATAACCCGGATGAGCCTTTCTTACAAGATATTCACTGTGTGAATTATTTTTTTTATTTTTTTTATTTTTTTAAGTTTCTTTAAGTCTCATCAAATGGTCCCAAAGTTATTAGCAAACCACAAAATGTTTTTCTGTTGGAAATGTTGCCATGATTATAACTCTTGAGTGGTGACTGCCACTGGAGATCTATATCTCCAGATATATAATATCTCCAGGTGACGCTGGACAGAGTACTGAAACTTTACAAACACTCACCCCCTGTCACAGATCACAGGGTTAAAGAACGATGGATTATGTGACTGGGGGTGAGTGTTTGAAAAGTTTCAGCACTCCGTCCATCACCCTTGTGTGTTGCTAAAGTCTCCCTGAGTGGCCAGGGTATGCTGAGACATGGGTCCCTCGCTCGCTGTGCCACTGAATTCTGGGTGATACACCAAAACCGGTCCGAGGATGCTTGTTTTTGATCCAGGGAGGATCTGGCCTGGTAGTTTGAGCTGGACTGTTCCCATGGGAAGCAGCGTCAAGACTGATTTGCATATGACTGGGTCCAAACTGGGGTAGTTTGGTGAGTGTAGGAAGTTGGCTCTGTATGTGCTATTTCAAAGTAAGGAATAGTATGCACAGAGTCCAAGGGTTCCCCTTAGAGGTAAAATAGTGGTAAAAATAGATAATACTAATGCTCTATTTTGTGGTAGTGTGGTCGAGCAGTAGGCTTATCCAAGGAGTAGTGTTAAGCATTTGTTGCACATACACATAGACAATAAATGAGGTACACACACTCAGAGACAAATCCAGCCAATAGGTTTTTATATAGAAAAATATCTTTTCTTAGTTTATTTTAGGAACCACAGGTTCAAATTCTACATGTAATATCTCATTCGAAAGGTATTGCAGGTAAGTACTTTAGGAACTTCAAATCATCAAAATTGCATGTATACTTTTCGAGTTATTCACAAATAGCTGTTTTAAAAGTGGACACTTAGTGCAATTTTCACAGTTCCTAGGGGAGGTAAGTATTTGTTAGGTTAACCAGGTAAGTAAGACACTTACAGGGCTTAGTTCTTGGTCCAAGGTAGCCCACCGTTGGGGGTTCAGAGCAACCCCAAAGTCACCACACCAGCAGCTCAGGGCCGGTCAGATGCAGAGTTCAAAGTGGTGCCCAAAACACATAGGCTAGAATGGAGAGAAGGGGGTGCCCCGGTTCCGGTCTGCTTGCAGGTAAGTACCCGCGTCTTCGGAGGGCAGACCAGGGGGGTTTTGTAGGGCACCGGGGGGGGACACAAGCCCACACAGAAATTTCACCCTCAGCGGCGCGGGGGCGGCCGGGTGCAGTGTAGAAACAAGCGTCGGGTTCGCAATGTTAGTCTATGAGAGATCTCGGGATCTCTTCAGCGCTGCAGGCAGGAAAGGGGGGGGTTCCTCGGGGAAACCTCCACTTGGGCAAGGGAGAGGGACTCCTGGGGGTCACTTCTCCAGTGAAAGTCCGGTCCTTCAGGTCCTGGGGGCTGCGGGTGCAGGGTCTCTCCCAGGCGTCGGGACTTAGGATTCAAAGAGTCGCGGTCAGGGGAAGCCTCGGGATTCCCTCTGCAGGCGGCGCTGTGGGGGCTCAGGGGGGACAGGTTTTGGTACTCACAGTATCAGAGTAGTCCTGGGGTCCCTCCTGAGGTGTTGGATCTCCACCAGCCGAGTCGGGGTCGCCGGGTGCAGTGTTGCAAGTCTCGCGCTTCTTGCGGGGAGCTTGCAGGGATCTTTAAAGCTGCTGGAAACAAAGTTGCAGCTTTTCTTGGAGCAGGTCCGCTGTCCTCGGGAGTTTCTTGTCTTTTTGAAGCAGGGGCAGTCCTCAGAGGATGTCGAGGTCGCTGGTCCCTTTGGAAGGCGTCGCTGGAGCAGGATCTTTGGAAGGCAGGAGACAGGCCGGTGAGTTTCTGGAGCCAAGGCAGTTGTCGTCTTCTGGTCTTCCGCTGCAGGGGTTTTCAGCTAGGCAGTCCTTCTTCTTGTAGTTGCAGGAATCTAATTTTCTAGGGTTCAGGGTAGCCCTTAAATACTAAATTTAAGGGCGTGTTTAGGTCTGGGGGGTTAGTAGCCAATGGCTACTAGCCCTGAGGGTGGGTACACCCTCTTTGTGCCTCCTCCCAAGGGGAGGGGGTCACAATCCTAACCCTATTGGGGGAATCCTCCATCTGCAAGATGGAGGATTTCTAAAAGTTAGAGTCACTTCAGCTCAGGACACCTTAGGGGCTGTCCTGACTGGCCAGTGACTCCTCCTTGTTGCTTTCTTTGTTCCCTCCAGCCTTGCCGCCAAAAGTGGGGGCCGTGGCCGGAGGGGGCGGGCAACTCCACTAAGCTGGAGTGCCCTGCTGGGCTGTGACAAAGGGGTGAGCCTTTGAGGCTCACCGCCAGGTGTCACAGCTCCTGCCTGGGGGAGGTGTTAGCATCTCCACCCAGTGCAGGCTTTGTTACTGGCCTCAGAGTGACAAAGGCACTCTCCCCATGGGGCCAGCAACATGTCTCTGGTGTGGCAGGCTGCTGGAACTAGTCAGCCTACACAGACAGTCGGTTAAGTTTCAGGGGGCACCTCTAAGGTGCCCTCTGTGGTGTATTTTACAATAAAATGTACACTGGCATCAGTGTGCATTTATTGTGCTGAGAAGTTTGATACCAAACTTCCCAGTTTTCAGTGTAGCCATTATGGTGCTGTGGAGTTCGTGTTTGACAGACTCCCAGACCATATACTCTTATGGCTACCCTGCACTTACAATGTCTAAGGTTTTTGTTTAGACACTGTAGGGGTACCATGCTCATGCACTGGTACCCTCACCTATGGTATAGTGCACCCTGCCTTAGGGCTGTAAGGCCTGCTAGAGGGGTGTCTTACCTATACTGCATAGGCAGTGAGAGGCTGGCATGGCACCCTCAGGGGAGTGCCATGTCGACTTACTCGTTTTGTCCTCACTAGCACACACAAGCTGGCAAGCAGTGTGTCTGTGCTGAGTGAGAGGTCTCCAGGGTGGCATAAGACATGCTGCAGCCCTTAGAGACCTTCCTTGGCATCAGGGCCCTTGGTACTAGAAGTACCAGTTACAAGGGACTTATCTGGATGCCAGGGTCTGCCAATTGTGGATACAAAAGTACAGGTTAGGGAAAGAACACTGGTGCTGGGGCCTGGTTAGCAGGCCTCAGCACACTTTCAATTGTAAACATAGCATCAGCAAAGGCAAAAAGTCAGGGGGCAACCATGCCAAGGAGGCATTTCCTTACAGTGAGCAAAAGAACAATGGATTAAACCCAGAGCTATGATGGGGTGAGTGTGTGAAAAGTTTCAGCACTCCGTCCATCATCCTTGTGTGTTGATATAAATATATTATATTTGTCCCATCTTTTTCGTCCAGTGGCTATGGCTTGTCGGATAGACGACAGTTCCAACTGTTCCTCAGATAAATTGTTGAAACTACCAAACTTGCATGACAATAACGGGGGGGGGGGGGGGGGGGGGGGTTTACTACGAGATAATCGGATTTACAAATTACATCAACCAGGCGTCTTTTTAATGCAACTTAAGTAACACATTCCTAGACAGCAGTTGTGCCATCCAGGCATGGCTTTGGTGTAATGATTCTACCATACGAGGCAGCGCAGAAAACGAAACTCTGAGAAGCGTATAGCAAAGGCAGGTGCCAAGTGAAGTCATGGAACGGGACCATGTGTTAGAACAACTCAGGAATTCGGGGACTTCAGTGGCGAGGCTGGCAGCGTGTCAGCTGAGGCCACAGCTGTCCCTGACGGCGGGGGACCAGTTAGCGCCCGACAACACAGGTCACATTCACAGCATTGCCGACATCGCTCCCAGGCCGGGAGGTATTTACACACTTGTTCGTGCCTCACAAGAGCACTTCGCGGACACCACCGACCCGGCTACGTCCGACCCCGTGAGCGGGTTGCTTCAAGTTTCAGCACCCAGGGGGATTTCAGGCTTAACGCTGCACCGTTTACCCTTGTGCTGCTATCAATAACAGAAAACATACGGGGCACCCTGCAAGTCAACTCAGACAGGCCCAATGATTAAAAAACGCACTCCACCCCTCCGACAGACAAGCACTTCACAATATAGTGAACAACAATTTCAAGCATTTTTATTCGTCATCCACGCGCACTGAACTTTCCATATTCAAGGTCAATTTATTGCTTGGCTTAGAAGTGCATCAAAGCGTGCATATTCTTGTTAAAGCCTTATTTTTATTTTACTTTGCCCTGGTTGTGTTACTCTTTTGCCTACATTTGCAACGCTTCTTAGGGAGTTAGGTTTGTGTGCTTAATAATGTTCATGGAACATGTCTGAAATCCCAGATTTGTTCCTGCTTCCAGGAAGGTCAGTGGTGCCAGCCTCTTTTGGTTGTTCGTCTATGGCCACCCACATAAAATGTGGTCACCAGCTGCAGCCCGGGCCAGCTCAACAGGCTTCATTCCTGCCACCTCAGACGACATTCTGCATTCCCTCCACCAATGCCCAGATGCCCACTGGCATTGGGTACTTCGTGCGCTATCTGGTTGATGCAACTAAACTCTCAAAGCGCGTAAAATACCACAAGTCACATCCACAAGAGAACATCATTCGAGACGTTAATCAACGTTTCAGAGGTGCAGCTGCGAAGTGAACCTTAAGCGCACAGGTGGTACGGATGGCTAATTCCAAAAAGATGAAATGTGTGTAAAGAATTGTAAGGCACTGGAAAACGTTTACAGGTGGCAGCCTCTACTGAAGGAGCCAGTACATCTCCAGCAATACAAACTTGGTCCTTCATGCCATCATCATCCAAAGCTTTATTCGGTCATTAAACCATCAAAGCAAGATAACAAGAGACACCACATCATTCATGTTATTATGGGTGAATTCATTATTTTTTTTTTAACGACTTACTATGACATTCGCCATCTTTAGAGTCTCATACCGAGGTGCTTTACCACAAGTTTACACTTTATTCGTGTGTTGCATAAAGATACATTTGTCAGATGCCCAAAGCCAGCTTGATGATCACATTCTGTTCCCACAACCAAAGGGTAAATTCCCTGGGTCAACGGGGTCGTCCGCGTGATCCGCATCCCAAGCTGCCAACGCAAGGGTCACAGCGGAACCCGGTCCCATTTACTGTTCATTTTTGTCTCTCCAGCCCTAGACTTAAAGGAGAACTGTCACCCAAGGATGTCACCAGATACACTGCCTGGGTATGAACCAGGATTTCAATGAAGTGTTCTGTATGTAGGTTTTACATTGCTTTGCTCTTGCTCTGAAGGAGCAGGTTTGGGGTCATCAGCTTATATATCTACAAAGAATACCTCTATGGCATCCATCGCAGGGAGGTGGTGCTATCCGATTGCAGATTCTGCTGCATTAATATTAGCAATGTTCATTTCCCTATGCTTGTTAGCTCATCACCAGTTCTACCCGACACGCCCATCATTGGCTCCATTAGTTGGATCCCAGAACTTGGCAACGTTACCCTTATTTAAAAAGTCTAACAATCATGATCTATAAATGCGAAAAATAGCACAATTCTGCATTTGATGCACTAAAATGGGAGTTGTAAAAACCCAACTGAATGGGTGTCATATTTGTAGGTCTGTCATTAGCCACAATGTTTTGCTTTTAATATAAAATGCATATAAGGGATAAAGTACCTTCTGCCGTACATTTTAAGGATATTGCAAGTCACTGAGGAGTTTCATAACTATTTAGAGGAAAGAGGCCGAAGGTGACTTGTAATATCCTTAGCATGTATGCCAGGGAGTAATTTATCCCATATAATAGATCACCTTTCCCAAAACATTGGTGTATAGCTCTTTTACATGAAATAGCAAGTAAGTTTGCAAACATCAAGAACAACAATAAAAACTTTAGTGCAAAACTAAACAAATCAAAAGCCTGTTACATATTTGTTGAAAACACATATTAGAGACAGTTCAATACAAGACTGTTTTAAAAACAAAGGCTGCAATAGCTAGGAATGTGTAGAAACATGTAAAAAGATTCTAGCTTTTCTCTATCTAAGGAGTGCAAAAAGCAGGGTTGTCATTGTAATTGTAAAATAGAGCAGATGAATAAAAAGCAATGCTGTTTTTATTGCTTTAAACAGCTGCTTACATTTTGCTCCGTGACCCGAGCTACTTTTCACCTCAGCTGCTGGTTCTGGCAACAAGCATTGTGACATCAGAACTAGACTACAGTCACTCATAATAGTTGCGCTCCGACATTTTTTCTTTATAATTGGTGAATGGGTGCACCACAAGTTGTCGATTATAAATAAAGTAGATGCTGATGCTTATACTGGGATTACTGAATCCCATGCATCATACACACTATACCTACTTACTTTCATAGGCCTTCAGTCTGACCTCTTCATTCACTGGTCTGCCTCAGTGTCATTTATATTTTGCGTCCTCCAGCCAAAGCACACAGCATGAGATACACGGTAAACCCATGTAAACCCATGGCTTCCCTGACCCGGAGTGGCAGAGTTCTTCTCTTGCACGATGAGCACTAAGTAGTCGCCTTCAGTGCCCGGGACTCCTGGTACAATGTGTGGTTTTATATTAAAAAATACATAGGGTTTTTCACAATGCTTGTTTTAATTAGGCGAGAGCACTGCAGCTCCCCAGCACTGCTACCGAGCGATTGGTGGATCTTCACACAAAAATCATTCACAACCACAATAAGCGCTGAAAAGACCAGCAGGCGGTGCCAGGTGTATTAGCATTGCCAATGCTGCTGCCTTTGGGCGCTTTTTCTATTGGACGTTGTAAGGAAATGCCTCCTTGGCATGGTTGCCCCCTGACTTTTTGCCTTTGCTGATGCTATGTTTACAATTGAAAGTGTGCTGAGGCCTGCTAACCAGGCCCCAGCACCAGTGTTCTTTCCCTAACCTGTACTTTTGTATCCACAATTGGCAGACCCTGGCATCCAGATAAGTCCCTTGTAACTGGTACTTCTAGTACCAAGGGCCCTGATGCCAAGGAAGGTCTCTAAGGGCTGCAGCATGTCTTATGCCACCCTGGAGACCTCTCACTCAGCACAGACACACTGCTTGCCAGCTTGTGTGTGCTAGTGAGGACAAAACGAGTAAGTCGACATGGCACTCCCCTCAGGGTGCCATGCCAGCCTCTCACTGCCTATGCAGTATAGGTAAGACACCCCTCTAGCAGGCCTTACAGCCCTAAGGCAGGGTGCACTATACCATAGGTGAGGGTACCAGTGCATGAGCATGGTACCCCTACAGTGTCTAAACAAAACCTTAGACATTGTAAGTGCAGGGTAGCCATAAGAGTATATGGTCTGGGAGTTTGTCAAACACGAACTCCACAGCACCATAATGGCTACACTGAAAACTGGGAAGTTTGGTATCAAACTTCTCAGCACAATAAATGCACACTGATGCCAGTGTACATTTTATTGTAAAATACACCACAGAGGGCACCTTAGAGGTGCCCCCTGAAACTTAACCGACTATCTGTGTAGGCTGACTAGTTTTAGCAGCCTGCCACAAACCGAGACATGTTGCTGGCCCCATGGGGAGAGTGCCTTTGTCACTCTGAGGCCAGTAACAAAGCCTGCACTGGGTGGAGATGCTAACACCTCTCCCAGGCAGGAATTGTCACACCTGGCGGTGAGCCTCAAAGGCTCACCTCCTTTGTGCCAACCCAGCAGGACACTCCAGCTAGTGGAGTTGCCCGCCCCCTCCGGCCAGGCCCCACTTTTGGCGGCAAGGCCGGAGAAAATAATGAGAAAAACAAGGAGGAGTCACTGGCCAGTCAGGACAGCCCCTAAGGTGTCCTGAGCTGAGGTGACTCTAACTTTTAGAAATCCTCCATCTTGCAGATGGAGGATTCCCCCAATAGGGTTAGGATTGTGACCCCCTCCCCTTGGGAGGAGGCACAAAGAGGGTGTACCCACCCTCAGGGCTAGTAGCCATTGGCTACTAACCCCCCAGACCTAAACACGCCCTTAAATTTAGTATTTAAGGGCTACCCTGAACCCTAGAAAATTAGATTCCTGCAACTACAAGAAGAAGGACTGCCTAGCTGAAAACCCCTGCAGAGGAAGACCAGAAGACGACAACTGCCTTGGCTCCAGAAACTCACCGGCCTGTCTCCTGCCTTCCAAAGATCCTGCTCCAGCGACGCCTTCCAAAGGGACCAGCGACCTCGACATCCTCTGAGGACTGCCCCTGCTTCGGAAAGACAAGAAACTCCCGAGGACAGCGGACCTGCTCCAAGAAAAGCTGCAACTTTGTTTCCAGCAACTTTAAAGAACCCTGCAAGCTCCCCGCAAGAAGCGTGAGACTTGCAACACTGCACCCGGCGACCCCGACTCGGCTGGTGGCGATCCAACACCTCAGGAGGGACCCCAGGACTACTCTGATACTGTGAGTACCAAAACCTGTCCCCCCTGAGCCCCCACAGCGCCGCCTGCAGAGGGAATCCCGAGGCTTCCCCTGACCGCGACTCTTTGAACCTAAAGTCCCGACGCCTGGGAGAGACCCTGCACCCGCAGCCCCCAGGACCTGAAGGACCGGACTTTCACTGGAGAAGTGGCCCCCAGGAGTCCCTCTCCCTTACCCAAGTGGAGGTTTCCCCGAGGAATCCCCCCCTTGCCTGCCTGCAGCGCTGAAGAGATCCCGAGATCTCTCATAGACTAACATTGCGAACCCGACGCCTGTTCCTACACTGCACCCGGCCGCCCCCGCGCTGCTGAGGGTGAAATTTCTGTGTGGACTTGTGTCCCCCCCGGTGCCCTACAAAACCCCCCTGGTCTGCCCTCCGAAGACGCGGGTACTTACCTGCAAGCAGACCGGAACCGGGGCACCCCCTTCTCTCCATTCTAGCCTATGTGTTTTGGGCACCACTTTGAACTCTGCACCTGACCGGCCCTGAGCTGCTGGTGTGGTGACTTTGGGGTTGCTCTGAACCCCCAACGGTGGGCTACCTTGGACCAAGAACTAAGCCCTGTAAGTGTCTTACTTACCTGGTTAACCTAACAAAGACTTACCTCCCCTAGGAACTGTGGAAATTGCCCTAAGTGTCCACTTTTAAAACAGCTATTTGTGAATAACTTGAAAAGTATACATGCAATTTTGATGATTTGAAGTTCCTAAAGTACTTACCTGCAATACCTTTCGAATGAGATATTACATGTAGAATTTGAACCTGTGGTTCTTAAAATAAACTAAGAAAAGATATTTTTCTATAACAAAACCTATTGGCTGGATTTGTCTCTGAGTGTGTGTACCTCATTTATTGTCTATGTGTATGTACAACAAATGCTTAACACTACTCCTTGGATAAGCCTACTGCTCGACCACACTACCACAAAATAGAGCATTAGTATTATCTCTTTTTGCCACTATCTTACCTCTAAGGGGAACCCTTGGACTCTGTGCATGCTATTCCTTACTTTGAAATAGCACATACAGAGCCAACTTCCTACATTGGTGGATCAGCGGTGGGGTACAAGACTTTGCATTTGCTGGACTACTCAGCCAATACCTGATCACACGACAAATTCCAAAATTGTCATTAGAAATTCATTTTTGCAATTTGAAATTTTTCAAAATTCTTAAAAGTCCTGCTAGGGCCTTGTGTGTTAAGTCCCTGTTTAGCATTGTCTTTTAGAGTTTAAAAGTTTGTTAAAAGTTTGAAATTAGATTCTAGAAACAGTTTTAGATTCTTTAAAAAGTATTCCAACTCTTAGCAGAATAATGTCTGATACAGAGATGCAGGTGGTGGAACTCGACACCACCCCTTACCTCCATCTTAAGATGAGGGAGCTAAGGTCTCTCTGTAATATCAAAAAAATAACCATTGGCTCCAGACCTACCAAAATTCAGCTCCAGGAGCTGTTGGCAGAGTTTGAAAAAGCCAACCCCTCTGATGATGACCTCACAGAGGAAGAAATTAGTGACTTGGAGGCCAATGTCCCTCCTCCAGTCCTAAATAGGGAGAACAGGACCCCTCAAGTCCTGTCTCCAACTGTGTTAGTCAGAAATAGTGAGTCCCTCACAGGAGGGTCCCACATTTCTGAAATCACTGAGGATGCTCTCAGTGAAGATGACCTCCTGTTAGCCAGGATGGCCAAAAGATTGGCTTTAGAGAGACAGCTCCTAGCCATAGAAAGGGAAAGACAAGAGATGGGCCTAGGACCCATCAATGGTGGCAGCAATATAAATAGGGTCAGAGATTCTCCTGACATGTTAAAAATCCCCAAAGGGATTGTGACAAAATTTGAAGATGGTGATGACATCACCAAATGGTTCACAGCTTTTGAGAGAGCTTGTGTAACCAGAAAAGTGAACAGATCTCACTGGGGTGCTCTCCTTTGGGAAATGTTCACTGGAAAGTGTAGGGATAGACTCCTCACACTCTCTGGAAAAGATGCAGAATCTTATGACCTCATGAAGGGTACCCTGATTGAGGGCTTTGGATTCTCCACTGAGGAGTACAGGATTAGGTTCAGGGGGGCTCAAAAATCCTCGAGCCAGACCTGGGTTGACTTTGTTGACTACTCAGTGAAAACACTAGATGGTTGGATTCAAGGCAGTGGTGTAAGTAATTATGATGGGCTGTACAATTTATTTGTGAAAGAACACCTATTGAGTAATTGTTTCAATGATAAACTGCATCAGCATCTGGTAGACCTAGGACCAATTTCTCCCCAAGAATTGGGAAAGAAGGCGGACCATTGGGTCAAGACAAGGGTGTCCAAGACTTCAACAGGGGGTGACCAAAAGAAAGGGGTCACAAAGACTCCCCAGGGGAAGGGTGATGAGACAACCAAAACTAAAAATAGTAAAGAGTCTTCTACAGGCCCCCAAAAACCTGCACAGGAGGGTGGGCCCAGAGCCTCTTCACAAAACAATGGGTACAAGGGTAAAAACTTTGATCCCAAAAAGGCCTGGTGTCATAGCTGTAAGCAGCATGGACACCAAACTGGAGACAAGGCCTGTCCCAAGAAAGGTTCCACTCCAAACTCCCATCCAGGTAACACTGGTATGGCTAGTCTCCAAGTGGGATCAACAGTGTGCCCAGAGCAAATCAGGGTCCACACTGAAGCTATTCTAGTTTCTGAGGGTGGGGTGGATTTAGCCACACTAGCTGTCTGGCCGCCTAACATGCAAAAATACAGACAGCAACTCTTAATTAATGGGACTAGAATAGAGGGCCTGAGGGATACAGGTGCCAGTGTCACCATGGTGACAGAGAAACTGGTTTCCCCTGGCCAATACCTGACTGGAAAAACTTACACAGTCACCAACGCTGACAATCAGAGAAAAGTACATCCCATGGCAATGGTTACTTTAGAATGGGGAGGGGTCAATGGCCTGAAACAGGTGGTGGTCTCCTCAAATATCCCAGTGGACTGTCTGCTTGGAAATGACCTGGAGTCCTCAGCATGGGCTGAGGTAGAACTAAAAACCCATGCAGCAATGCTGGGCATCCCTGAACTGGTGTGTGTGAAAACAAGAGCACAATGCAAGGCACAGGGTGAACAAGTAGAGCTGGAGTCTGGAAGAATGGCCCAGCCTACCAAGAGAACAGGAAAGTCAGTTGGGAAACCAACTGCAACACAGCAAAAAAAAGGGAACCTCTCTTCTCAGGAAGAAGTTCTGCCCTCTGAGGGAACTGAGCCTTTGGAGCTGGAGCCTTATCAGGTTGAGCGGTTGAGCTCTTAGGCCCAGGGGGACCCTCAAGGGAGGAGCTGTGTAAGGGACAAGAAACCTGTCCCTCTCTTGAAGGCCTTAGGCAGCAAGCTGCTGAAGAGTCCAAAGGCAAGAAAAATGGAACGCATAGGGTCTATTGGGAGGATGGACTCCTGTACACTGAGGCCAGAGACCCCAAACCTGGTGCCACTAGGAGAGTGGTAGTGCCTCAGCTGTTCAGGAAGTTCATCCTAACATTGGCCCATGACATTCCCCTTGCTGGACATTTGGGACAAACCAAGACGTGGGAGAGGTTAGTCAACCACTTCTACTGGCCCAATATGTCCAACATGGTTAAGGAGTTTTGCCTCTCCTGCCCCACCTGTCAAGCCAGTGGTAAGACAGGTGGGCATCCAAAGGCCCCCCTCATTCCACTTCCAGTGGTGGGGGTTCCCTTTGAAAGAGTGGGTGTGGACATAGTTGGTCCACTAGAACCTCCCACAGCCTCAGGAAATATGTATATCCTGGTAGTAGTGGATCATGCTACCAGGTATCCTGAAGCTATTCCCCTTAGGTCGACTACTGCCCCTGCAGTAGCCAAGGCCCTCATTGGTATCTTTACCAGAGTGGGTTTCCCTAAGGAGGTGGTGTCTGACAGAGGTACCAACTTCATGTCAGCATACCTAAAGCACATGTGGAATGAGTGTGGAGTGACTTATAAATTCACTACACCATACCATCCACAAACTAATGGCTTGGTTGAGAGATTCAACAAGACATTAAAAGGCATGATCATGGGGCTCCCAGAAAAGCTCAAAAGGAGATGGGATGTCCTCTTGCCATGTCTGCTTTTCGCTTACAGAGAGGTGCCACAGAAGGGAGTAGGATTCTCACCCTTTGAACTTCTGTTTGGTCATCCTGTAAGGGGACCACTTGCCCTTGTTAAAGAAGGCTGGGAGAGACCTCTCCATGAGCCTAAACAGGACATAGTGGACTATGTACTTGGCCTTCGCTCTAGAATGGCAGAGTACATGGAAAAGGCAACCAAAAACCTTGAGGCCAGCCAACAGCTCCAGAAGTTTTGGTATGACCAAAAGGCTGCACTGGTTGAGTTCCAACCAGGGCAGAAAGTCTGGGTTCTGGAGCCTGTGGCTCCCAGGGCACTCCAGGACAAATGGAGTGGCCCTTACCCAGTACTAGAAAGGAAGAGTCAGGTCACCTACCTGGTGGACCTGGGCACAAGCAGGAGCCCCAAGAGGGTGATCCATGTAAACCGCCTTAAGCTCTTCCACGACAGGGCTGATGTCAATCTGTTGATGGTAACAGATGAGGATCAGGAGGCAGAGAGTGAACCTCTCCCTGATCTTCTGTCATCAGACCCAAAAGATGGCACAGTAGATGGAGTGATCTACTCAGACACCCTCTCTGGCCAACAGCAAGCTGATTGTAGGAGAGTCCTACAACAGTTTCCTGAACTCTTCTCCTTAACCCCTGGTCAGACACACCTGTGTACCCATGATGTGGACACAGGAGACAGCATGCCTGTCAAGAACAAAATCTTTAGACAATCTGACCATGTTAAGGAAAGCATCAAGGTGGAAGTCCACAAGATGCTGGAATTGGGAGTAATTGAGCGCTCTGACAGCCCCTGGGCTAGCCCAGTGGTCTTAGTCCCCAAACCTCACACCAAAGATGGAAAGAAAGAGATGAGGTTTTGTGTGGACTACAGGGGGCTCAATTCTGTCACCAAGACAGATGCTCATCCAATTCCAAGAGCTGATGAGCTCATAGACAAATTAGGTGCTGCCAAATTCTTAAGTACCTTTGACTTGACAGCAGGGTACTGGCAAATAAAAATGGCACCTGGAGCAAAAGAGAAAACAGCATTCTCCACACCTGATGGGCATTATCAGTTTACTGTTATGCCCTTTGGTTTAAAGAATGCCCCTGCCACCTTCCAAAGGTTGGTGAATCAAGTCCTTGCTGGCTTGGAGTCCTTTAGCACAGCTTATCTTGATGATATTGCTGTCTTTAGCTCCACCTGGCAGGATCACCTGGTCCACCTGAAGAAGGTTTTGAAGGCTCTGCAATCTGCAGGCCTCTCTATCAAGGCATCCAAATGCCAGATAGGGCAGGGAACTGTGGTTTACTTGGGCCACCTTGTAGGTGGAGGCCAAGTTCAGCCACTCCAACCCAAGATCCAGACTATTCTGGACTGGGTAGCTCCAAAAACCCAGACTCAAGTCAGGGCATTCCTTGGCTTGACTGGGTATTACAGGAGGTTTGTGAAGGGATATGGATCCATTGTGACAGCCCTCACTGAACTCACCTCCAAGAAAATGCCCAAGAAAGTGAACTGGACTGTGGAATGCCAACAGGCCTTTGACACCCTGAAACAGGCAATGTGCTCACCACCAGTTCTAAAAGCTCCAGATTATTCTAAGCAGTTCATTGTGCAGACTGATGCCTCTGAACATGGGATAGGGGCAGTTTTGTCCCAAACAAATGATGATGGCCTTGACCAGCCTGTTGCTTTCATTAGCAGGAGGTTACTCCCCAGGGAGCAGCGTTGGAGTGCCATTGAGAGGGAGGCCTTTGCTGTGGTTTGGTCCCTGAAGAAGCTGAGACCATACCTCTTTGGGACTCACTTCCTAGTTCAAACTGACCACAGACCTCTCAAATGGCTGATGCAAATGAAAGGTGAAAATCCTAAACTGTTGAGGTGGTCCATCTCCCTACAGGGAATGGACTTTATAGTGGAACACAGACCTGGGACTGCCCATGCCAATGCAGATGGCCTTTCCAGGTTCTTCCACTTAGAAAATGAAGACTCTCTTGGGAAAGGTTAGTCTCATCCTCTTTCGTTTGGGGGGGGTTGTGTAAGGAAATGCCTCCTTGGCATGGTTGCCCCCTGACTTTTTGCCTTTGCTGATGCTATGTTTACAATTGAAAGTGTGCTGAGGCCTGCTAACCAGGCCCCAGCACCAGTGTTCTTTCCCTAACCTGTACTTTTGTATCCACAATTGGCAGACCCTGGCATCCAGATAAGTCCCTTGTAACTGGTACTTCTAGTACCAAGGGCCCTGATGCCAAGGAAGGTCTCTAAGGGCTGCAGCATGTCTTATGCCACCCTGGAGACCTCTCACTCAGCACAGACACACTGCTTGCCAGCTTGTGTGTGCTAGTGAGGACAAAACGAGTAAGTCGACATGGCACTCCCCTCAGGGTGCCATGCCAGCCTCTCACTGCCTATGCAGTATAGGTAAGACACCCCTCTAGCAGGCCTTACAGCCCTAAGGCAGGGTGCACTATACCATAGGTGAGGGTACCAGTGCATGAGCATGGTACCCCTACAGTGTCTAAACAAAACCTTAGACATTGTAAGTGCAGGGTAGCCATAAGAGTATATGGTCTGGGAGTTTGTCAAACACGAACTCCACAGCACCATAATGGCTACACTGAAAACTGGGAAGTTTGGTATCAAACTTCTCAGCACAATAAATGCACACTGATGCCAGTGTACATTTTATTGTAAAATACACCACAGAGGGCACCTTAGAGGTGCCCCCTGAAACTTAACCGACTATCTGTGTAGGCTGACTAGTTTTAGCAGCCTGCCACAAACCGAGACATGTTGCTGGCCCCATGGGGAGAGTGCCTTTGTCACTCTGAGGCCAGTAACAAAGCCTGCACTGGGTGGAGATGCTAACACCTCTCCCAGGCAGGAATTGTCACACCTGGCGGTGAGCCTCAAAGGCTCACCTCCTTTGTGCCAACCCAGCAGGACACTCCACCTAGTGGAGTTGCCCGCCCCCTCCGGCCAGGCCCCACTTTTGGCGGCAAGGCCGGAGAAAATAATGAGAAAAACAAGGAGGAGTCACTGGCCAGTCAGGACAGCCCCTAAGGTGTCCTGAGCTGAGGTGACTCTAACTTTTAGAAATCCTCCATCTTGCAGATGGAGGATTCCCCCAATAGGGTTAGGATTGTGACCCCCTCCCCTTGGGAGGAGGCACAAAGAGGGTGTACCCACCCTCAGGGCTAGTAGCCATTGGCTACTAACCCCCCAGACCTAAACACGCCCTTAAATTTAGTATTTAAGGGCTACCCTGAACCCTAGAAAATTAGATTCCTGCAACTACAAGAAGAAGGACTGCCTAGCTGAAAACCCCTGCAGAGGAAGACCAGAAGACGACAACTGCCTTGGCTCCAGAAACTCACCGGCCTGTCTCCTGCCTTCCAAAGATCCTGCTCCAGCGACACCTTCCAAAGGGACCAGCGACCTCGACATCCGCTGAGGACTGCCCCTGCTTCGGAAAGACAAGAAACTCCCGAGGACAGCGGACCTGCTCCAAGAAAAGCTGCAACTTTGTTTCCAGCAACTTTAAAGAACCCTGCAAGCTCCCCGCAAGAAGCGTGAGACTTGCAACACTGCACCCGGCGACCCCGACTCGGCTGGTGGCGATCCAACACCTCAGGAGGGACCCCAGGACTACTCTGATACTGTGAGTACCAAAACCTGTCCCCCCTGAGCCCCCACAGCGCCGCCTGCAGAGGGAATCCCGAGGCTTCCCCTGACCGCGACTCTTTGAACCTAAAGTCCCGACGCCTGGGAGAGACCCTGCACCCGCAGCCCCCAGGACCTGAAGGACCGGACTTTCACTGGAGAAGTGGCCCCCAGGAGTCCCTCTCCCTTACCCAAGTGGAGGTTTCCCCGAGGAATCCCCCCCTTGCCTGCCTGCAGCGCTGAAGAGATCCCGAGATCTCTCATAGACTAACATTGCGAACCCGACGCCTGTTCCTACACTGCACCCGGCCGCCCCCGCGCTGCTGAGGGTGAAATTTCTGTGTGGACTTGTGTCCCCCCCGGTGCCCTACAAAACCCCCCTGGTCTGCCCTCCGAAGACGCGGGTACTTACCTGCAAGCAGACCGGAACCGGGGCACCCCCTTCTCTCCATTCTAGCCTATGTGTTTTGGGCACCACTTTGAACTCTGCACCTGACCGGCCCTGAGCTGCTGGTGTGGTGACTTTGGGGTTGCTCTGAACCCCCAACGGTGGGCTACCTTGGTCCAAGAACTAAGCCCTGTAAGTGTCTTACTTACCTGGTTAACCTAACAAAGACTTACCTCCCCTAGGAACTGTGGAAATTGCCCTAAGTGTCCACTTTTAAAACAGCTATTTGTGAATAACTTGAAAAGTATACATGCAATTTTGATGATTTGAAGTTCCTAAAGTACTTACCTGCAATACCTTTCGAATGAGATATTACATGTAGAATTTGAACCTGTGGTTCTTAAAATAAACTAAGAAAAGATATTTTTCTATAACAAAACCTATTGGCTGGATTTGTCTCTGAGTGTGTGTACCTCATTTATTGTCTATGTGTATGTACAACAAATGCTTAACACTACTCCTTGGATAAGCCTACTGCTCGACCACACTACCACAAAATAGAGCATTAGTATTATCTCTTTTTGCCACTATCTTACCTCTAAGGGGAACCCTTGGACTCTGTGCATGCTATTCCTTACTTTGAAATAGCACATACAGAGCCAACTTCCTACAGACGTCCATTGAGTGTCTCCATCCCTTTTGCTGCTGGCTCAGGGGATGCACATTTGCTTCCTGAATCAGTTCCTGCAACCTTTGTTTGCTGCTGCACATTGTGAAGTTCCAGAAGATAAATGTCTTTATTGCTTAAAAGTCTTGTTGCCAAAAGCCTGGTGTGTTGCAGTTGTTTCCTCTAAAGGTCGTAACCGGGTTAAAGCTTAAATCATCTGACAACTACAGTGACTCATGTGGAAGAGGAGAATGGAGTATTTATTTCATCAAGGAAACCATGAATGCAAATGACGGTCTTAGATCAGGGATCGGTGGCGTCATATTTAGGCTTGTACTCACCATTAGATCTGTGGTAAACACAGCAATGGTTTTGTTTATGTTTCTCTGTGAAAACGGTCGAGAGGGTTGAGGAGTCTTTCAAGCTGTACTTTCTAGATCGTTGTCTTTATTTTTTTACGTTAAAGAGTGCCTGGTCAATGCTCCTGACTTGTCAATCCCACCATAATACGGCAAATCACTTCTGCTTACACTGGTTGTTAAACATCTTCACTGGTTAAAATTCTAGTTGGCCAGTTGCAAATGGTTTCTCCAAGCATAATTGTTTTACATTGGATAATACAATTCCAATCTATAAAAGTAGGAAAATTCCACAGGTGAGATAAAAATTCCCAATGGAACGAACAAGTGTCTAGAGACACCAATATCCAGTTCCAAGATGTAACTGGAATCAGCTAAAATGTTCGCCACACTTGTTCCGGAGAATTCAATAAACAAATCTGACAACAAGTGGACTCAATAGATGCCATCGGTACATGGGCAACTGGAATTTCCACTGGCTTAAGAGTTTGACCGTGTCCCAGTGAACAGGAATTCGGTAAAAAGTGCATCAGTTTAAGGAAAGAAGCCTTGTATTTTGTACTTCGTCTTATTGTTTACAAGCAGAAGCATGTGGTGATTTTGGGTGGACATACTCTTTCCCATACGAGTTCTGGTTCGCAATAAATAACAGCCTCCCATCTGGCAGGGGTTGGGTGTGCTGAACAAAGTTAAGAGAGGTAGCAGGTGTGATTTTCTAAATAACAAACTCAACCCACGGTCTTTCCAGGATTCAATGTTCCCTAGTCCCCATTCCTATCCTCCCTTCAGCTTCCAGTCTCTACAATTACAAAGATTTTTTGACTTTTTTCCAGATTCCTCAGCCAGAGCTCATCTTGGCCTTTACCATGCATTTCAGAACAAATAAAAACATCGGATGGCACGCAAGCAGGAACGGTGTAAGAATTTTTAGCATTACGTGCAAAATAGTATTTTACCAACTGGAGCACACTTCCAGTGCTTGGAAAAATAGGAAATTATAGGAGCCTTTAATTGCAATCTGGCTGTACCATTAGGTGGCGCATTAATGCTACTGCATTATAGGTGCGCCAGCACTGTGTAGGAGAACCACCAGGGTTATCCAATTTGTAAAATGTTTACTTGCTAAGATGCCCCACCGCCTCCATCTTTAACTTGCTATTCTCAGTACTGCTGGCAGCAAGCATTTGTACCAGACAATTTTTTTTAAATCAACTTATTGTTCCTACAAGAAGACTTAGTCGATGCTTAAATATCAAGATGCTCTCATGGTAACCAGTTGCTTACCCTACGGTTACTAACTAGGTGTTCTGTCCCATGAGACGTTGCACCATTAGAGGCACATGACCCAACGCAGCGGAAAGAGTGATCTTGTCCTTTGACAAACTGAGATCCAACGTGGATACTCGTACCTTACAATGGGGCTCAGGATGAAGTGGTCAATGCACAAACCTGTGTAGCATATACATTAAAGGTTGGAATGCCAGCAAAGCAAACTCAGCATTTCATCATTCCACAGACAAAAGAAAAGGAGCAGCATTGAACTGGAAGAAGAAACACTTATTATTCAAATTGTAAGAAGCAACTCGGTTGAAAGTTTGTACAACATGAATGGCCAATACTATAGGACACCCTCAGAAACTGGCTTTAATGTCAAGAGGGAGGCAATTCATAACACAACAATACACGTTTCAAAGCAACAAATTACATCAAAAGACTTTGATAACTTCGGTCTTCACTTCCAGGTTTTAGCCGTCCTCAAATTCACAATTTACGATTCACAGAATTTAAGAACTTGACAACCAAGGGCAAAACACTGACCTCTGGAGGGCTCGGAGGCTACATTCACCTCTCAAAGTGGCATGCTGGGCCGAGACCTTTCCATTTCTGGGGGGTGGCAGGACTGCAACTTTTAAAGGCCTGTGACAAAATATAATGAGGACGGCCCATGATTTCACATTATGGCGCTTCTCAAATATTTCAGACCAGACACTTCTCCAAGCATGGAACTAAGGAGGAGCGGCAGCAAGGGGTTCGGTGATGAAGGGTAACTGCAAAGTCGCCAGTGGGATCCTGCCCCCCAATCAACCAAATGTGAAACAACCAAGACCCTCCTGGCCTATCAGGTGCTGGGAGACAACGGCTGAGGAAGCATCCCCTGGAGCCGCAACCCTCCCACTCTGAATTCAAAGGGCCGCCATATACAACCTTCAATGGCGTCCAGAAACACATCATTGCCCAGGGGCCAGCAATATGTGGGGATCCCAACAAGCTGGTCCAACTTCAAATAAAATGCCTTAAAAAAAAGTTGAGCGCTTACATAATCCATTCAACATACTCAAGATTGATAAAATGCCAGCATGCTAAATTCTCATTTTTTTTAAACTGCATTTTAAGTGAAATGACACAAACGTCAAAATGGAAAGTCGTATGATTCTTTTTCTCATTTTCTTAAATACCACACAGCCACTTCCTCAGGCTTATTTCACTCCAAAATGCATTTTGCAGGACCTGTAGGCAAGTCTGCCCTTGGAACAGAACATTTAATTAGAGAGCAGGCCCAAAAGAATACACGTTTTTTCCACCGTGTCTCGTGCCCTCATCCAAACTCCAGGCATCCAACACGCTCTCTCACTGAGGTCCGAAAACGTGCAAAGAAGTAAATACGCATTCTCATGTAACACAAATCAATACTTCACATGGGAAAATCAAAAGAACAGCTTAGGGGGCCGAGCCTTGCCATGCTAACAATTTCCATCTCGCACCAGCAGCTGTTGGTAGCGCCACATGCCCCACATTCCTGCAACCAGTCTTCAGAGGGAGACAGGAGGCAGCTTAGCCTACGCATTGTTAGGCGCAGGGATAAACCTATCAGAAGCTCTCCCTGACACAAGACATCTTTAGGCCTCGCGCAGGCTTTATTTTGAAACCCCTTGCGCATGTGAGAGCGCGTGGGTGTGAGGGTGTGGGGAGTTGCTGCCAGTGGCAGAGTGGGAGGAAGAGCTCAAATTAATTCAAAATCGAGCATCTGAATCGAGGGGCACGGCAGCTCTCTTGGCAACAGCTTATGTTTAAAGCCTACATCTGAGATCCGACTGTTCGCATTAGGGCATATTATGCTATTGTCAAGATACCAAAGTACATGACCCTCGTACATTGAACACCAGCAGCCACACAAGAATAACAAGGGTTGCCGTGTATTATAATGAATAAAATACACCCTCCATAATAATGACAAACTACTTCGGGTTATGTGAGAAATATATATTAAAAGTGAACATTTTTAACCATGAAACAAGAAACAGTACTGTCTCTTCCCTGATGACAATGCTTTTTGTGGACTAAGAGGCAAGTCAGTTTTTGTGCGCCCTATATGTGGCCTAGATTCTTATATTCATATTGGGAGAGCAACATTATAGGATGTTAAATCACACATGAGAGTTTTTGTACAGGGCACATCCTGAAGTCAAACATTTGAAAGTGCTCTCATGCGTGTCAATGACCAAAAAAGATGTTTGGCGAACTAAGGTATTTCCTAGGATCCCAAAATATGGCCAAGCAAGGAACCCTAGATTGATCCAAAGTTTCCCAGCTTCAAACTGAGCAAGTCAACCATTAGATGGGTCTGACAGCAAAGGTTAATGCTTTGTTCTTAAATTTATAGAATAAGATTAGAGCATGGATGATGGACAAAATTCACATTTTATTTTCCACAATTTCACAGTGTGAACCTTGCCCAAGGACATAAAAGCACTTCACAAAAGATAGACGTTACAGGTGTTTTCCCTCACACAAGGAGATTTTCCGTGACTCTCAGACTGTTGAGCCAAGGCCAGGATTCGAATCTGAACCCTCACGTTAAATGGTCAGCTGTTGCAGCCACGAAGCCACACTAGCTCCCATGAAAGCGTGGCGCTTTTTGGGCTCGAGTTTCCATGAGGACTTTGAGCTGAACCAGAGCCAGGCCTCTAGCTCAAACCTGGCACAAGCTTCCAGTGGGTCACCTACCTATATACTGAGCCCAACCTGACACATGCCACAGCATGCCAAGCTGTTGAGCCTTTCTTTGTCCCTTAACTGTGCCAAGACAACTTTTAGTACTGGCAGCTCCAGAGAGCTTTTGTAATGGTTATATTAAATAAACATCACAAAACCTTGACAGGATGTGATATGGTGTGCCACGTGTCCCAAGACAAGCTTGGTTCCTACTCCCACTGGAAGTACAAATTAAAAGGTATTCACAATGAGGTGGTGCACATGGGTGAGTGATGGAGGGGAGGTACTATAGTATAACAAAGAACGACTGGGAATCAAAAAGGGAGGTTGAGAGGTGCTGCTCATATTACAGCAAATACAATACCTTAAATTGCTATTTTAATGGCTATTGCACTTCAACTCAGAGCTTGACGAATTAATAAAGATTCTCTGCCTATGGCCTTATTATGCTCCTTGGTCACTTTAATATCCTTACACTTCACAGATGTGGTCATTAATCTCAGATACTACGATCCAAATATTATGAGGCACAGTGGGACCTTAGAAATTATGGATGAGCAACTGTGGAGAAAGTTTATTGTAATTTTGGACGGAAAATGTATCCTCAAATGTAGGGCAGAGTAGAAGCATCGTGCGGTCTTCCAGGCTTCTCATAACAAGTGTGACGCCCAAGTGTGACCTACAGAAGTTGTGGAAAGGGGCAGGTTGGAACACTGTTAAGTGTCAGAACCTGCAAACAGTTCCATTGTGAGAATTCCCAAGCAGCTGTAGCAGGACCTCCTGAAGGTCTTCAGCAGGGCAGCACTTGGCCTGAGAATGTAATGGATCTTAGAGAGGATCCAGTGTGGTCCAAGGTCAGACTAGAGCTTCTCACAGGACCCCAAATGCTGAGGTGGATTAGTTTTGTAAATGTGTGGTTGGGAGCTCTGAGACAGCAGCGGTTTCCCAACTGGTTTAAAGAAAATAGTAGCAGACAACACACCCCAATGTATATACCTTCCACAGACACTGAAGTTACACCTCAGATCTCAAATCTGCAGGACAACAGAACTCACAATAAGGCAGGGCGCTGACTGATGCATTACTGAGAATCTGAAAGAGAAAGCTTAACTCGATGGTCTTCATGGTTGATGAAACTTCTAAGGCTCTGGGGTTAGTGGCATACCTTCTTTACTTTGTCATGAGACAAAACCGAGTATGATGAATTAAACAAAAGCTGGGTCCCCTCGAATAGAGCAAAGCCTTTAATTTCTAGTACTCCAAACTACGCTGCCTTAAGTTGACCCATTAATTAAGCAAGAGGCCAGAAACTGGACTGGATACAAACATGACAGCACTCCTTTGCCTTCTCAAATGCTACTTTTTCCCCCCTAGGCCTTGAATTAAAAATAAAAATGAAGAAAGCCCTTTTGCGCTGGAATAGACATTAAGTAGGAAGAGTTGACAAGACTCTAAATAGAGTGAAGGGACTTGAGGTTCCCTAAAAAATTGGATCCAAATTTTCTACAAGGTTATCTGTGGGAAGGGCCGCGTGCACAGCTACGCGCAGCCAGAGAGATCTGGCCGCTCAATCCTGAAACTATAGCCAGGCTAGGGCCTGGTGATGGCAGCTGAACTCCCATGCGAGCCCGCGCCTGGACATCTGTCTCCTCTCGGAACGCACCCGGCCCAACAGCTGCAGCGCCATTCTTTCTCCCTCAAACGCTTTGCCTTTGCCAAACTGTTATTTGCACTGGCGGTCATCCAAAGGGTTATTGTTATGAACTATTACTTAAAACCGAAGCAAGGGGAACATATACGCACCAAGGCCTCACAATTGGTTACAGATGACGGAGGTTTACCAAAGCTACAACTCCCCAGCCTTTTCAGTTTGTTTTACCATTCGTCGGTTTTCTGAATATTCAATTAGAAAACTATAAAGGCCACATTCAACGAGAGAAAAAATAGAGAATACCTAATAACTTTATCCTTAAATTAAAATGTACAGTTTCGTCCCAGATGAAAAACGGTAAATATATACTCCTTTAAATTTTCCCCATTATATTCAAGAAAGCCGGCAAGCATTCGGCTAGCTCATGGCGCCTCCGTCCACCACTGACCAGGCATGGGTCGATCTAGAGGCAGCTGGGAGTTCATATTGAATAAAGTATTGATTTTCCTCCCTAGACAAACCCGAGCTTCCCAGCAACCTTCTCTGACCGAGAGGGACATCTCTCCCACTGGAGTTCACTGAGCATCGCTTTTATAGGCTCTGAAATCATTTCCGAATTAGATCATGCCAGATCACTGTACCTAGGTGGACACTCCATCAATCCACGGCTTTCATCCAAACACCGAGGCACAACAAAACCAACACAAATAGCACCAGGCGTCCTTATAAACTCCTGTCATGTACCTTCTTATTTCAGGAGTGCCCTAACCTCATAGTAGTGCTGTAACAAGAAAGTGACACCATTGCTCTCTTGTAATAACTAATTACAAGTAGTGAAGTCACAAGTCACAATGCCACCATGAGGCAAGGGGGCACACAGTATATCTCCGCTTTCACCCAGCAGTTGTGAATGAAGATGAGATGAAGATCAGTCAGATTAACAAAGTTTCCTGTGTGGCAGGGAGATGGGTGCAAAGGGAAAACAACGTATTCTGTTTATAATGCACTGAAACTGTCCAATGTTCACTCACAAGATAACGCTTCTACCTCGGTTTTCGCCCTTTATTCCCCACCTACAGCTTCCAAAGGAACCCCAGCGATAGCCACAAAACTTACAGAATACATGCATTGGCAAAGCCAATAAGTCTGCCGTTGGCCTCCCACTTTTTGGCTTTACCAACCAGGGTTTTTTTGGCCTTTTGTTTGGAAAAACGTTATTGTTGGGGGATCTGCGTGGCCCCCACCAAGATAAACAATAAACAGTAGCTACAGACAAAGATCTTTTTTTGTCCCAAAAATACACATTGCCATAGTTGTTCCTGGCACTCAAGGGGACTGGCTCGTGTGTGGGTGTGCTCCATCTGAAAGACCAGAATGCCCTCACTCACAGGGAAGGCAGCTGATGACTGAAGTGGACTCATACTCGCCCATACTGCACCCTGGAGTGGGCGAAGAAATGTGTGAATGAAACAGCTTATCAAAGAACGAAGAGGGAAAATGATTTGGAAAGCAGTCCAAAGCTACAACAATTATGCACTTGTTACCTTAGGTTTCAAAGTTGTCTAGTCGTATTCCCGTCGCAAGTGCTGCCCTCGTACCAGTGCTTAATTTGAGCCGGCGGTTTCCGGTGCTGGGCACCCGCGCTTATTTTTGAGGGCCGGCGCTTATTTTTTCTGCCTCAAGCATTTGCTGCGAGCAAAAGACACGTGAAAGACAGAGGAAGAGAAAAACGAAAAAGTGCCACACAGGGCGAAAGCTGAAAGCTGCAAGAGTGAGCTGAAGGGGCAGGGGATGGTTGCAAATGGACTAAAGAGACGGCTTCCTGATTACCCTGCTTCGGTATTCCGAGGTCGCAAATTAATTGCAGCAGCCGCGTTTCAAAAGAGAGCTTTGGGCACCGGCACGCTTTTATTTACAAATTAAGCACTGCCTCGTACCAATCAGTCTGACGCACGTCAGAAGCGGAAATATAAACTCATTACATTCGTACAGCCAGTGGTATATGATAGAGTCAACTTCTGCTGGTTAAAGGGCCTAACGTGCAGCCAAGGGTACCAAACATAGCTACACAATGTGACCCGAAATGTGGTATCCTTGCCAAAGCATCTGGCCTCGGTTCTTTCGTCTACAAAGAAGCGAGGTTTTACAATTGGCCTAGTACATTTGAAAGGACGGACTGCTTTGGTCAGCAGGTCCTCTCAAGCTAGGCCCACACTGCTCCGGAGGTCTGCATTGTGCGTGACTCGAGGCCGCCTTCTAAATATTGCATGAAGGACCCCAGCTGTCCTTGGCTTGCAGAATCTTTGCACTGAGTGGCCTTGCTCTGTCTGGAATGTACTGCGCGTTTCTCTTATCCGTGTTTTTCCTAAAAGCCTTGTGCTGGCGAACATAGAACCCTTCTGAAGAAAAGATTGTAGAAACAGGGTCAGCGAATCAATGTAGGGGAGGGACTCTCAGGCACAAAAAATAGTTTAAAAACACAAAGTGATGCAACAGTGTCATTCCCAGCAATGCGGCTCTGTAGTACTTAGAACGGGCTCATGATGCAACAACGCAACTTCGAGGCGCATTGTACGACACTTTATTTGAAGGGGTATATCAAGCCCGGGTACAGCTAAGACCAAGGGCTCCAGGCATCACAATGCTGGTATAGTGGCTGGGAGGCTCTCTATTAAATAAAGTTCTGCTAGCCTTCTCCATAGCCATTAAAAATGATGTCTTGGTCATTATATACAACAGCATCACTTGAAGGGCCGCGCGCATTGACTGAGGGCTGTATTAGACGGGTTTGAACTCGGCAGACTGGCCCACGGGGGCGTGGTTTCAAGGGGGGATTGTTTGTGAAAGTCCTCGAAGATGTTGGTTATTTTACAGAATATCGTGTCTTTTCTCTTAGTACTCCTACCAATCCGCATTCCTCAGTCCCTTTCCAATGCCCCTTAGGCCTCTCTCATGCCGCCTGCTTGTCCTATAATGTATTTAAACATTATATATCAGCCTGGTTGTCGGAAAATCTGAAGCTCCCACCCCCACAATCTTACTGACCAAGCAACGCCCCCTGCTGGCACAGCATTTCATCTTTAAAGTTCATATAATGAGTGCCACTGACCGGACGCGACAGCAGCACCTGAAAGTTAAAGCTCTTCGAAACTGCGAGACTATATCACGAAGCGCTCTCAGCAAGCCCTATCAGGGCTAGTATGAAACAGTCACTCCTGCTACCCGTCTGTGCTCTTGCCTAGGACTCGCGGATAGAATGAGCTGTTCCCGAGCAGCATTTAGAGCTTCCAGCTCAGTGGGACTTCCTGGCGAGATAGTCTAGGGCCAAGAATTGACAAACAGCGGCGCCATTCAGAGCGAATGCAGGACTTACACATTTCCGCTGGAATCTATGCACCATGAAAAAACGCTTATTTTATTTGCCACATGTGGCCTCCACATTTAGAATTGGGCAGCAGAACTAAACAAAGTAACAAATATCGGCCTTTAACAGTCAAATGGTTTATACATTAAAGGGCACCACGGCGAAGTAATGCAGGGGCTCTGCATGGGAGAAGAATGAAACCAGCACCTGCAAAATCGCTAGGCCGGCCCCATCTGTCAATGTGAATTTTATAGTAGGGTCTCCCGAATGAGCACATCTGAGATGTGAGTGAGCATAACCGGTTAGTCCTATTTCTGTGTCTCTGGGCAGGGTCAGGCTGTTGAAGTGTCTGCCAGAAAAAGGCTATATCTATTGACGGGGCAATGCTTCAAGATCTAGCAGCCATATTTGTTTAGAAGTACATATTTTACTCTATTATTGCATTCCTGCTTATTGTCAGATCTGGAATTTAGGGCCCAGGTTTGAAAATGTGTGTGTTCAAATAAAACAAATTTGCTACATCGGGACAATTAAAGAACCACTCGTTTTCATCCATGACCTTCAAAGAAGTGGGAGGGCACAATTTCGCGGTCTACAAGAGTCAAAAATAGATTTCATTCTGTAGCTGGATTTGGGTGATTTTTGTCTTTTTTTTTTTTTTTTTTTTTTTTAATTCAGCACAGAAGCAATTTACAGTGCAAATCTGCCATTTGCTGAAAACGCTTCCCCCTTTAACTATGTAAACATGCGTAGCAAGGCCTAGAGGCAGGGCCACTGGAATTATGCGATTGTGTGGCCGCAGTGACTTTCACATAATTATAGATTTGCTACAATTCCTCCATAATCTATCTTCGGCAGAGTAATCTGCATATTTTAACAAAAAAAAATATTTCTAGCTCAAATGGTTCAAAAGTTACTAAAAATGCAGCAACACATGTTGCCGCACAATGAAAGACCCTTCAGCAAAGCTGGACTAGTCAACTTTCTGATGCTTATTGCTATATTTAGGTGTTAAACGGGTAGTAACAAGGTGCAACCAATATCCAAACAGTGTTACTAAGCTACCAAAAGATGAAATAATTAAGTAATACTATTACAAATTGTGCTGTATTATGCTGCATAATTTGCCTTTTGTTGCTCCATAATTTACTCATACTTGCTGCATAAATTGACCCTCTCCTGCCGTATAATTCCAGTGGCCCTGCCTATAGGCCTCACCTACAAAACCTACTGGAAAAAGTCAATAGCCCAAAAACATTTGAAAAAGAAATAAAAACAGAAGCGGGCTGTGGGGAGTGAGATGAGGGAAGCAACGTGAAGGGAAGGGGAAAAGCAACAGGAATGTAGGGAGGGTGGGCGAAAAGCAACAGGAATAGAGGGTGGGCAGAGATTAGCAACAGGAAAGGACTACAGGGTAAAAACAACAGGAAAGAAGGATGGGTGGGAGGTAAATGCAATGGAAATGGTGGGTCAGAGGTTAAAAGCAACGGAAAAAGAAGACAACCAGGAAGAAACTCAATGGAAGATGAGCACAAGGGTGAGGGATGAACGTGGAGCGCAGGTTGGGGGACAGAAGGCCACATTGAGAAATCAACAGAGCGCGGGTGGAAGAAGCACATGTGTGAGAAAGGAGAAAGGAAGTAAATGAGGGCTTGCACCTCACAGAGATGGGAGGGCAGGCGGGGGAGGAAGGGAAATGGGGATGGAGAGTGGGTTACAGAAAAACAAACCGGAAGGGAAGACGGTCTGGAAAAAGCGTGAGAGCGCAAAGGGACAGTCCACTTCAGGATCCAGAGTGATGATCGTGGTGCACCGGCTGAGGGAGAGACGCACATAGTGTGAGATGAACGTGGGCTGTGGGTGGGAGAAGCTCACAGGTGAGAAATGTGCTGAGGGGGATTGGGAGAAAGTGAATAAGGGCTTTGTACAGCACATCACAGAGGAGGGGTTAAGGAGGGCACACAAGAGTGAGAGCTGGGAACCCCTCTCCTGCCCCCCAGAGTGCTTAAACAAAAAGAAAAAGTAGTGCCTGAAAACGGAGCAGTGGAAGGACACAAGTAATGGGTCCATGCTCCAGGGGAGGGACAAGAAGCGGAAGTGAAGCCCACATGCTACCAAATTTGAAGCTAGCAAATGAGGGCAACAACAAAGCCAACCAATAGGAAGCAATAGATGGGCGCTCAGACCACAAGCTTACAAAATATCTTGCAACAGACACTGTCTTACACAAGACCTAAAAAGAAGGTAATCTTCAGGCTGTAATTTCACAGCACTGAATGAACCATTGCGAAAAATTACCAGCAAGTGCAGAATTGTAGGCTCTTAGCAAAATTCACAGAAGGGCCTGCTGACTGATCAGCAGATCGGAATGGGCCTAATGTATTCTTTTTTGTTGCTACGATTTCAGATTTGTGAAATCACCATAAACTGAGCAGTTACAAAGTCAAACAATCAGAACAGGCCCTTCTGTTAAGGTCACTCTGACTGACTGCTGGCAGCCCACCTCTCCGTTTGTTAATGTAGTGTAGAGAGGTGCTTTTCAAAATATTTTTCATCTAATATATGTCTGCAGGAAGAAATCAGAAAATGTAACTTGAGAGGGCAGTCAGAGTAGTGACTGAAGCACCGCTGTATCAACCAAACTGTACACATTGAGAGAATCTAGTCAACAAACCAAGCTGCAAATGCACAACTAAACAAATGAGGAAGAGACGCTGGATAGACAGATCTCTCAGAGGCTTTCACGAAGCCACAGATCAGTTGGAGCTTGGATGATAAATCCCGCATTTGTATTCCACTGAAACAACGGTAACTTAATTTAAAATGACTATTATAGTGGTTTGAATAAATAAATAAATTTGGTTCTTTTTTCTGGAGGCGGCTGGAATGTGTTCATATAGTTAATATGCCTTTTTCTACTAGTCTGATGTTTACAGTTGTATTATAGTATTTACTGTGCTTAATTTGTAAATCAAAAGACGCCGGTGCCCAAAGACCTCCTCTTAAACATGCGGCTGCCGCAATTAAATATGCAAACACAGAATACTGAGGCAGCGTAATCCTGAAGCCATCTCGGGCCTCTTCAATCCATATAAAGCCACTCCCTGCCCCTACAGCTCACTATAGCAGCTTTCTACTTTCTCCCTTTGTGGGGCTTTTTTTGTTTTTCTCTTACTCCGTCTTTCCCATATGTGTCTTTGGCTCGCATCAAATGCTTGAGGCAGAAGAATAAGCCCAGGCCCTCAAAAATAAGTGCCAGTGCTCAGCACCGGAAACAACAAGCACAAATTAAGCACTGAGTATTTAACCTACATTGGCGAAAGTGTTGGCTTGGCGCCTTGATGTCTCCCCGATTTTATGTAATTTTCCCCTGGGCAGTGCAGGCGGAAGTGATGTCACAGTGCTATCCGTTGTGATCAAATGCGTTTATGAACATCTTCCCTCTCGAGGCCTGGCAGATCTGTAACTAAAATTCTGTAGGTCTCCACCGGCCAATTTCTGCCTGGGACCCAGAACAGAAAGGATAGCCCAGGGTCCAGGTGGAATTGGCATCATCTGCTTGAGTAGCCAAGTAAAATCTAAGGACTCTCAGAACACTGGTTTTTGAACAGGGACTAGGTCAGGAACCTTTTCGGTCTCTCTCGCCAAGAAATCCTCCTCTTTTTCCAAAGCAGTGGAGTGGATTCCTCGCTTGTAGCACCATTTGTCCCCGACACCCAGCCCAAATGTTGTCTTCCCTATAGGTGAATGCAGATTATGGACATGAACGTGTCTATTCTGTTCTACATTAAATAAATCGGATTTTCTATTAACTATAAACTGACTGCATGATCAAAAGCGGATTGGTGAATAGCAGAGGGAAGGCTAAAACTCCTGGCTAAAATGCATTTTTTGTTGTTACTGTAGCAATCGAGCGTTTTATAATCACAGAAAATATAGACGTTTGTAAATGATAACATATAGGCTTGTACTTTCACAATTAGTGATGTACATCATCACCGTTTATAGATTTTTCTCCGATTTGTATATGAGCTTTGCTTTATGGATGTGTCCCATTAAACATATTTTACTACTCCTAGCACAAGCAAGCCACGATCCAAACAAAGCTCACACTGAGACTGGACAGTGAAAAGCCAATTTAGGGTCTGATTTAGGTCCTGTGGATGGAATACTCCGTAACAAACCCGGCAGATATCCCGTCGCAGTATTACAATCCCCAGAGGATATAAAGGGATCCTGATATAGCGGACGGACACCCGCCACGCTGTGGAGGAACAGTCCCCTCCCCCAAGATCTAAACAAGGCCCTTAGTTATTATGTTTTCAATCGCAGGACCCTATAAAGGTACATTTGTGAGAACACCTCCAGGTAATGCAAGCCATGGGTGCAAAGACACAGGTCCTGTGTATGGGGCACAGATGGTCTGCAGTGAAAGACAAACATTTACTCCAGTTTAACTGCAGCAACAACAAATTACCGATTTACTGTCTACTTTCAAACGTCCCTGAAGTTTGTTATGTTTTTCGTCTGTGTTTAATAAACCAAGAGGACACAAAGCAGAGCAGGGCTGGCAAGCTCAAGAAGAAGAGGACCAGGGAGCAATAATCAACCACTGGTGCAAATAAAGCTCAGACTGGGACACACCCGACAACCACACTAACACAAACGCTCTGTCAAGCTGCGCCGTGGAGCACCAGGCTGGCAGACAAAGAGACCGAGTCAGAGAAACTTTACTGCAAGGAAACTTAGGGCACCAATGATATTAGGACTGCGTAAAGCACAAATTATACATGTGGAGAGTCAGATAGGAAAATTATCTTGGCTGCATT
Organism: Pleurodeles waltl; assembly: GCF_031143425.1. Classification (NCBI taxonomy): domain Eukaryota; kingdom Metazoa; phylum Chordata; class Amphibia; order Caudata; family Salamandridae; genus Pleurodeles; species Pleurodeles waltl. Next base: position 425,513,494 of record NC_090444.1, read on the forward strand.
TCATTTATATGCGGTTTTCATGGATGTGAGGAATCAATCCGATATGCATTTAAACCTAAAAAAAAACATCAATATAAAGAGCTACCGTTCTGTAACTTTCTCAGGACATACAAGCAAATTCACACACAAGCCGCACCTTTTCAAAACCAGACCTTACATCTTTTGTTCAATCATCTAAACCAGTGGTTTCCAACCTGTAGTCCAGGGACCCCTGGGGGTCCACGAAGACTCCTCAGGGGGTCCGCGGCTGCTTAGAAAATGTAATAATATTAACAGATTAGGTCCCCCTGCTTTCAGTAATGCCTCATTGGGGGGCCCCTAATGATTCACTGGGGGTCCCCGGGTTCCAGTACTGAGAAAGTGGGGGTCCACAGACGTCACTGATCTACACCATTACAATTAGTTACACTCTAAGACCTTGAAACAAACTTTCCAAGGTACAACTGATGCACAAAAACGATTTCACTGATGAGATCAACATTTGCGCTGCTGCACAATCTTTCTGTTTCGCTAAAGCTACACACTTCTAATCTAATTTAGTTATTTAACGTTAAAGTCTTGATGTCAAGCTCCTAGACTTGGAAATGGACGTCTAATTGCAGTGCACACTAAAAAAGCATAGTATGTTTCAGGGGTGCATACTCAGTGCAGTTTGAGTGAAAAGGGGCACACGTAAACACCGCCACAGGCCCTGGGATGGACGGATTGGATTTCGGGCCTTTTTTACTGGTGGGCATCGTTAAGCCACCCTTGATTCTCCAGTTGACTGCCCAGCAAACTCGAGGCCATTCCAGACACCATGGGTGGTTTTGTTCAACGTCGCTGGAGGTTTTGGCTTGCAGACCCAGGGCTTCATAGCATAAGATAAGATGTTCATTTCATTAAAAAAACAAATACTGTACATATCTAGCAAGTAATAAATAGCCAAAATACGGGAGAGATTATTGTAAAGACAGTGATTTTTGGCATTTCAGTACTGAGGTATTGGACATCTGGTATCTTCTGTGGTCTGCTAGCAATTTTAGTTTAGGATTAAGATGCCACAGTGTTTCTTGTTGCACTGGGCAGCACAACTTAAAACAAGTCGGTTGGGCATAGTTGCATGTCGGAGGCAGAGTTAAATTTGGAGCTCAGTGTTTGGGTGTGGCTTTTTTAGGGCAGCAGCAAAGCTGGTAATATGCTCCAAGGGGCTCACTTTTGGTTGATGTTTCTGAAAATGTTTTAGGATAAGACGGCGCAGTTGTGGTTTTTGCTCTGATCGTCGGTGCAGTGGCCCTACCGTCAGAGAATTTTTTTGTGTTTGTTTGCGTACCATAGAGTACTTTGGCACCACAGCCTGTGACAGAGGCTTGGTGGACAGCATTCTCTTTTGGTCTGTGGTCAGGCCAGAGGACATCAAGGGATCCAAGCACACAAGGGCAGAGGTTGATTTGGAGGCACTAATAAGCAGGGGGAGGGTGGGAGGTTCAGCAGTGATGGTGCCAGCAGAAAGTGGTAGCATTGTCCAGAATGGGAATATTTGCATGGCGATTCGGGTTACACCTGCGGGGAATGTGGCCCAACCTGATCTGGTGGCCAATTTAACAAGTGTCCTGCCTTGGCTATCCAAGCTAGGATGTGGTCTTCTTCCTTGATGGGTGGGACATTGAGAGGGCCAGGAGATTAGTGGCTCACTTTGATGGTTCAGGAGGGCTGGGTGCGTAGGCTCACGCAAGCATTGCTCCCATAATAGGGGCCAGTGGGCCATCCCAAGTTGGTCATGGAACGCAGGCAGCGCAGGGAACTGCTAATAGTGTTATCCTGGTGGCCAGCTACGTGTGCCCCCCATGGTTCCAGCATTGGCAGGGCCCACCCCCAGCTCCAGAGACAGTGGTTACAGGTACGGGGGCATCACTGCCAAGTACTGGACTAAGGGGGATGTTCATTCAGAGCATGACCAGTTAGGCAGATACATTTCATTGGAGATAAAAGAAAATTTAGAAGGGAAGTTATGTTGACGTGTGAATGGATTGTGGATATGCCTGAAAGAGAAGAGGGCAAGCAGTGCAAGGGGTGTTCTCATTCTAGGGATTGCAGTCACTGGCCTTACAAAAAGAGGGTGGAGGAGGCACTCATGAACTGGATGAAGGGTTTCACAATTTTTCCAGCTATCATAGTGGAATGTTTCCCAAACATGGGCGTGCAATTGGCCTACTATCAGAACAGAATATTGTGTGCACATGATGAGTTTGGCGTTACGATTTGGAGGGACTATGATAAAGAGTTTCACAGAATTAAGATCACTAGGCCCACGCTAGCATGGGACCAGATAGATGTCAACACCTGGTTGCACTTAATGAAGCCGCAGCGGCTTGAGGCCACCCCTAATCAGCCCTTTTGGGCAGGTGCAGGGTGAGCAACAGCACTGGTGGGGAGAGGAAGATGGGCTTTTGTTAAGATTGCAACAAAAGATCATGCACCAGACCCCTGGCAGGAGCGTCGCCCCACTGGATTTTGGGGAAAGAAAAAACAAAATGATAACACAATGTAGTTATTTTGTTTTTCCTGGGAGTAAGGGGCGGACTGAGCTGGAGAAAGGGGGCCAGAGAAGGGCTTTTGTGGCACAAAGTGCGCATGTCTTTTTGGTCGGCCAAACAGACATGCACACTTTGCATGTTCTCTACCCGGCTGTACTGCACAGCCGAGTGGAGAACATGCCCAGGCTTCCATTCCCAGTCTGAGGGGCGAAGCAGGCCGCTCAACCAATCATGGCACTGTGTCATGCTGGTGACAGTAGTGTGATTGGCTGGGAGCCTGTGTGAGCCAGGAAGAGGACGAGGGCAGAAGGGAGATGAACGCATCTCCCCCGAAGGTAAGCTTTCTAAAAAATGTTTATATTCACTCCCCCCACCCACCAGCCACCTCCGTTGAGTACCAGCCGCCTCTGTCCCCGGGACATGCAAGTTTAAGCATTGCTACTCCTTCTGTGGCTTGCTATCCCACCAGAGACAAAATGTTTAAAAAAATTAAAGGACCGAGGTACTAAAAACCGGGAATGACTACACCCTTATGATCAAGGCTCCCTCCCCGGTTAATTTGCAAGCAATGGTGTCATGGGTGAATGTCTATACTAACCCCGCAGCAGCGCAGGCACTGTACAAGGGTTTTAAGGATGGCTTTATGATCCCAGCGGAGGGGTGTGTAGGTGTAGCATACTGCATGAAACAACAGTCTCGCAGGTCCAATCACGGCATCGCCAGGGCTAAGATTCGCAAGGAAATACACCTGGGGAGAGTGGCATGCCCCTTCACAGCTGTCTTGAGAACTCTGTATACTCTCCCCTGGGGGTAGTCCCTAAGAAACAGCCAGGAGAGTAAAGACTGATACACAACCTTTATGCACCCAAGAGACAGTTGATGAATGAGGCAACTGATGGGACCTTATGGTCCATTAGGTACGCCTCTCTTGATCAGGCAATCGGGATGTTGCAGGAGCTACGGCCAAGAATGCTGCTAGCAAAATCAGATATTCAATTTGCTTTCCGGCTGCTTTCTGGGCACCCAATGACTTCCACCTGCTGGGTTTTCAGTTTGAATGCTTCTTTTACGTCGATCTATGTGTGCCCATGGGCTGCTCATTCTCCTGTGCATACTAAGAAAAGTTCAGCACTTTACGGGAATGGGTCTTTAGACAGGGGTCTGGGCATCAGTGGTTGTTGCATTATTTGGAGGACTTCTTGTTTTTGGGCCCTCCCAGTACGGGAGTGTGTGCAAGGGCACTACAATATTTTCAGGAGTTGATGGGGATTTTTGGGGTGCTCCTGGTGCAGGTTAAGACCTGTGAGCCAGCCACAACTATCAAAATTCTTGGGATTGAGTTGGACTCAGTGGCAGGTAAATTTAGTCTCCCTATGGACAATGTTACTGCTTTTTCCCAAGCCCTGAGGGACCTTTTGGGGTCTAAGAAAGTGAGGCTGCATCATTTACAGGTAGTGGTTAGGCAGCTGAATTTTGTTCTTTGCATCACCCCCATGGGCCGCTCATTCTCCAGGTCAAATGCTCAAGCCATGTCTGGCTTCAAAGAGAAACACCACCATACTAGGTTATCATCAGAGGTGCACCAGAATATGAGGATATGGGAGGCATTTTACAGGACTTCAGTGGGACAGTAGCATGTCTAGGCCCACCAGGTCTAATGAGGAAATAGGTCTGTTTACAGATGCAGCGGGCAGTGAAGGCTTTGGCACCATTCTTGGTCCCAAGAGGTGTACTCAGTGCTGGCTGAAGGAGTGGGTGGAGTCCAATTTGGTGTTCAACATTGGTTTTCTTGAACTCTTCCCCACCCTAGTGCCCTCACGGTCTGGCCAGAACAATTCCACAACCAGTCCATGGTTTTCTGGTCCAGCAACATAGCTGTAGTGACTGCATACATCAGCAAATAGCCAGGTACAAAATGGTCCTTCGCTCATTGAAAGAAATTGTGTTGCTTTGCTTAAGACAATTTCATCTTTGAAGCTAAACATGTCCCAGGTGTACTGAACAATGCAGCAGATGCTTTGTCTCATTTTAATCATCACCCAGGCGCAGTGGAGTTTCCTACACCATTTCCAGAGTGACTGTGGCAGCTTGGTGACCAGTTTTACCAGACCTTGTGGCAGCCACCTCAGTGCCCAAAACGAGGCGTGCCTAGGAGGGGGCATTCAGCGCATACTGCAAGTGTTTAGGGAGTGTGGGAAGAAGGATTTCTTGTGTCTCTCAGGGGGAGGGAAGAACGGTCTCATATGCTGGACGGTACATCGCTGCAATATCCTTCTTTGTGAAGATGCTGAGGCACACCAATGGTACAAAGGCCTTTCTGGTTTGGAGAGCACTGAAGGGTTGGCAATGTTTGGAGGGGGCTAAGCCAGACTCCAGGCACCCCATTGACACGGTCAAGCTGGCGGCTCTCATGTCTGACCTGGGGAGCATTTGTAGGTCACAAGATGAGGTCAGTCTTTTCAAAGCAGCCTTTGCCCTAGCATTTTATGGCGATTTGAGGGTAGGTGAGTTGGTGGCCAAACACAAGAGGGATCGGACAGGGGGTCTGTAGTATGCAGACATTCATTAGCCAAATGGTTCTCTGGCAATAACAATTGGCCATTCAAAGACAGACCAGATGGGAAGGGGCAAGCACATCCTGCTCCAGGGGTTCCAGATAAGGAATGCTGCCCCCTGCCGAATCTGGAGGCTTTTTTGGCTCACCTTACTCGGTAGACCAAGGGCCCCCGTCAGTACATGCAGATGGTACTCGCTAGGTTTCAGTTTTGCAGGATGTTGGACAGGGCCCTGACGGCAGTCGGTTTGGATCCAATGGAGTATGGCTCTCATTCCTTTAGAATTGCAGTTGCTACTACTGCAGCAGCTATGACGCTGGCGGGGCCTGCAGTGCAAAGGATTGGCAGGTGGAGGTCAGACTTAAGAACTTGTTTAGCTGCCTTACCCTAATACCTTTCTCCTACCTTCCCCTTTAGTCTATTCTCCTGTTGACACAGGTGGACTGTGTGAGGAGTTGGGACAGCCACTGGATACTTTGGCGACCACTGTCCACAAGGGAGAGGATGAGGTTACAAATGTGCTGATTTTGAGCCACTCATATATGAGGCTAGCAAAGACTTTTTATGCTGCAGGTGGCTACGCGGCACGAGCCAAGGCAGTGGGATATTGCTTGATTTTCTGTAGTCAAGGTGGTCTGCGCCTGGCTAATCTGAGGACGGTCTTAGACAAACTATTGCCCCGGGGATTTACATGCCCTGGGACTGTTATTGTTCATCTCAGCAATAAGGATCAGACCGAGATTGGTAGGAAGGACTTGTTCGAGCTCGTTATCACGGAAATGGGCTGACTTGCGAGGAAGTTCTCAGACACTATACTAGCATGGTCAAACATTGTTCCCAGGCTGGATTGGAGAGGTGATATGTCGGTCAAGGCAAGAAGTGACTCGGAAGTGGGTGAACAATAAGATTGTTAAGTTGTTCAGGTCAGCTAGGTTTTTATCAATAGCTTATGGTTGCATCAAGGGTGAGGATTTTCTTGCTGGATGGGGTTTATCTGTCTAAAATGGGTAATGAACTGTTTCTTGAGGATTTGTTGGCTTGGTTGGTATATTGCCCGTGAGTGTCGGGGGGTGGGGGGGATGTGAGGGGTAGATAGTAAGTGAACTCTGCTGCTATGCTGGCCAGTAGCAGGTGAAGTCATGATTGGTGGGAAAGTTCGGGTACATTCAAGGCATCCTTTTAGACCAAAGTGACAGCAGAGTCATGGTCTCCTTCAGGGGGTGCTGGCTCCAAGTGTAGAGATTCTAGAGGCGCTGGATTAGGGATGGTCGCTGACATGTGGTCCTTACCTGCCACTTACCCAAGCAGGTGAAGTGGGTGCAAGTAAGCACAGCCCTCTGTGGGGAGAAAGTGGTGGAGGGGTGCTTGAGGTAAGTATCCTGGATCCCTGGTCCTCTTATGAGGGATTTTGGATATATTTCGCCCTGACCTCTCCACATGACAGTATAAACAAGTCATGGGCAAGTCAACCAGGATCCCCGATGTCAGAATCCATGTGCAGGACTAGCAGTACAAGATGGTGGCTCTAAGAACACTTTGCATCACTGGTGGCAATCTGTCAGAATCACAGGGGCTGTGGTACTGCTTTAGCCCAAGCCTTGACTCACACTCTACAAGACCCTAAATACTCATTTTACCAAATGGATCAAAATGGCACATGTCCTAGTTGATCAAATCAACACATGACAGACCTGAAATATTATTGGAGGGTTCTTGATTTGTTCTAGCAATTGTGCACTACCCAATATGGTGCTCTAACTGTACATCATACAGGCTGCACTGACGGCAAACTCCAAATATAACAAAATTAACCAATGGATGAGAATCACCTCAAGGCACAGGTGTCCTTGTGCTCGATACCCAAAGGCACAGCTTTCCTCATGCTTGATACCAAATCTCTCCACGGAGACCAACCAACAAGCTTTTATACACCTGAAGCCCATTCAGAAAGACTATGAATATTTGAGAGTTTTTTTACCTTGTTAGTGCCATAAGTGCTACGTAAATAACACAAGTGGAAAAGCTACTCACTCACAAGTGAGAAAGCGCTTTAGGACACACAAGGGGTATGAAAAGTGCTCTAATTACCAATACTATACAATACTGGATCCCCAGGAAATTATATCCCACAAAGTGACCTACATAAAGTGGCACTGTGCGGTGTCTGATAAAACTCCTATGCACTTATCTACTGAACCCAGCATAAGGGGACACAAGGAAATGCATACAGTGAAAGGACAGGACATGCAGTATGTATATTTTGCCAGGAGCATTCCAGGTGGGGGCCAGATACCCTGTTAGTGAGTGCTTCAAGAAGATGAGCAGATCCTCTGGTAAGGGAAGGGAAGGTGGGGCAGGGACAGATAGTGGGAAAGGGGCCGTAAGCCACGCTGGCTAGACTGGATGCAGGTGTGGCCGGACCCATATTCTAACTGGAGGCAGCGATAATTCTGTGATCAAGTCTTAATTCAGTTTTCATCTGAATTACAAATGGTTTAGGGAAGGTGATGGGCAGCAAATCCTTTGTCAGAACAGAAGATCTGGAAATAAAGAAAAAGTTGGGAAATGAAATAATAAAAGGGTTGGTGGTGGATCTGTGGACCACTGACGTAGGTCTGAAAAATGGGACGTGGCAAGGCTTAGTCACCATCCATCATGGCCCAAATGATAGATAACCAGTGGCTCTACAGAGCAACAAGATTCTTAGTGGGTTATTCAAGTGCGGATAAAGAAATAAACCTTTGGTTCCAATGTGTGAATTGCAAGCAGGTACAGCTTCCTGAGACTGTAGTCTGAAGGCCAAATTTATGGGGATCAGCATCCACTTGGTGCTCAGCATCTTACACTTCGAGAACGTCAGCACCTCAGAATCGGATCATCCAATGTACTAACTGAGCGATTTCTTAGTTGGCGAGGGGGAAATTAGTCGTTGGAGAATGCCTGAAGGATATTAGCAAGTGGACAGCAGCTTGGACACTCCTTTAGCCCCAGAGATGAAAGAGGGTCCCAGGCACTTTCAAGGGCACTGGACTGGATTCAGTTCATGTTTCCTTAGGGGTAAAGTCGTGAAGATGTATGAACTGACAATGTGCAGATGTTTCAGTTGATAACGGTGCAGCAGCATCAGGACCATCTGAAGTTTGCGCGTAGGGCAGTGATGAGAGGCCACACATTTTGTAGTGGTGGAGTTCGGTGGTGGGGCAAAGTGAGTGGAGTGTGTAGCTATTGTGTAAAACTGTAGGAGAAGGTGGTTCAGTTGTGTTTTAGCGAAGCAGGTGCCATGCAGAGGAAATGGCAGAAGAGTAAAGAAACAAATTACGTTTTCTTCAGATTTTTGAGTACGTTCTTCTGGTGATGAAAGTCGTGGTTTGAGGCAGAAGTTTGGTGACAAGAAAGTTAATTTCTCTACCGCTGAGTTAGGGTGGCAAATAGGTTGATGGCAACAGAGGACAGCATGAAGGCTCTTAAGACTAAAAAAATGCTGCAGCTATCTCCATTACCTTACAAAGCTACTGTAAAATGTGTAAATCTCCTTCACTACTGAAGCGGTCATACCAACCCCTTACGTGTTTAAGGCACATTTTCACCTTAGCGTTCCTCTTGCCTCCTCCCTTAAAGCTGCAGCCATGTCATGGCGCAATAAGACACAACCACTCTTGCTCCAATGCAACAACACAAAGACTTACAACAGCTTGGAGTCTCATGGCCTGCTTTACAAAGGTGACTTACACTTTTGAACAAGTGTGTACTTTTGAGCAAGTTTATTACTTTAAAGTATTCACAAACTGCACTTTTGTGGTAGCTTACACTTTTGTAGAGTCCAGCCCTACACATGGCTAACCACAGGTACTGCAACAACACCTATATAAAAAATAGAGGTAGCACTTACTGCAAAAATATAAGTTACTACAAAAATGCAGTTTGTGAATACCAGAAAGCAGCAAGTGTATTCAAAAGTGTTAGTCACTACAAAAGTGCAGTTTGTGAATAGCACTTTGTAGTAAGTTTTGTAGTACTATACAACATAATGTAGTTTGTGAATCAGGTCCTTACTTATTATTTAAATCCACAACATAAACAAGAAGAAACACAAGCCAACACTTCCGAATATTCTCTGTAGTGGGGGTGAGGGGGAAGCCGTAGATGAACTACACTGGCTATTAACAAAATGAACAGGCATGGGCTCCCATAACGAGGAATCAGAAATAGCTAGTAACTTTACTAAAACATAGATCCACGCTTTTAAACATTGATTAGGTCATCTGCGTGCAATATATTTGTTGGAGCACACAAATCCTAAACACTGTGTGAAGCCAATAATACTTCCCGCACCCCTTGGAGGAGATAAGGAAATTCCACACTGGCCATCCTTTCCAGGAAGATAAGATTACAGAAGCGTCCAGGGCCTGGAATGCCTGAGAGCTCATAAGTCTGGCTTATCTGCACTCCCACGCTTAGCTCTAACTTATTTCCTTAGTTGGGTTCCATAGCTTATCCAAGGCTTACACTGTACAAGATACTGCTTCGACCCAGCACCGCGCACGCGCAGAAGCTAGGTCTCCAAAGCTGTTGATTCAATATGTTCCAATAGAAATTAATACGATGCAGGGGTATTAAGCAAAATGGGCCAATATTTTTTTAGCAGCATGCACTATGGAGCCACCTTATGCTGCTAGATGTAATAACCACAGTTTTGGATTCAGTATGAACTCAGTGACACAACATGTTAGACAGGGGACGATAGAGTGGAACTTATTATGTTTACATTTCTCAGGTAATAATTCCAAAGTGGACAGACCAGACCATTAACCAGTTCTAGACGAGGCAGCAGGTGGGGGGGTGAGGGGGGAGGGTGGAGGAACAGGAAGATATCTGTGGCTATTGACCACCAACGTGAGAGGTTTATCTTGATTTGTTGCAGTTGTGTGGAAAGGTGAAAGGTCACAGCTTAAAACCCGAGTCAGATAGGTTGCCTACAACCTCCACGGAAGATCTGTCCTGACGGCCAGAGCTGCTGACTTTGGGACAGTGGAAGCAGGTTTGAATTCTGGCCTAGGCTCAACATTCTGTGATTTTTAGCAAAATTCCTAATCTCCAAGTGCCTGAAAACGAGTAATATTCTGTTGTAAAGTGGCCTAAAGCCCTTAGGCCAAGATTGTGGAACGTAAAATTGCAAAAGGCAAAAAAAAAAAGAAGCTAAGAATGGATGTTCTACTTTGAAAACTTACTTACCCAGGACCTATCCCTCGATTCTGAAGGAAAATCCCCAGTTGACAGCTGATGTGTCACGCCATACAGTAGGTGAATAATCATAGTGAATGCATCCATAAACATATTAGTGAGCCACACCCCTGTACCTAGAACGGGCCGTCACCAAAGCCAATGCAGCTGTGATTAAGTTTCATCCTCCTGGCCACAAAGATTCATTTGCAGCTTGCTGGTCTTGATTGGAAAGCTTCACTTGCTACTGTTGCAGTCAGCATACATCACATTCAACTTCTTCTGGAAAACTCTAAGAGAGTGTCTTTTTCATGGTCATGGGCTGGTTCCCCAAGAATCTCATTGTGTTTAACTATTAGAGCTAATTTTACAAGAAAGACTATCCTGTGAGCTTCCTGCCCTCATTTCCTTTGTGTCTTAATAGTTACTGTAACAAAAGAAACAAAGATTTCCATTCAACTCAAACATCAAGGAAAGCAGTTTTAGCAATTAAGTTATCTGAAGTTATAAACGGTGCCCAGAGGGTTGCCGCATGCGTTGTGCCATCATACAACCGTGCCCAGAACCTTCTGTGCTATCAATACTTCCTAAAGGAAAGAGGTGGCATCCAGAATGCAATGTGGGTTGCACACAGCCTGGTCCTTACAAGTTACTCCTGAATACAAAGTAGTTAAGTCTTTGCATGTAGAGAGACAGTGCCCGCACCCCAGAGCAGGTACATCTTGTACCTCGAACCATGAGGTGGGAGCCGCTGCAACTGGAAGGAGGCTGACCTCTTTTACTGTTAGATGCTTTATGACTGGTCAGTTTTGCCTTCCGTTCTTTCCAAAAGGCCTGTTCTGCGCAGAAGACATTTTACTGTGCACACCCTCCAGCATGGCCCAGAAATTAGGGTGAGCAGATTTTGAGGAGCCAAATCCAGGACAGACATAAAAGAAGGACTAAAGACTTTACTCTCACTTTTATATCTGGCCTGTCCCGTTTTTTTGCGTAGCTTTGTGGATGTGTGCGTGTGTGTGTGTGTGTGTGTATATATATACATATGTATACACACACACTTACAAGATTACATACATAAAATTAGCTGTGGCTTGACCTACCACCCTGCCCCCCACCCACCTCTCTCTGCTGGGACCAGACAGGGGACTGTCTTGCCTGACAGTAACAGATAAATTACTTTAACTATTTCATACTTTACTTATGCTTCCCTACATGATCTGACCTTTGTCCCAAAACCGGGACATTTATTTACTTATCTGACCTTTGTCCCAAAAACCGGGAAATTTGTTTAAAATTAAGAGAAGCGTCGGGACACCGGGACAGTCCTCTAAAAACCAGGACTGTCCGGGGAAATCCAGGACGTCTGGTCAACCTAACAGAAATGCAATTAAAAGTGTGCAAGGTGCGTTGGAGAAATACAATAACAAACACTGGCAAAGCCAATTGGCTTGGTCTCCGCAACTGTGGAATATATTATTTTTTTTGTTACAAACACATACAATGGACATTAAAAGTAACAATAAAATAGTAAACCTTGGCACTGGAATGCACTGCTTTTTAGGCAGAGGCACACATGAGATCAGGCGATATGATATCATTCAGAGTGCAAGTGGTTGAAGTACACTAAACCACTGCCCCACACAGGATGCTGGGTCTGGTGAAAGCAAAAAGTAAAGGACACCTGAACAGCCCAATGGATGAAGAGAGCTGACCCAGAGTCTTCCCATGTATGCGTTTCTAGATACAATTGTTTTAATACACAAATTTGGAGAAATAGCTAAAGTTGCTCTGGGCTCGACCTGACAAGTATATGTGCGACTAAAGATTTGGATCAGAAGCTTATCTTGAAATAAAGCCGGTGTTGAGAACCTGATGCTTTTAAGTTATGTTTCGACAGCAAATGTGTGATTTCATGTAAAGATAAATAGTTGGTATCCCACGAAGGTTCATTTAAATCCTTGAAACATTATCTCGAGTGTAGTGTTCTAGTTTTATTCTTAGAATGCTCGTGATGCTGACTTGGGGAGATTCCACGTTCTATGTCGTGCAGTCTCATGAAGTCAGTTGATCCAGAGCCTGTCCCTGATCGGACCTGTTCTTCCGTCCTTACTTCTTAATAAAGGATTGTATCTACCTGGCTTGTGAGAAGCAATTACTTCAATTTGGCGACGAGGATCCAAACCGGCAGCGTCTTTGTCAGCGTTTTCATCTTTTGGATGCTTCTCCACTGCCTTTTAGTACACCTTGCTACTGCCTTGGGTGCTGTCGACCTGGGACGGAACGTCAATGTAATTATCTTCGTTATATTTGTTTTTGGGGAAATTTGGAAATCCTTCCTCCGTGCGCTTTTGTGCCCTGCCCGGCCGTTGGTGTGCGCGCGTGCAGAGCAGTGCGAGCAGGACAGCGCGAGCGTCCTCCTTTCAACAGACGCGCACGCACTACGCGCGTCGCCTGGGCAACGCGACGCTTCCTCTTCAGCTTGTCTCCTTAGCTACAAGCACGCTAAGGAGACTAACACAGCTTCTGCTAGTGTCTCCTTCGATCTCCAAGGCAGGTTACGTGTAACACAAAGTGTATTATTTTGAATCTTGTAGATCTCTGCTGACCTCTGCATGTACTGTTTCTTCTGCTATCGTCGTGTTTTCATGGGGTTCTACAAACTGCACATTCAAACATCGTTAGGGAAGGAAGAAAACAACAATTTTGAAGGCATTTTTCTTTAATTGCAAAACAACATTGTATTGTAAAGGGTTGGAACAGGTCCGAGAAGGGAAGGATATTATTATTTTGTTTTAAATTAATTAGTATTATTTAGTGGCATTGGAGGTCATTGCGTGTACATTATAATTGGCCACTAACATGGCGCAGGCCAATTTTACAATTGTTCCCCCGCAAACTTTTTGGGCAATGGGCAATTCACCACCTATCAAGTGGTTAGAATGGAAAGACTATTTTTTAAATTATTTAGCTGCCATAACAAAATGCCTGCAGAACAGAAAAAGAGGATCCTGTTGCATTCTTTGGGTCCTATGGGTCTAAAACCTTTTAATAAGATGCCCAAAAATGCCATAAGCGGTGATATTTGTGTTTTTAATGCCGCTATGCTGGATCTTGACAAGTATTTTTCTCCAAAAGTTTGTATGGGAATTGTCCGCTATAAATTTTTCCAACGAAAACAGGAAAAAAATGAGCTTGTGGATGACTATGTTGCGGACTTAAAGAAACTTGCTCTGGACTGTAGATTTGGAACAATTCATGATGAACTTATTAGGGATCAAGTAGTCATGCATTGCGGTAATCAATCGATTCAAGAAAGACTTTGGATAAATGGTGATTCGCCTCTGGAAGACATCTTAGCCATAGTAAGGAAAGCAGAGATCTCAGAAAGATCTCAGAAAGAAGTTTATATGAAATAAAATCTACAGGGAAAAATGAGGACGGCATTTACAAAGTGTTTAACAGCAAACCTGGAAAAAAAATTCAGAGTGGGGAAACTGAAAGGAAATGTTATAGATGTGATAACAAGGATCATTTGGCTCACTCCAAGTTGTGCCCAGCGTTAAAAGTAAAATGCAATAAATGTGGAATGGTGGGCCATTTTGCCAAAGTATGTAGAAGTAAAAAGAAAATAGTTAAGTGTATTTATGAAGGTGATTATACGGCACAGAGTGACACAGAGGAGAAAAATATGGATTCCAGGGTAATGGATGAGAATAAGAGTTTCGTACTCAATATAACGGAAGTACACACTAAGGAAAAACCAATATGTAACATGGAAATTGGTGGAGTACCAGTTACAATGTATGCTGACTCTGGATCACCGTTCACAATTGTGAATGAGGATGTGTGGAACAAGTCCTTTGCAGTGAAGATTGGCAAGCGACTTACTCCGCCAGATATTCAGCCAGAGAGCTACACAGGAGAGAAGATCGACTTGTTAGGTTTTAGATGGTTGGCATTCTCGTTCAAGAACAGGAGTGCCAGAGGAAAGTTATATGTTGCTAAGAGGGGACCGTCTGTTCTAGGGTGGAAGGATCAAGGACAGTTGCAGATGATCCTAGATCCTAACAGTAAAGAAAAAGTGTTAATGGTAAATGAAGAATGCTCCGTGACCACTGTGATGGAGGTCAAATTTCCCAAAGTTTTTCACAAGGGTTTGGGAAAACTTACCGGTTTCGAGCACAAGATCATTTTAAAGAAGGAAGCTTTACCAAAAATTCATAAGGCCAGAACTGTGCCGATCATGATCAGAGAAGAAGTCTCCAAGGAGCTGGACAAATTGATTTCAATGGATGTGATTGAGCCAATTGAGAGTTCGGAAGTGCAAAGGCCGCCCCCGCAGGGGGCATAAAGGGCCGGCGCCTTAACCCGGAAGGGACCGGTTTAACCGGTTGGGCATAGAGCGCGTCACAGCGCGCCCCCACCCCAAGCACCAGCTGGGGGGGGGGGGGAGGAAGCTACAGCAAAGGCAACCAATGGGGAGGGGTTTGCCACATTCAAACCCCCCCAATCACGAAGCGTTGCTAACCCCATGGGAGCAAGGTGAGGTGCCCTTAAGAAGGCGCATCCCGGGGTAACCGGCAAACAGGACCGGGACGTAAGCGCAGGCACCACGGGGACAAAAAACAGGAAGAAGAAGGAACTACCGACCAACGGCAGCTTCGGGGACCGCTCCTTCCGAGCGACGCGACCCGAGAGCGGTGCAGGAATCTACAGTACCCAGAAGAACCAACCTCTTTGCGACCTGCACGGGCACCGAGCTGCCCAAGAGACGTGACCCAGCACGGGACCGCTCCCTCGGAACGACGCGACCAACAAAGAGTGAGCATACTCTTACCTCCGTACCTCCGGTTCGGCCAGAAGCTCCGTTCCGGTCAGAAGGTCCTAGTGCCCAGAAAAACCAACTGCGAGCTGTACGGGGACCGCTCTCCTCGAGCGACGCGACCTGACAGCAGAGGGAGGATCGCGGACTCACGACCGAGCCCGCCACCACAACGAAGGACGAGCAGACGGAAGCCGCCCTACCTCCGGGGGAAGCGCTGCTCGCGTGCCGGGCAGAAGCGTTGCAGGATCGGCTTGGCTGCCCAGAACTCCCCGCCGGGCTAGCCGCTGGTCGCGCCATGTTTCCGCGTCGCTGGCTCCGCCCCGTGGTTATCAGGCGGCAAAGGTAGTAGGGGGGCCAGCGACGGACGCCTACTACGAGGCAACAGGCAGCGCCGGACGCATCTGCCTGCAGGGGAGCCTCGGTCGAGCCCACGCGCTGCGGGCTGAAAGGCAGCGCTGAACACCAGGCAGAACAGCGGCGCTAACAAGAAGGTAACAGCGCCTGCACCTAGCCGGCTGCTCTCCCTTCGGGGATTGCCCTGGAGCCTTGTCGGCCACATATCGGCAGCCCCCCTCAGCCGGACCCCACACGTGCGTGGCTGCCCCGGCCCTGATTTAAAGACACACCTGTCGTTAAGCCTACTCACGCTATCAGAACCTTATCGAACGTCCGTGTTTCGGGGCATTTAACTTACCCGGCCTGTGGGGGACCGCTTTTTTAAAAGCGACGCGACCCCTCAGGAAACAACAGCGGCATTTTACGCCGGCAGTACAACAAGACATACCAACGCCCCATAAACGAAATTTGGCCATGGAGGAGGACCAGGTGGTCTAGCCACAGGACGAATTGGAAGCTATGATTGCACACATGCGCACAGAAGCGCTGAAGCGCTGAAAGGACTGGCTGCGCACGAAAATGGGGGACAGAAGTGAAGAACACTGAGACCAAGAAACCCCAGCAATGGCAATAGTAGCAGACGACATGGCGAGGACAGAGAGGTCCCCTTCACCCGCGCAGAAGGCACGCAAGCGGCAAAAGGCAGAAGGAAAACCGACAAGAAAAACGACCAAAAGACCAAGGGGGCCAGCGCAGAGTGCGGAGGAGACCACAGTGCCGAATCCAGGACCCAGCTTAGCAAGAGCGCCGGCAGAGGGTGAGCATATAAGCGCAATTATTACAGAGTGCTTTAAATCGCTTGCGCCATTGCTAATGCGGGCTAAAGGGGGGGGGGCAGAAGAGAGCGCCCCCACAGTCAGGCAGCCAAATATCCAGGCAACAGCCAGGGAATTCCATTCCACTGGAGACCCAGCAGCAGCTTGGGGCACGTTAACGGCAGGGGCAGAGGCACCGCGTAGCATGGGGGGCGCGCCCGAATCTTACGCAAGACCATCCCTGGGGGACCCATCCATGACAACTACGGCAGCAGGTTTGGCGACAGCCATCCCCCTGACAGTAAAAGAGCGCATTTGGAGGAAAGAATTCATAGATATTTTCACGCTATTAGAAATACAGCTAGAAGGCATAGACCTGACTGTATGCGACAAAAAAGATGACGACAGAAGGGAGAGGAAGAGATCTAGGAAAGAGAGGAATTTTGAGAACTGGCTAGATGCTTTCAGAATCATGGCCTGTGTCATGAGAAATTCCCGCGCAGCGCAGCAGACTTATGGTTGTATGAATCTAAAATACACGAAGCACACCGCCAATTCTCAGGAGATGCCTGGCTAGAGTACGATAAAAGCTTTAGGCTGAAAATGCAGGCCCACCCAGAAATGGAGTGGAACCAGGAGGATGTCTCCAGCTACATACATAAAATGACGGTAGCCAGGGAAGCAAACGCTTGGGCAGGCAAAAGTGAACAGCCCTTTCGGAGCGGTCACAATAAAGGGAGGCAGGACAAATTCAAAACGTCACATAGGCACAAGCCCTGGCACAGCAACAAAACCCAGGGGGACAAGGGGTCACAAGCCATATGCTGGAAGTTTGAGTCAGACGAATGCTCGTGGGGGCAGAGCTGCAAATTCAGACACTCTTGCTCCTCATGTGGGGGTGAACACCCGGCGTCCGCATGTAGGAAACACAAATACAAATCCGACAGAAAAGACAAAAAGAAAAAGCAATAGTTCCCTCCCCCACCCCGGGCCCAATACTAACCAGCTGAAATTCAAATTAGCCAAGTCCCCAATCAATACAAAAACCCTGAGAAAAATAGCAAACGAATATTACAACAAGAAAGAGGCAAACTCATTAGTAAAAGGTTTTGAGGAAGGTTTTGTCATCCCAGTAAAGGGAGGCATAACAGGGGGGATCCCCAGGAACCTTAAGTCAGCTTGAGAACAACCACAGGTGGTGGCACATAAAATTGAGAAAGAACTCAGGCTCGGACGCATAGAGGGTCCTCTCCAGCTCCCCTTACCCCCAGATTTAATCATATCCCCATTGGGGGTGGTGCCCAAGAAGGAGCCTGGCCAATTCAGGCTAATACACCATCTATCTTTCCCAGAGGGCACGTCAGTTAATGACAGCATCCCAGAGGAAGCCTGCGCAGTAGGCTACGCCACCCTGGACGATGCAATTGACATAATCAAAGCAACAGGCAAAGGCGCACTACTAGCAAAGGCGGACATTGAGTCCGCGTTCAGATTACTCCCCGTACACCCAGACAGTTTTCACCTGCTAGGTTTCCAACACGAAGGGCAGTTCTTCGTGGACAAAGCCATGCCCATGGGGTGCTCCATCGCATGCGTGTATTTTGAGCAATTCAGTTCATTTTTGGAGTGGGCCCTACACAAGAGACACCCGGCAGGAGGAAAAATGCATTACCTAGATGATTTCCTGTTCATAGGGGGATCCAAAGACGGATCCTGCGCCAGCTTGTTACAATCATTTCAGTCCCTGGCAAAGGAATTGGGGGTCCCCCTAGCGGGCGACAAGACGGTGGGGCCCACCACAGCATTGGTATTCCTGGGCATAGAACTTGACACGGTAGCCGGAACTTCCAGATTACCAGGGGGAAAAGTGACAGAATTGAGAACAGACATCGACTCTCTGCTGAAGAAGCAAAAAGCGACCCTGGGGGAGCTACAGAGCATGGTGGGCAAACTCAACTTCGCAACTAGGGTGATCCCAGCTGGCAGAGTCTTTGCCAGACGGCTCAGCAGACTGACAGCAGGGCTGCAGTCAAAACACCACCACGTGAGGCTTAGCAAGGGGGTCAAAAATGACCTCGCCATGTGGCATTCATTTCTAGAAGACTTTAACGGGCGGCTCATCTGGAGAGAGGGCTGGGTCTCAGCCAGGGAGATCTCACTGTACACCGATGCGGCAGGAGGCTGCGGTTTCGGAGCCATCCTGGGGAAGGATTGGTGTGCAGGAAAATGGCCTCCTAGGTGGCATGATCTAAAGATCACCAGGAACATCACCTTCTTGGAGCTATTCCCCATAGTAGTAGCCCTGACAATTTGGAAATCTTGCTTGCAGGATCTAAAAATAACATTATGGTCTGACAATCTAGGAGTGGTAATGGCAATAAACAAAGGGTCTGCTTCTTGTCCCGACACACTGAGGCTTTTAAGGCGCCTGGTGTACATACAGCTCAAGGGTAAGTTGGACATTAGGACCAGACACGTCCAGGGGATTAAGAACTCACGGGCGGATGCCCTTTCTCGTTTCCAGATGGACAAATTCAGGAAGCTCGCCCCAGAAGCAAACACCATCATGACCCCTTTCCCACCAAGCTGTGGGAGCTAGCAGAACAGACCTGTCCTTATTAATCAACAGCGCCCTCACCCCTGAAACCCAGCAGAGATACGCCAAATATGTCAAGCTATTCATGGAGGTGGGGGGGCCTAGAAACATTAACCGACCCGACCGCAACCCGAGCAGCGGCAGAATATTTCATTATGTGGTCATTCAAACAAGGAAAAACGAAGTCCTGGGCACAGGCTCACCTGGCGGGGGTGGCCTACCACACAAAGCTACACACAGGGGCAGATCCTACCAGATCACACTACATCAAGGCAGCATTGAAGGGCTGGAAGCGCCTTGAAGGGAGCAGACAAGACACCAGACATCCTATCGACTTCAACAAATTGACCCTACTGATAGACCTACTGCAAGCGGTAGCAGAGAATCGGTACGAAGTCCTATTATTCAGATCAGCATTCACCCTGGCCTTTTTTGGTGCCTTTAGAGTAAGCGAGCTGGTGGCGTCAGCAAGGTGCTCAGGAGGCAAGCATTGCTTGCAAATAGATGATTGCCTTTTGGAGGCCGACAAGGTGCGCTTAACCCCGAGGCGATCCAAAACGGACCAGCTGGGCAGGGGAACGGACATCATCCTGAAGTGCATAACCCAGACTAAATATTGCCCGGTCTGCAGCATTAATGATTACTTAACAGGGCGCCCATCGGGACCAGGCCCATTGTTCAAACACGCTAATGGCGACCACCTGAGCCATTTTCAATTTACCGCGGTCATGCGTAAAACGCTCGAGAAGGGAGGGTTGCCTCCAACAGCCTTTGGTTCTCACTCATTCCGCATCGGGGCAGCCACCTCAGCCGCTAGCTGGGGCCTAGACGCAAGCACAATACAAGGGGTGGGCAGATGGCGATCAAAAGCGTACAAGGGCTATGTCAGCCCACACCTATCTTGATGGATAATTTCTCATTGCAGCACCAGGTGCGCCCCCCAGGCTCATCTGGGTGATGGGGCACTCATTCATAACCCGCCTACAAGGCTGGTTGAAGCAAGACAAGAAGTTAAACTTAGGACGAACCCTGGCAGATTCAATCAGATGGTTGGGTTCGCCAGGCATGAAATGGGCACAGCTCCAGCCAACCCTGCACAAGATGCTGGAATCCGGCCAGAAACACCCAGATATACTAATTATCCACCTGGGGGGTAATGACCTGACATCCCTAGGAAGGAAAGCTCTCCTTAACGACATCAGGGAGACCCTACAGCATCTCACCAAGCATCTTGACAACACTACCATCATCTGGTCCGAAATAATCCCTAGAATCAGTTGGCGGGGAGCAACATCGAGCAAAGCAGTGGACAACTCAAGGAGGAAGCTCAAAATAGCGGTTGCCAAACACTGCAAAATCAACGGGATCGAAAGTATCCGCCATGGGTTGATCCACCCCAGGCGCCCAGAACTGTACGGACCCGATGGAGTCCATCTATCATCAGTGGGCATGGAAATATTCCTGTCCAATTTAATGACAGCTATGAGATAAAAGTAAAAAAAAAAAATAAAAAAAAGAAGATCATGGAGGAGCTGCCAGGAGACGTCAGCCTCTCTGACAGCGTGGCGGAAAGGAAAAGTTTTACCAAACAAAGGTGCAAAAGACACACCCAGTAAGGGGGTGTGTCAACAAAGCCACACACCTGGGGATGCCTCACGGCAGGGTGTAAGATGGCCAAGCGTGGGGAGTAAGCGGGACACGGCACTCGCAGCCCAGACCCGCCAAATCGGATGGCAGGGCATAGGACACGCCAGGTAGCGAGTTGGGCCTAATATACAAAGAACTTTAAGCTACCCCCTCAACAACAGGGTAAAACAATAACTCTATTTGAGCGAGCCCCTCCAAAGAAGGAAAGTTGGGACTGCCCAAACAGTCGAACGGCAAAAGAGCCGGGACAAACGGAGGCCAGGACTTGAGGGCCCACCAGTCACTCACTGCAATTGGAAATTAATTTTAATGTAGATGTGTTAAAAAAGAATAAGCATAATGTGAAAGGCATGTTTACAAACTTTGATTGACAGTGATTTTTGTCTCATGCCCAAGACATGTGATCAGGGCAGTCACACATTGTCCAGGTTACTAAAGCGGCCAAGTAATATCCACTACCTCAGACTTTGTCAATTCCTGTGGTGCATGTTAATACAGTATAACTAAACAAGCAATTAATTATATGAGGATGTTAACCTGCAGTGTGCCATGTGCGGGAGTTATGGATTTCGCCTGTAGTAATAGCTCGGCGCAGTAACAGGAAAATCCGTTTATGTGTAGACTTAAGATACTTAAATAATAATATCCTGATTGACCGTTTCCCTCTACCCAAGATTACAGAAATGGTTTCTAGTCTTGAGGGAGCGCGTTGGTTTTCTACTATTGACTTGTCATCTGCGTATCACCAGATTCCCTTCTCCGAGAGTTCCAAAAGATTAACAGCCTTCATCACACCCTTCGGATGCTTCCAATACAAGAGGATGCCTTTCGGTCTAGCGTCTGCAGCAGCTGTTTTTCAACGTCTAATGCATAAACTGTTTGGGAAGGTTAAAGGGGTTATGTGCTTCCAAGATGACATTTTAATTTTTGGGAAGGATAAGTGCATGCATGATGAGCGTTTGGAACATGTATTGGAAGTTTTGGGTGAGAAGGGGTTAACAGTGGAATTAAGTAAATGCAAATTTGCGAAAAGAAGTGTGGAGTATTTGGGACATGAGATTAGTGGTGAGGGTGTTAGACCAAAAACTTCTTTGGTGAATGCTATAATCGAGGTATCTCCTCCTGTGTCTAAAGATGAGGTAAGATCTTTTTTGGGTATGGCTGAGTTTTGTGCAAAATTTATTCCGAACTTTGCCAGTAAGGTTTACAATTTAAGATCTTTGCTAAAAAAGAATTCACCTTTCGCGTGGAGTGAAGCATGTAATCAGGAGTTTGAGTGTATTAAAAGGGAGTTAAGCAAGGCTGCATGTTTAGAAAGTTTTGACCCTAATTTGGATACATTTGTTACCACAGATGCAAGTAATAAAGGTTTAGGTGCTGTTTTGTCTCAAAGGAATTGTAAGGGTAAGGAAAGGATTATACTTTTTGCTTCCAGATCGTTATCTCCTTCAGAAGAGAGATACTCTGTTACAGAGAAGGAAGCCTTAGCTTGCGCTTGGGCTTTAGAGCACTTCCGTGCATTTGTGTGGGGGTAAGGACATAACCATTCGCTGTGACCATAGCCTTTGATTAAACTTCTTACAAGTGAAGGAAGTGTAATGGCTTCTGCTAGAATCTTAAGGTTGTCTATGCGTTTAAAGGACTACACTTATCGTATGATGTATGTACCAGGCAAGAGTAATGTATTAGCGGATGGCCTTTCTAGATTACCTAATTTGTTGGAGAAATGTGTTGATGACCCGTGGCATGAATGGAATGTGGCGCTTATACATGACTTTGGCAACCCTGCACTGAATGAGGATAGTTGGAGGAAGGAAATGCAGGTAGATGTTAGTTTACAGTCCGTCTTAAATTTCGTTTTGAATGGATGGCCTAGGAAGGATCTATTACCTGAACTGTGCAGAAATTTTTGGGAGGTAAGGAACGAACTTTCTGTTGTGAACAATGTTCTTTGGAGAGGTGATAAGATAGTTCCTCCTTCTGGTATAAGGGAGGTGATCTTAGAATTATGTCATGGGGGACATTTCGGCATCGTTAGAACCAAATCTGTGGTAAAGGAGCTGTTCTGGTGGCCTGGTGTTGATAGATCGGTGGAAAGATTTGTCAGAACCTGTCATATATGTT
The DNA here is from genome assembly GCF_031143425.1 of Pleurodeles waltl. NCBI lineage: Eukaryota > Metazoa > Chordata > Amphibia > Caudata > Salamandridae > Pleurodeles > Pleurodeles waltl. Next base: position 425,536,128 of record NC_090444.1, read on the forward strand.
CTACAGCTGACAAAAGTTTGTGTACCCTTAGGCCTTCCATGCAGCAAACATTCATTCCAAGACAACCATGGGAATATGTCGCTATTGATCTCTTGGGTCCGGTGGGTGATTCTCAAGAGTTTGTAATAGTCCTTATTGATTTGTTTTCCAAATGGCCAGAAGTTGGCATTTTAGAAAAAGCAGACACTGTAAGCGTGTTGGAGTTTTTGGATAAGATTTTCCTTGCAGAAGGTGTCCCTTCTAAATTGTTGAGTGATAATGGGGTACAGTTTATGTCAGATGCTGCAAGAAACTATTTTAGGAGAGTGGGAATTGAACATAAAACTACTTCTCTGTACAATCCCAGTGGAAATGGAGCGGTAGAAAGATTCAATAGAGTAGTTAAAGGTATAATTCAAGGTGCTATGAATGGTGGAGAGGATTGGCACATTGCCATCTTTAAAGCTGTGTGGGCGTATAGGATAACAGAGAATGTTACTACGGGTCTCAGCCCTTTCATTATTATGAGGGGAAGAAGACCAAGATGCAAACATAACCCTGCTTGGTTGAGCGAGACTGGTTTTCAACACTGGTCTGTGGAGAATGTAAGGGATTGTTTGAATAAATCTCTTGAAAAATCGAAGTCCTATTAGGATAAGCTCCATCATGTTAAGTCTGTTGATATTAATATTGGTGATTTGGTTAGAGTTAAGAAACCCTACAAGGTTAAGAAGGGCGAGAGCCAGTACTTTAATCCTGAACGTGTCATGGAAGTTTTGCATAATGCGGTAAGACTGAGTGATGGCAAGGTGTGGAATCTTAAACGTATTGTCTTACTTCGTAGCGGACAGGAATTGGGATGGGGTGGAGTTCACACTAACGATAAGGAGGGTGGAAAGGCTGAATGGTTGGAAGATGAAGTTATGAGTCACAATGTGTTTAATAAGGAAGCGCCTCCACCCGTTTTGTGCGAGGAGGAAGATGTGATAAGGGATTCGGTTGTCGAGTCGGAAATTGGGAGTGGTGGTATATCTGGTGGTGTGCAACAGGGTGAGTCTGTGGAAAGGACAAGGAAAGTGAGTGGTGGTATATCTGGAGGTGTGCAACAGGGTGAGTCTGTGGAAAGGACAAGGAAAGTGATTCCTCCTGGTTGGTTGAAGGATTACGTGTTAGGATACTTAACTGACGTTTCTGATTTTCATCTTTAAGTTCTTTTTATCTATTGTTATGTTAATTGTTTTTTTCTTGTTCCATATTTTCTTGTTATAAGAAAAGAAGGAGGATGTGTAGTGTCCTAATTTTATTCTTAGAATGCTCGTGATGCTGACTTGGGGAGATTCCACGTTCTATGTTGTGCAGTCTCCTGAAGTCAGTTGATCCAGAGCCTGTCCCTGATCGGACCTGTTCTTCCGTCCTTACTTCTTAATAAAGGATTGTACCTACCTGGCTTGTGAGAAGCAATTACTTCATCGAGGTTTCTCCATTGTGGCAGAAATCTGGAAGAAACATGAATTTGCCCATCTTTTATAGGGCGAAGGGAAAAGCAAGTCTGATCTCGCTCAAACCGCCTAAGAAGTTTCGATGATAAACACAACTAAAGAAAGTAGGCTTTTGTTCTCTTTTCAAATGAAAGATGGGTGAAAAGCGGAGATTAAAGTTAAGCTGTCTATAGAAGAGAACTGTTGCTGTTTTAAAAGGTTGAAGTAGCAACGTGTGTACATGTCTGAGAGGCGTAGGCCCCATTGGTGCAGTAACAGCAGGACACGGAGCCATGAGAGGCCCATTGAACCCTAACAATCATTAATAATTTAATATTAAGGGTTTTTATATAAACTGTTTTCAAAATAGCTCCACCAACACTGATTAAACATTCCTACGAGGTTCAAATGTCACGAACCGAACAAGTAACCTATGCCATCCTAGTTTTAAGACCGGGTTCAGACGTTTCCCGGCCCGGTCTGCGGACAGACGTCAGACGCAGAACGTGCTAAAAGCGCGACAGGACGGCTCCAGGAATGCTGCCTGACCTTGTCCCCGAGGTGCTGCGTGTCCTTCAGGCCGCTGCTGACCGGGTTCTAGTGGTGAAGCGGAACCAAAATACCGGCATATTCCGGTCCTTAACGGCCGAGTCCCAAAGGGAAACCTCCATGGAATTTGGCACGAGCAGAACCTTTGTACTTCGAGTGACTTTGAGCCCTAGTCATTCATTACCCGACCTGCCGTAGGGCAACTCTTATGCACTGTCCCATACTGAATTATTTATTCACGTGGTTTTGCTTAGCACGAATGTGGCGAGGAGGTGTTACAGTGTGTTACAACTAAAAGGACAAAATAACCATAGTGGACATTAACTATACAATAACAATGTCTGTACAATAACGTTAGAGTGAGATAGTAAATCAAAAACAAAAATACACGAGGCGGGAAAAGAAAATTGATCAAGGGACATATACCTCTCCAAACAGCAGGTGCTAGGAACGTGGCCCAATGGCGTTAGGTTACTTTATCATAAAGGAAACAACTGCACAGCAGACAGTAAAACACCATAAACATGGAGTAGAACAGACCAGAGAAATTCAAAAACACATTTCAGGATGGTCGGGGAATACCATAAACATGGAATGGTACAGACCAGAATAATTCAAACACAAAAACACATTTAATGACGGGTGGGGAATACCATGAACACAGAGTGGTACAGAGCAGAGTAATTCTAAAACAAAAACACATTTCAGGAAGGGCGGGGGTGTTTAACCAGGGATATGCATTTTTCCGAGTGCTAGAACCTCCAGTGGGAGTGGCAACGCAACAAACCATAACAGTTTTGTGATACAAGAAGGAAACATTCAGGTAGTTAAGAAAAGAGGAAGGTTGCTTGAGAGCTTCATCTGTGGACACAAGAGAAAGAAAAGACCAGAAAGGCAGGGGAATCCACTCTTCTGGGAAACAGGCGGGAGAGCTGGTTGCAGTCATAATGAGTTGTGAATGTGAGAGTTTGAAAAGGGACAGGCCTGAGTAGAAGAGACCGTGGAAGTGTAGCAGTTAAAGTTCTTTGTATCACGCACCCCTAGCCCCCTTTGTACCATTGTATTGCAGACTGCAGTTTGCATGTACTTATGTTGTTCAGAAGACAGTCTGTGGCTACCAGTACAGGGCCTCAGATGAACCTAATGAAGCAGGAAAATTAGATTTTAGAGGGGTCAGAGCCCAGAGGATATGACAGCAATGGCATATACTATCAGCGTTATTAACTTTGTAAGTAGGCAGTAATGCTAGTTTTTGTCCCATGCTTTCAGCTTCAAAGCACATGGGCGTGGCATAGATCTATCTATCACTAGGATTATTGACTGAGTGAACAACACATCTACATATGAACAAAATGCATGCGTTAATAAACATTTGTACAAACAAAAACAAAATATTACAAAGCTCAACCGACAGTAAAGACAAGAAAGTAACCCAGGTAAAAATGTGCCCACAGCTGACTGGTTGCCTAGTAATAGCTCCCATACCCGTTTCTACCTTCCACTAAAAGCGCTGCATTCCACGTGCAGATGTGGACCATGTGCGTGCAACTGCACTGCATACATGCTGCAGGTCGAATTAATCTGTATGTAGTGATCCAGTACAGCTCTTGTTCACAAAGGATTTCCGAGGCCCGAGCAGGCGCTTGAGGATCTGCAAGGCATGTGCCTGTCTATGGTTTTACAGTGTATAAAGTGCTAGTTTCAACATTAACAAAAGACAACAAGCATTTTCAATGCAACGGGTCTCGCATTTGTTCGAGTTAGAGCTATTAGCGTTGTAAAGCAAAAAAAAAAAAACGCAGCGCGATCGCACTACGTGAAAAATAAACAGATAAAGTAGTCCGGACTCCAGGCTGAAAACATCGAGCCTCGTATGTTTTTGGTAATTTACCGGTGCTGTGTAGGTGGGCTAAACACCGGAAAAGGCATGACGTTTGCATGCCTTTCACAAATGAAAGCAAGCGGATTTTAAAAGGCAAGCCCACAAACCAATGTAAGTGACTGACGTGGCATGGGCGTGGTTTGAAGCCCAAAGAGAGATTACAGAATGGACGGAGCGCTTTGAGCTCCCCCATAAAAATGCTGTGCTGGAAGGCCTCGTTCTGGAGGTGCAGTGGCAAGGCTGCAGGCCGAGGGAGGTGCTATGTCCTCCTCAGAGATGAGCCCTTTCCTCCAGATTCCTTTGCTCAGGCAGACTCCGAGAGGAATTTCCTCTGGAAAGCTGTATTCCAAGCGTCTCGTGAAAACCACAGGCTTTTTGGTCTCACAAGAAAGTTGAACAACATATGTATATAATGTGTCCCTTTGGGAGAGCAAATTATGGGTAAGCAGCACACAAAGTAAAGAAAATTACCTTTACTCGGATGCCACTTCCTCTCTAAACTCTTAACAAAAATTGTGTTAGTACATTGCCGCGAATGGCGAGCTCATGGCCACATCGCCCACAGGGTGACATTAAAGGAAAAGCCCCCTTAAAGTTTCCCAACAGCCAGGAAAAACTTAATATTTCTTTGGTGGCATCTGACCGGCCCTAACAAACCATGGTCAGAGCTCTCAAGTTCTGGGAATTGTTAGGAGCAAAAACTAATTAGCATATTCTGATGCCATCACAGGAAGTGATGTCACACAAACTTTGACTCTGTGACAAAACGAGAAGTGATGTTTAGTCAAAGTGATATTAGTAAAATGGTAAACAAATAAATAAAATTATACCGAAAGGCCACTGATGTGCACTCATGGCTAGCAAAATAAGTAGATTAGTGCTCGAAGTGCCCCAAACAACTCCTTCCTTTAACTGAAGGTTTGTGTAGGAGGGTTACGCCTGTGGTGGGGTTGCTTCAAGGACCTGTTCTGCACAAATCAGAGCTCTGAACAGAGTGCTTTTGAACTTCAGCTTCCAGCCTCTCTCACAAAGTGTAACATTTTGCCTGTGGTGAGTGGGAGCTCAAACCATGCTCAAAATGTGCAAGTTGCACTCACAATGGGTGAGACTTGAGGTTTCTGCACGGTCAGCTTGAGATCTGCTCTTCTTCAGGCTCCAAAGTAGGGAGCATCTGAGTGCAGTGCTGCAAGAGGGGGTTATGGGGACAACTAAATGTGTTTGCAGCTGCAGCTCACCCTCCTTCCTACCCAAGCCACAGAAAGGCAAACTCCGGTTCACAGAATGTCACACAAACCTTTGTGGAGTTCCAGGACAATCCTAACTCATAGTTCAGAATGCCACAAGAATGGGAGATGTTGCTGCAAACGTAATGTATTTGGGATACAGGGAGCCCTGAAAAGAATGCAGTAAAATACCTTCAACTTGAGGTTGGCTCAATTCTTCAGTAGTTCATAGGTGCAGCAGCTCAAGAATTAAATAGGGCTGCAACTCCACTTAAAGTCAAGCAGTAAATCTCGATGCACTGTGAATAATATTGCTATTCCAGGTATCTCTGGCTTGGAATTCATGATGGGTGCCTGCTATTACAACTTAGAGGAGCACCGGATCCGCAGATCATCTGCCAGGTAACCATACCATTGAGTCATTATAATGAATACATTTGCAACATTTTTACTCAACCAAAAATTGGGATAGTCTGCTTTCTGGTAGATAAAATGTAGCGCGAGTTACAATATAGCACAAGGTTCAGGGTGAAACCTTAAGACCTAGTACGCTGACACAGACCCATTTTCCCATTATAGCACCTTTACGTCAGCCTCGGTTTTTACTATTCTGCACAGTTTTGCATTAGTTTTTGCATCACCATCACTCCAGTGGTGCAGTAAGGGTCAAGGATGCTCCATGTGCTTACTTTCTGCCTCTGAATTCAGACACTCATCATGTTGCAATGCTCATCAGATTGAACATGGCACATTGATCCTCTTGTATGAATGCTGTGTTGCAGGCCCACCGGGGGCGTGCGCCAGTGACGGTACTGTCTGCGCAGTATTTCAGATTCCGGAGCAGTGCATCCTGACTGCCAGTCCCTTTAAACGCCCCCACCCACCGGTGAATGTTGCTTCCTCCCTTTCACTCCACCGAGCAGTTATTTACAGAAAAGAGATGCACCATCCAGTCCATCCTGCAGGTCTCCAGCTCATGCCTGCGCACTCGCAGAGCAGGGGGATCGCCGGCCCTATTCTGGTGCCAGGATGAGGTAATGCAGAACTGGGCAGCACGGGCAGAGACGTCTGAAGGCATGGGCAAAGTGGGCAGTTGCCCAGGGCCCCCACCTTCCAAGGGACCCCATGGAAGTGATTTTTTTTCTCTACTAAACCCCATCCATTCTATTTCGCACTCTAAACCGCTCTCTTTTTTTCTCTCTCTCTCCCCTCCCCAGTGTCATCTTAAGTATTTTTGGAGTCTCGGGCAAGACATATTTCAGCTGTTTGTGACCCTATTAAAGTTTAACAGATGATTCAGTATTGTTTGGCATCATGCTGTCTTGAATTGGCAGGAAATGGGTGATAACATTTAAATTTGTTCCTTAGAGGGGCCCCCAAATTATCTCTTGCCTGGGCCCCCAAAATCCTTAACAAGACACTGGGCAGCAGTAGGGGAGATAAAACACAAACAGGTGAAGTGGTGTAAGATAACGGTGGAACCCAAGATAAGCAAGATGAGCATCAAAGATCTGCTCTCAGGATGTCTCATGGTGAAGAGTGCTGCATCACTAGTGTCTGCACAATCTTCGTTATGTCTAATTATCACATGACTGACCGTTTCCATGATCCAGAGTTAGCACATCCGGCCCATTTTCTGCTAGCTGATTTGCAGCACGCGGTTATCAACAGATCAATTTCCAATATAATCAGTCAACACATAACAGCAAGCTTCAATTATACCCCATTACCTCGTCATGGACAGGTTCCATTAAGCCTAAGTGAAGGCCATCACAATTTTCCAGTATTCCCACTTGGGCAACCATGGCTGGGTCCTATAATGCTCAGTGTGCACACTGTGGCCAGTTTCCATCAAGCCTGCTTTACAAACCACTGCAATTTTTTATTATGTCCACCTAGGACACCACAACCAGTTTCCAATCTGCAAAAAAATGGGCACATTATGTCCAGTTCCATACAGCCCAATTATCACATCATGGCTAGTTTCGGTTATGCCTCCATAATGCACAAGTCCTAGTTTTCATTAAGTCAATTAAGTGCATCATGAGTAAAGTCTTTAGATTTAGTTAGCACACCACGGCCCATTTCCACAGAGCTCAGTTAGCACATCATTCCCAGTTTCCATAATCAACTTACAACGTTACACCGAGTTTCCGTTTAACCAGAGTAGTGCTTCATGGACAGAAAGATAAAACACTGACAATTATGCTGAATTAACACATAGCATGGTCAATTATCATATAAAACACCATTTCCACATTATGGTCTATTTCTATTTTGCACTCCTTGGAAAATCTCCTCTGTGCCCAATTATTCTATCATACCCAGTTTTAAAAACATGTCTAATTATTCCATAATGACTATTTATCATGTCATCACCAGCTTCTATTAAGTCCAAGAAGTAGGTCGAGGAAAGTTTCTAGGATGTTCCTCAAGGTAAGTTTCTTAAATGCCAGCTAGACCATCCCAATCAGCACATAATGCCTAGTTTCCACATTCACAGCAGAACTACCACATCATGAACACTTTTCACTAAGGACTGTTAATATACAATGGGGAATCTTCATTATGACTCATTAACACACCACGATGCCCACATAGATAATAACCAATGGTCTTCTCTAGGCCCGGGTGGTGCATCATCTGGACAGTTTCCATTACAACCACAAGCCACTTCCTTGCCAGTTTCCTTTGTGTCCACTTAGCCCACGTTTCAGGATGACCAGTGACATCATCACAAGCTTCTTTAAACATAAAGACGATCAGCCACCACGAGATATAAGCCGCACCACACTCCTCCAGGGCAGCCAAGTACACCCTCCCATTTGTGCACTTGCCACAGGTACCTGGCCTGCACTACCTGCACAATGCAACCTAGTCACTGCGCAATGGACACGGCCAACACTGCTTTAATGCTTGCGCATGTACTAACCCCCCACAGACTCAAGAGCTGCAGCAACTGTGCACATAGTTCAATCACTTTTTTTGCACACAGTATAAATCCGGGATACTGGCATTCTTTGGAGGGTTTATAATTCCTGCGCTGGCAACAGCTGTATGTATGGAAATAGGGCTTACTGCACCTGGTACACAAAAAGTCATAGCACTGAAATACAGACTATGCCCATTCAGCTTTCTTACACATTAAAACCGACATACCCACCCCACTCAATGAACTTCTTCACCAAACTGACCACCACTTGGAGCTGGACTGGGAACCAAGAGCAGCTCAGGCAAAAATGTCCAAACCAGTCCTGTTTCAGTCGTCCCTTCTCTACGTCTCTTTCTTCATCCATTAATCTGTCTCTCCTATCTTTTCTCCCTCTCTAATCTAAGTGTCTCTCTGTCTCTCTTTAGCTCTCGCTGTGCCTGCTGCATTAACCTCGGGGAGCTAGAGAAAGTGGCAGAGGCACCAGCAGTGAACTTAGACTTCCCAACACCAGACTTCAGTGGCACCAGCCCACCAGTGAAGTGTCCAGAGGGATAAATGGCCAATCCAGCCCTGATCCGACCCTGGTTTGAGATCAAATCGTTTGGAGAGTCATACCACACATTACCAAGAAAGGGCTGCAATGCCCAAATAATGATAGCTTGTGTACTACACAAATGCTAACTAACAATAACAATATAATCAACAAAATTTAAAATTTTTGAAAAAGTGGAAGCACTGTAAATCTTTCAGAAAAACCTTTAAATTAAAATACATACCCATTATCTTAAAAAAAGCACAAAACAATGAAGATATCAAAAACAGACAATTCACCTACAACCATAATGTCCAGCGATGGACTGGAGCCTCCAGGAGACTTAAAAGACACTGCATTGTGGCCGAAATGGACCGTCGCCTCCGGGAGACTTAAAAGACACTGCATTGTGGCCGAAATGGACCGTCCCCATGAGATCATTACACCACAAGGGTACTTTATTTATGATTGCAGAACGCAAGAGTGCTATTGTGTCAACAATGTCCTGCTTCCTGGAGGTTTTATAGGTTGCAGCCTCCTAGACAGCACAGTCTAGTTTGCTAAATACATCTTCGGGACTTTCCGAAAGTCGACCTAGGAATGAATTCTGCACGTTGATTACCACTGGCTTTGTGATTTGTAACCCACATTTTCTGGCTTTCTATTTGCTGGCTTTATTTTCTTTAGACTCTCCAGGCTCAGTTTGTTCCTCCCATTGCCTAAACCATCCACAAACTTCCTTTCTGTAAACAGGCCTTTAAATCTTATCTTGTCACACCAGCTGTGCATTCAGAGGCTGAGGTCAAATGACAGGCGATGTCTTTCGAGGGTGCTTGCTTACTTTTCTTTCTCTGACTTCAAAGTGAGACAATTTATGTGACAATCTTGCTGGATATTGAGGGTAGGAAAGAGGTTTTTTTTCTAGCACACAACAGCAATTATAAGATCTGCATTAGTATTTCAGAATATATCAAAATTAGTAACACAAATGAAGCACATTTTTTGTTATTTCTGAAGGGTGATGGAAATAAAAACTTTAATATGATCAAAACAAATCATTACACTAGATGATGCAATTTCCACATCTTTGTCTTTGCACTGTATAGGTTTATTAGTAAAACTGGACATCTGTGCAATTGTAATGGCCATTTCCATTGAAAATTTGTTTTTTGTAATGTCACTGCGCTACCATACAATGCAAACTCTGCACTACGCCACTCCACTCTACACCACTGCATTCTACTCTGCAGCACTTTACTTTACACCACCCCACAGCACTTTGCACCACTCCACTCTACATCATTGCACTGGAGAAGTGTGGCTCAATGGTTAGAGCGGCAGACCCTGAAGCAGAGATCTGGCTCAAGACCAGGGTTCAAGTCCCGCTTCGGCAGGTCTTGGGCTCAATTCCCCTTGACCAGATAATTCTCGCCTCGGTGCCTAATCTAATTCATGGGTCCCACTCTGCAACTCTGGGCAATAGCTTGCTTAATCTCCACAACGGCCCCAACAGCGCTTGGATGCCTGGCTTCACCCTGGGGGTGCTCAGGAGTGGGCCCCTCACAGGGAAAAGCCAGGAGGGGTTCCATAGCGGTATGAGTACAGCACCTTGAGACCCTAACGGGTGAGTAGTGCGCTATACAAGTGCTAATTTACATTACATTTACATTACACTATATGCCTCACTTCACGGTACACTCTACCCTGTACCACTCTACTCTATGCTAATGCACTCTTCATCACTCTACACCCACTGCATTCTTTGCCACTGTACTCTATACCACTCCAGTCTAGGACACACCAATCTACTCTGCACAACTCCATTCTGTCGCACTGTACTCTACACCACTCTGCAACACTGCACTATATCCCAATACACTCTACACCAATGTACTTTACTGTAGCACTCAACTCTATGCACCTATGCCAATTCACGTAAAGCCTCTCCAATCTACTCTGTACCATTGCACTCTATGCCACTGCACTTTACACCACTTTACTCTATGCCATTACACTCTACACAACTGCACTCTACGCTGCACCATTCTACTCTAAGCCACTTCACTCTCCTCAAACAATCAAACTCTATGCCACTGCACTGTAAGCCACTCTACTCCACTCTGCACCAGTCCACTCCATGCCACTGCACTCTTCGCCATTCTACTCTTAGCCCCTACTCTCTACACCAAAGCACCCTACACAACTGCACTCTATGCCACTGGACTCTTCATCATTGTACTCTACACATTTCTGCTCCACGACACTACTCTGCATCACTGTATGCTATGCCACTGCACTGACACTACTCTGCAACATTGTACTCTATGCCACTCTACTCCACTGACACTACTCTACGTCATTCCTCCCTACACTGCTCCCCACCACTCCCTGCTACTCTACACCATTGCACTCTATGCCACTAGACTCTGCACCACTCTACACTACTGCACTTAGTCACTTGACTCTACGCCACTCCACACCAACCTACTATGCACCACTCTAATCTACATCACTGCATTCTAAGGAGCTTATTGTATCCCGCTGAATTCAATACAACTGCACTCACTCTACGCCAATGCGCTCTACACCAGTCCACTATGCACTCCAGTGTATGCGACTCTACGTGACTCCACATCATGCCGCTCCAATACACGACAATCTCTGCCACTCCACACTACAACACTCTTTGCCATTCCACTCTACGACAGTCCATGCGACTCTACTCCACGCCACTAACTTTTAGCTATACTGAACAGCAACCACGCTGGTGTACAACAAGGCTAAGACACATTGACAAAGCCAATAGCTCTTGCACAGACAAGAGCTATTGGCTTTGCCAATGCTGTTTTTTGTGTTACCATGCACTGTGGCACACTTCAAACCCTGCCGGCACTTTTTCTCATTTTTTTATAATTAAGTTACCCTCAACTGTTTCTTAATCAACCAATAACACATTACTTCTTCCTTTCAATAGCCTACTGTCCCACCATGTAGGGGATTCAATAAAGTGGGCGCACCAGTTTTCTAAGGTTTGCCTTTCCAGTGCATTTACCTCGACACTGTTCCTGGGCACAGGGTCATTCTGGCCCATCCTCTCAGGCAGAAGCTCATCGGTGTTAGCCAAGTATGTGATGCAATGTGTGCGCTTGCTACATCCAGCAGAGAAACTGCAAGGATTTCAAGCTGCAGACATCGGTCCCTGAAGCTGGACTGCCTGCATCTCAGACAAGCATATTCTGGCACCACCTGCACTGAGGAGGTATTATCTGAGGCCCACAGCTAACCTGAGGAAAACCTGGGGATAGTTCTCATGACAAGGTTTCTGAGGCACAACTGGTGGAGCTACGTGCCACATAAGTAAGGGCCTAATGCTCATCCCTGTAACACTAGGGGTTCCCTCTGTTTTAGGTTTAGTCAAGCCCTCCTTGGTGCTAGCGCTCGCTCTGCCATAGGCTAGGTTTAGCCAAGGGCCAGATTTAGGGCAGCACATATTATTATATATCAGACAGAAAGGACATATAACGCCAACATCGTTTCAAAGCACTGAATCCGTTCCATCAGCGTGGATATTACGGGAGTATCACGGGCTGTTTGTCACGCTGTGCTGGATATAGCGAATGGTTGACGATTTATTGTACAAAACATGCAACAGATGTGACTTTCAAACTAAAAAAAAAAAAAAGAAAAAAAAAAACGGCACGCGGTTGCGAGACACTCAAAGATAAACCACAAAACATCCCATGTACCCACAGCCAAACCTCCACATCTGCAACTTAAACAAAACCATTTTCACAGAAGTAAAGAAAAAGCCGGAACATTCCAAAACACTGACACTTTAATAATGCACTGAAACCTTGAACAGAATTCAAAACACTTTCTAAGCAGGCTTCAATATTCTGCACTTGGCCAACACACACATCCTGCCGTAATGCCAGCGGGCAATGGTGCCAACAGTCCTGCCCTGGCCCAGGATATTCAAGGTCTAAACCAGAACCAGCCGTGTGGAGCGGCCAGTGCATAGCGGTGCTTCCCACGAGTACATCGTGCCACAGGACTCAGACTCGGACCAGGCCAGCAATGCTCCCCCGCCTCACTGACACACACAAACCACAAGTGGCAAACACCTCGGGAGCAGCTGTAGAAACAGCTCCGCGAGCGTGCGCGCTCCATAAATCAAACTCGGGGCAGAGAACTCCGCGGCCGGGACCAGGCCCTGTGCCCTCACCTGTTGCCTCTGAAGTGGGCGTGTCCAATCACCCTAGCAGACGGACGGCACGGAGGAGAGAGGCTTTCTGCACTCTGATAAACAGAGCACAGGCCATTTACTACCTTGGACTCAGCAGGGACTTTTAAGGATTTTGAGGGCACTGGGACAAACGTTTTGGGGAGGTATTAGGGGGTCTGTTCAGAACAGCATTGGATTTATGAGGCATTTTCAGCTCCTTCATGCTCTTATTTGTCAGGTCAGTGACGATGTTCAGGCATACTGGTCCAAAATCTATTATTCAGGGATAGTGAGTAACCTGTGTCAATATTTAACACACCGGCAGCTCACTAATGCTACTGCACAGGATCTCTGTCACGCCATCCCATTTTTGATATACAAGGTCCTGTTTTGATTAAGAAGAAACGTTTTTTATGGATGTTGCATGAAACAAACACAGCATTTATCTGCAAAATGTCCATAACAGACTCACACATCACCCGCATTAAAAATAAAGGAAAACGGTATTTAAGACGATTTGTTTAAGAATTACTCAAGGTCATCAGGGCAAGACTGTGCAAATCAGTAGGCTCTATCGGGAGGGTCCCAAAAAGGGCCAGAGCCCACTTTGCACATGCCTTAAAACGTCTCTGGAGCACAGGACACTGGGAACGGACTCACCAGAGCCACCAACAACTTCAGGCCAAAAATGATGAAATGCTACCACAGCCCTGCCCAAAAAACATTTTACTCTGTGTGTCTGGGGGGCAGGCACTGAGGGGGTTTGCTTGGTGGTAAGAACTGCAGAGTGGCACCTCTGTCCCTCCACATACTATCCTCCCCCATCCAACAACAATATCAAGCATTGGCAAAACCACTAGGTCTCACCTGCGAGAGCTATTGGCAATGTTTTGTAGCCATGCTGTACAACAGCATGGATACTTTGCAGTGTGGCACAAACAAACAAAGAAAATGAAAAAAAGTTAAGTTGCAGCCAGAGCTAATGTGTTTTTTTTTAATTTTATTTTTATAGTGCATGATTGCTGGATGCATCAGAGTCCTTTTTTTAACTGTTCATTTTGGCCATGCTGCACAGCATCCAAACTGCTAATGGCTACAAAATCATTGCCAAAGTCTGCAATGCCCATGCTGTACAGCATAAACAAAAGGCAATGGAAGAGCCAATCATTTCAAAAGACCTATTGGTTTTGCCAATGCTTGTTAGGTCTCAGCACAGCTTCCCTGTGACTCTGAGCAATTCAGTTAATCTCCGCACGTGTGGAAAAAAAATACATATATATTTTACAAAAAAATCCCATCACATGAAGAACACAATTGCTCCCATGTCCATGTCATAGTTCCAATACATTTGGAAGCAAACAACATCCGTTGTCACAATAAACATCAATTTCAAAAGGAGGAATGCGCTTCTTTCAACAGCGTGCAGCATAGCAAAACATAATTACATATAGCAAGAGGTTTGAAAGGGAAGAAGAAAAAGAAAAGTAGTACCCCAATCACAGCGTGATCAGCGGGAAGGCAGCAATCAAGCTGAAGCAGTCAGTCCCTAGTCCATGCTCTAGCCAAAAGAAAAGGAACTGTTGTCCAATTATGAAGGTAGCAAATAAGACTGACAATGAAGACAACAAATGTTAAGTGATGGGTGGGCTCTAAGCGCTTTGTTGAATATAGTATCGCTCACAAGTGTGAGGACATGCGTTGTCACAGGTGAGACCTAAAAAGATAGATGAGGTTACCGCCTTGTTGTTTTTTTTCTTCACAAAACGTAGTGGACATCAACCGCTTAGAATCTCCAAAGAGAATCCACTTAATGCAGGGGTTTCCAGCTCCCCTCCACTGCCACCATGTGATAGCTGTTCACCATGTGACCGTGTGTAGCGAAGCTGATATCGTGTGACACATAATGGCATCATGTGAGTTGGCAGGTCAGCTACCAATCAACACTGAATCCTGTAGTCATGTGTCTCATATCGGAGGTGGGACAGCGACTTAGGGCCGTTTACTCTTTTACGGTGTAATATACAACTAGCATCTCGGAAACCAGACTGACAACCATGCAGCAATTTAAATGCATCATAATTCGGCCAGGTCATGAACCTGGTTTTCTTAAAAGAAAAAAAAAAAATGCTCCTTTTAAAATTTAAGGAAGGTGGAATAGAATTACCTTGCTAAACCTCGAACTAAATTAAGAAATGGCTGCACAACATTCCAAACTCACACGGACAGGTGCAAACAAAGTCACAGAATCAAGTAGAGAAGATCCTGGGCCTTAGTAGCCGCATAAGGAGATCAAAACCATTTACAGCAGTACAAACAGTAATAACACTGCAAAATACACAACAGTCGTGAATGAAGAGCAACGATAAAGGTGGAGATCACAAAGAGGAATTATCATGGAGGAAGCAGACAAATTAGACCGTCTGCCCTTCTGCCTTCACCAATAAACATTCAATTTGACTTATTCTATGCCCATCGTATGCTGCAGCAGTATGGTTTAATGTACTGTTATTCTGTTTTGTCTAATCACGTCCTGAATTACTTGTGAACCGGTTTATCTACGTTCCCTTATTCTCCCCAATCTCTTGCAGAAATGTTCATGTCCAACAGAGGGCGCCCTCCAGGAGGGGCGCACAGCCTCTGCTGTTATGTTTGGAGATATTATTGTACTGCATGCAATTTCTACTGTACACATAAGCCTATGAGTCAGCCTGTTCCAAAGACCAAAGTCAAACCAATGATTGTGTGTAACTATCAATGTTTTTTTACAAGTACAAAAATATTCAAAAAGCTATTATTCTCTATGCTGCCAAGATGCCTCTGCTGCCTAAACAATTACCACCAAGGTATGGTGGGTCATTGGTTTGTAATCCCTGCAGGGTTTACACACCTTTTTTTTCTTCAAAGAAAGATAAACTGAGCATCATTATATCCATTACCATAGTAGTTACATGCTATTGTGAGAGCTTAGAAATTATGTAACCCGTGGTACTGTGTGGTATATAAATACAAGTTACCTCTTAAAATACCATCAGTCTTCATCAACTCCATTTTTAAAGTACTAACGTATATGCTACTTCTATAAATATGTGCTAGAAGGGCTCCATATTATTTTGGGAGACTCCAAAGCCCCAACAAGCAAGAAGAATCACATTATATTCCATACATTATCCAGGAGGTAGAATGAGCAATACGAGTGAGTTACAAACATGGATCATAGCAGTCTGTCCATCAGTTCTAGATCATCACACTTCCTGCAAGACATCAAGCGGTCACCGTTACCAACCCCAATTTCTTATTCTGCATGTTTTTACTTTGCTGAGAGCACCTGCCCTGCTGCCAGGGGCATCCACTCTAGTGCTTGTAACTTTGCCTTCCAGCCTGGGTCACTGAACCAAGGTAAGGAAATACAAGCACTACATCTCTTTTGACTGAGTTCTGAGCCAGCTCTGCCATTCCCCTCAACCGATAGCAGGACAGCATGGCTCAGGGTGACAGCAACTGACATATGTACAGCTGTCAAGGTTTGTAAGACAGCTAGAGCCACTGGACCAGGACTGTCTGATTTGGGGTCACCCTCCTAAGACCACACTGCCTTCCTCTCTTTGAGCCTCCCTGCAGAACTAGAAGTTGGTGAATATGATCAACCCCTCTGTGGAGGCAGATTTAACATACCTCACAGTGAACAGCTATGCTTTCCTGCTCCTAAGGTGGCTTATGTTAACCAGGAGAGGAACCGATATTATCGCTTCAAAGCGGCTGGCCTTTTATGTTTCTTGAGATACTAAAGAACCTAGAAGTGACCCTCTCCTCCTGGAAGTGATAAGATCGAGCTTCAGTGCTCCTGGGGCAGAAGTAACCTCAAGAGAATAAAGAATAATTATTTGTATTTTTTTTTTTTATTGGCGAGGGAAAATTGGCAGAGTATCTGGCTCTTTGCAGCAGGGGCCAATTTAGTTGCAGCATCTTGGTTTCCAGCCAATCCAAAGCGAGCCTGGGAATGCACTCTTGTACCCGAGGAGCAGCGGCCATGCGGGAAGTATTTATAACCTACACTGGGATAAGTCTCTCCATTCATGTAAGGATTTACTGAATGGCCAGCCAACCAGCACTTGCCATGGCACAAATGAGGAGGCGTTTGGCAAGTGGAGAGCTGCATTTGTTTATGTTCATTGAGATTTATTTTACAGTTTGTAGATTCATTACCTCACGAATGTCCTAGGTTTTGGGGCATTTTCATATTTCTTCTTCAATTTTGAGTTTTAACAGAACATCTTTTGACCAAAGGGCATCAAACACCTTGTCAAAACAAGAGCTTGAACTTTAAGGGCCAGTGATTCATTGGCGATATAAGCAATTCTAACTGCCTAACTGCAAATTCTGTCTTTTCCTTTCTTGTCAATGTATCTGCTTCATTTAATTAAATAATTCATATTATTATTTTGAATGTATCCATTTAGAGATTATACCATTTATTATACCACCGGGACAGGGCACGGAAATGACTGACAGAGTGATATCTCTTTTTTGACTGAGGGTGGTGGTGCGTGGATGTTTTTAGTTTGATGTACTGATCTGTGTAGTTAATTTTGATAACAAACATTGAGTTTACCTGTTTCAACTGTCACGTATCTTAAATACTCTTCCTAACAGAATCCATAATCCTAAATCTCAGAATATCACAGGAAGGAGGTGCTTTTGGTCATTTAAGTGGAATTTTGAACTTTAACTGTGTCCTTTCAGCTTAGTGCCTTGAACCCTTTGGCCCGTCCCAAGAGGAAGAGCGTGCCTCCTTTACACAGTGGTTCATGAATGGTGTGGACAGAACAATGCACCAACTGCAGTGCTGCAATGAGAACTGAGATCTCAAAAGTGGATCTGTGCTTAAGGTGATATTCAAGATCCCCCGCACTTACTCACATTCAGTTCTACTACTTCTGTTGTTGTCAGATCCCGCTGCACCGCTCACTTTGTAGCATTTTTTAGGCTCCGTGTTACTTTACTAGTAGGGGCAAGCTACTTTAGTGGATACACAGGATGGAACAGTTTCAGAATAAACGAAGGAAAAGCAGGGTGAAGGTGCATCGCTGAGGGTTCTCAGCTGTTTCTACTCATGGTACCACGTCTGGGCTTTCCCTGTGTGGGTCACTTGCGCAAATGTTCTCTTTAAATAGTTTGCTAAACTAACTGGCCTTGACATACCAATTTTTCCATTGCCTTTCCAAATGTAATGTTTATGACCAAACTGTTCCCTTCATTTTGCAGTAGTACAAAGGGCACCTCAAATTCTTCATCTGCTCCTAGTCTTGGTTGCACTGTGAGCCTGGTTTTAATTTTACTTCCCAGCAGATTTCGTTTAATTTCTTTTTTGATGATATGGTAACCTAAGAGTATGCTGAGAACAAGGTGCCAACAATTTATATCGCAGATCACTCCATTCAGGCAGTAGTGTCAGAGTGCAGAAGTAGAGCAATGCCTTGGGCAGCACATAAGTATCAACTTCCAATTGCATAGTAAGGGTGTCATGTGCCCCTGAAACGTATGCATTAGGTATGGCATGCACCCCGAGAAAAGTTCAAGTTAATGTGAAGCACAAAGGAAATGCTGTTAAGGAGTAGTGTGTGCACTTTACTCTAGAAAAGAGACACAAAAGGTACAGTGGAAGTGGGGAAAATGTCCTATCCAGGCATTTCCCTAGATCGAAGGAGGTACTAATAAGCCATTGTTATTGGACGAGGAGCCTCATCCACATTTTGTGTCACGCTACATCATCAGCAACTTCATCCCATCCTGGTGATGATACTACAAGAGTGGCTCAACCTCAATGAGATAATTTGATAAGCTTCTATTGGACAAAGCTGGGATCCAGGTGGTTGTAAAAATACTCTGCAGGAATTACCTTTATTTGCAAGTACTCCAGGTATGGTAAAATAATACAGACAATGAATGTGGGTAAAATGACTCATTCGCTAGAGAGCCAACATGTTTCTGGTCATGCATGTGCCAGTGAACAGGCCTGGGGAATTTGTTTGGGCTTTCGGTGAATCCCTTATAAGGCACTAAATAAAAACTTGGTAAGAGACATCCCTTATAACGCCCATACATATCAAAAGGAGAGCATCATTATTAGTGCTTTTTCAGTGTGGTTTTTAGAAAATATTGCAATAGAGGGCTTGTCATGCGCCTGTTTTTGTCACTGGTGGAGGTTGGCCTAATAAGGCATAGTAGTTCAAAATCATACTCTCACTGCTTGGATGTGGTTGTAATTGGCCACAGGTCACACTGCAGACGCATGCTGTAGAAGTAGGAAGCAAACTAACGATGGATTAAACCCAGGTCTGTGACTGGGGGTGAGTGTTTGAAAAGTTTTTAACACTCCGTCCATCATTTTATTTTGTGATATTGCCTTGTGCACCCTAAGTGGCTAGGGTATTCCCAGAAGTGGGCCCCTTACTTGCTGCGCCACTGGATATAAGCTAGCCTGGCTGATGAAGGGTAATACCCTGAAACCAGTTCCAAGAAGCCTGAATCCAGTCCAGGGAGGACCTGGCTTGGCAGTTTGGGCTGGACTGCTCCCATTGGGAGCAGGGTCAAGACTGATTTGCATATAGCTGGGTCTAAACTGGGGTGACGTGGCAAGCAAAATAACAGTGGATTAAACCCAGATCTGTGACTGGGGGTGAGTGTTTGAAGAGTTCCAACACTCCGTCCATCATTTTATTTTGTGATGTTGCTGTGCTGCAGAAGTATCGCCGGTGGTGGGGGGACATTAAAAAAGAAATAAAAAATTGCATTTCCTGATCTGTTTTCTTGTCCCGAATGAAGCTTTAGAGTGTTGAGTCCCCCAAATAAGCAGTTGTTTTTATGAGTAGATGCCTCAAATATATCATTGATGGCAGTGAAAGATAAGCTTTTACATGCTGCAACTATTTATTGTGTTACATGTCCCAAATATAGCTTGGAAGGCATACACGTGCCTCAAGATACACTTACTTGGTCAAGGAGATCGCCAGTTAATCATACCTATACGTTTCTCCACTGCCGGCTGTAATGATCCAGCATTGAGAAACAAGCCACAGTGTTTATTATTGCAGCCTCAGTACTGGGAGTGTGGACACTGGAAACCGCGACAATATAACCAACACACATAGGGCTGGCGTCCAGATCAAAAATGTAGTCCAGAAACACAGCGTTTTATCAGTAGCACGTGTCTCTATGGTACTACCTCTGCAGAAACCATAGGAGGAAGGGATTTGTTTTTATAAAGCCACCTGGACTACGGCAACACCCTCTACGCCGGGACCACAGCCAAACTCCAAAATCGCCTACAACGCATTCAAAACGCCTCGGCCCGCCTCATCCTCGACGTACCCCGCAGCAGCCACATCTCCGCACACCTGAGACACCTGCATTGGCTCCCAGTCAGCAAAAGGATCACCTTCCGACTTCTCACCCACGCACACAAAGCCCTCCATGACAAGGGACCGGAATACCTCAACAGACGCCTCAACTTCTACGTCCCCACCCGCCCCCTCCGCTCCTCTGGCCTCGCACTCGCCGCCATCCCTCGCATCCGACGCTCCACGGCGGGTGGGAGATCTTTCTCCTTCCTGGCGGCCAAGACCTGGAACTCCCTCCCCACCAGCCTCAGGACCACCCAGGACCACTCCGCTTTCCGGAGACTCCTAAAGACCTGGCTGTTCGAGCAGCGATAACCACCCCCTTTGTCCCTAGCGCCTTGAGACCCGCACGGGTGAGTAGCGCGCTTTATAAATGCTAATGATTTGATTTGATTTGATTTAAATAGGCAAGTGTTATGCCATATATATTTTTTAATAGAATACTGCTCGTGCAAGAAAGAAAAAAATATGATATTTTGCCCTAAGGTTCAACACTGGTAACTGTGTACTTCATATATGAGGTGCTGGAGACCCCTCAAATCCACAGATCAGGTGTTCCTGGTGCAAGTTAAATCATATTTTATCAAAGTAAGGTTGCTAGTGTCCTAATGCGCACATTTCGTGTACACCCATCATAGTTTGAGAAAGTCTTCGGTCAGGATACTGATGCAGATTATAGTTAGGGGTTCTTCATAATGCGATAAAGAAATTTAGATCTTTTTTATTTGTAAAAGTCACCCTTGAGTGCTGATAAATGTAAAAGTTGACAGTAGGAATTGAGAACGCGGTACATGTGTTGACCTGTTAGAACTCCTGCTGGATCCCAGTTTTGTCCAGTGAAAGCCTTATCAAGAACTCCCTCTCAGTGAGGTTGAGTCCACCCTGGTAGTATCATCTAACCAAGGTAGGATGAGGGTGCCGATGATGGAGCATGCCACAAAATATGAGTGAGGCTTCCTTATCTCATAACTTTAACTTATTAGCATATCCTAGGGTACAAGGAAATGCCCGAACATTTTCCCCACCTCCACCGTACACCTTTTCTGTTTTATGCTTGGAGGGAGTACAGTCCTTATAAATCTGGCTCTCTTCCGGTGTTAATGAAGCAGCAGTTCTTCATTTCTGTCTCAAATATTACCTTCACTTTTAGTTTTACCTGTCACTCATTTACAGTCTGGAATTCTAGCATATTACAATAATAATCCATAACCCTAAGCTACCCCTATCCGGGGTGCCTCCGACCTCGTGGGAGGAGCAAGGGCTGCTGATGGAGCAGGCTCCACAACGAAATTCACAAGTCCAACAAGAAAATATATGTTGTGACTTCTAATAAACTTGATTTATCGATCTGCACTTTGTGTTGAATAGCTCGTTTTTTCTGGTTGGACTTGTTATATTAAACTACTGCGGACATAGGTATGTGCCACAGAGAAAAGGAATAACGCAGAGCCATTTTTGTGTTAATCACAAACCATCCCCATTGTTATTCCACTTAAAGACAGTTGCAGAAATCAACACACCTTTGATGAACCACAGTACATCACATCTCAAAAAATTCTTCAAATTAAATTTGGCATACAACTTGCACCCTCTCCAACTAAAAGTGTACTTACAAATTGTGAAAAACCGTCCTGCTCTTTGGACTCATCTGTAATTTGGGCATGCCGGAAAGAGCCATGTTCAGAGAATGTTAGCGAAACATGTGCAGTGTCGTTCTGTTTTAAAATTTTATAAAAATACCACGTAAATATTCAACACTGCACATACTAAAACTCCGCAAAAAAATAAAAAACACAAAAAAATATATATATCAGGCAAGAGTACCTTGCCAGACCTAATGCACATTGGGCAACATTCTTCATATAAATTGCAGAATCTCATGTGGGATATTGATTTGGGCAGCAAGTAAATACCCACGTAAACCCACCCATACAAAGATACAGATTCAATGCACACAACCAGTTGTGCCATAGAAACCAAATAAACATGGATATAAGATTAAGTGTGATATGTATACACAACTTTCCCATGTGCCACTGAACACAACACCCATACACCATTTGCAGTAGATCAATAAAGATCAGTACAACATTCTTACCATTGGCCATGTGCACTCAATCAATAAGCACACACAGCAACCATTAAATTGACAGTCACACACAAATACACAGAAGTGTGTAATTCTCTAAGATGATGACCTTCAGCCGCGAAACAACACATTAATCCACCATCCACAGAGCTTACACAAGCGTTTGTGCTATCTGGTGGCTTCCAGGTGTGCACCCCTCATTCAATCCAACACATCATGAATGAATACACATCTATATACACATTCCTGCAGTATCCAAGGGGAGGTGCACAATACAGAATCAGTCACTCCTCCCTTCCACATGGGCACAAGTCAATTTTCAGAAACGTGAGCGTAGTTAAACAGGCAGCACCCGAACAGTTGTTCCAACACTTTCCACACAGAGTTTCTAAACCTAGGTCCTTACATTATACACGAAGATCCAAAAAGTGAAATATAATATTTATTCCCATTGCTGACCGTGGGGAAGGGACAGGATTTCAAGAGCAAAAGCCTTGAATGCATTCTAATATCCTTCCCCTGGCTCACCTGAAAATAAATATTGCATTTTGCACATATGCATGCATGGTATTATAGGACATGGCATTTTTTCATGTCTATTTGTGTTTTTTTTGTTTTTTCAAGATATTTAACTCTGCCTCGAACATAGACTAGTGAGACCAGTAAGGGCTCCAAATGGTTTCTCCTGAACTGTGTACACTGTCCCCATCAACAACTACTGGATCCCCAGTAGTCTCACTAACTGAACACAGCGACTCAAAGGCCGATCTCCTTTCTTTTTATGGTAACATTTAAAGCTGGGTCACAAACCCCTGAAGAGAGCGCAAGCTAATATTTAAAGAAAGCAACCACAGGTCACAAATGCTGATCGAGTCGGTATTCCGTGTTCAAAATATTTATGATTGATTTTACATGTACATATCTATTGGATGTCCTGAAACAAAATAAAATGTTGTCATAACTCTTCAGTCAAACCACTGGTTTGGGAAAAAAAAGATACCCAGGTTTACGTCTGGGGTAGAGGCTAGCACCGTTTGTTGGTGACCAGTACTGATGCAACAGTATCTCACTGGTAATGGCAGACCATGCCTACCGAGAGAGAAAAGCAACCATCTACCTTACACCGCTGGGACTTTTATTTTTAGAAGAACGTGGAGTCTCCGAAGGACAGAAACGTTTCCCGGAGGTTGGCTATGATGTGCTGCCACTTACAGTAAGATTCTCCCACAGCCCTCACTAGTAACATGAAGGCATTTTCCAGTAACCTGCATCAATGTTGCCACTGGCTGTGGACCTGTGCTTCTAAGATGGCTGACTGCATCCAGAGGGTGCCGGGCGATGACCGGAGCCACTGGTTGCCCTAGATGGGTTGCACAATGTCATGAGTACCACATAACATTAAAGTTGATATACAACCTGACATTTAAGTATGCAGATATTTTCTGGATTTATCGGAATAGAATACTGCGTGAAATACTGCGCAGCTGGATATTATCCCAAAGTATGTCCGGCAGCCAGTCAACAAAGGGAGAAGCCCTCGTATTCGGATTCTACAGCTTGTGTAAGAGACAAAAAAGCTCAGACTCTGCAGTCAGTGTAAGAGGCAGTGTGGGCTTTGGGGAGGTGACGCCACAGTGGTCAGACTCTTTAGTATGTACGAGGCACTGGCAACAGTGGTCAGAACTCCAGTCCATGTACAAGGCAGGGACCCACATACCTCTCCTCCGATGTTCACCAAGTTCCTTTATTGAGAAAATTCTTATGATTTGCAATACTTCGGGCATTCAGGATTTTGAACACAACAGTGCAGTGATTTGTCTGGTTAATACTTATAACAAATGAGGCTCTTACATGCTAACTAGTTACGCAACTCTCAGTGTCTAACATAGAATGGCCATACACCACCACCCAAAGAATCGAGAAAGAAATATCAATCTGTCTATAGTTTCCAGGCCGGAGCCAAGCAAGCTTTCCTGTGCAAGTCAACCTGGAAAGGATTGACAGACCGATAGCTCTTTCTCAATCCTGTGGGTGGTTGAGCGATTTGCCTGGTTAACTTTGATAACGAGTGAGACTCCTTTATGCTAACTAGTTACGCGATCCACAGCAACTGAAGTTTTCAAAATGCTGTGAATTCACACACAAAGGAACTTTGCTGAACATCAGAGGAGATGTATGTGTGACTGATTATGATTTTTTCAGTGTAAATGCATCATGCATATCCTGTCGGATACTACTCTGCAGTATGTGTACAAAGCGGAGGGGCCCACAATGGCCATACTCTGTAGTCCGTGTGCGAGGGAGGGGGACCACAGTACTCAGACGTGTGCGAGATGGGAGGTGTTTGAGGGGGGGGGGGGCATCAGTGGCCTATCCGTGCAAGACACATGGGCCCATGGTGGCAAAACTCTGCAGTCTTTGTACAAGGCACAGGGTCACAGAGTGGCCAAACTCTGCAGTCCATGTATGATACAGAGGGACCCACAGTGGCAAGAATCTGCAGACTGTATATGACGCAAAGGGGCCCCCTGTCATCAGACCCTATAATCAGTGTACAAGGCATAGGGGCTCACAGTCACCAGGCTTTGCAGTCCACGTGCGAGAGCCCACAGTGGCCAGGCTCTGCAGCCAGTGTAGCAGGCAGAGGTCCACAATGACCAGACTCTGCTGTCCATGTAGGTGGCAGAGGTGCCCACAGGAGCCAGATTCTGCAGGCAGTGTATCCAAAAGGTTGCTCTCAGGGGCCCACTTAGCTGCAAATACAACAATTTGAGCCCCTGTGTACCAGGAATGAGGGCTGGAAAGGGAAGGAATCTACAACCAGCCTAAAAGGGGAATATGTTGCTTAGGGACAGCATTGGAGTCTGTGTACCAGGCCACCCCAATGGAATACAGGTGCGACAGCCAGTGAAACAGTCAGAGGGGCCCACAGTGGCCAATTTATGGTGCCTGAGCAGTAGACCAAAGGGTCTGAGTTTCTCATCAGTGGAGTGGATATCAAGAGTCTATTATGATCTCCATAGGATATTATGGGATCGTAGCAAGGCACACAGGCAATACAGTAGGTTTGTGATGGAGTATTCCCCTCTGCCAAGACCTAAATCAGTCCTTAATCTCATGCTTAAAAAAATTAAAGTATCAGTGTGTTATGTAATTGCCACTCATTTAAAGAGCTCCAATACATTTGGGTCGAGTTTGCGCTACATAAAACTGCAAAAAAAAAAAAAAAATCTAATTCCTCCACTTCATCTTTGATGAAAAGACTCAATTCATCAAATGAAACTACAGGGTGCAATGGAATCCTTTTCAGGTGCACTAATTCCAGTTGACACCTCGAAATCTCACATTGGTCATATGGTCACGTTTTGAGACTCACATACAAGAGGAATCCTAGAACCTGCACGTAAAGGATCAACACATTTAGGTGTGGCATAAAATGTATTAAAAAGCTGTAAAAAATATTTAAATAGACACCTTTCCTGTCCTAATGTCATCATATCAGGTAACAGGAAGAGAGGCCTCATATAATAAGTTGCATAATGCTGTAGTCCTATCAGCAGTACCATTTTAGTCCCCAAGCATCCACGAGGCCGAGATAGGAAACTGTCTGGGAGTAGAAACCAGTCCACCCCGAGAGAGAGAGAGAGAGACAGACCAAACCTTGTCGAGCATATGAGGAGCAATGCCTTCGAGAGATGTAGATTACACTCCGGTAGTGGCTGTGTGCGTTTTTAGGTTTACTCGCATTTGGTTTCTTAAACGACTAAACTATAAAATTACTGTAGGTTCACCATGAACTGGTTAATCAGCACCCGCAACCAGAAAGTGTGGTTTTAGTTGACTAGGGAAAAGAGCACACGCTCCCTTTCATAAATAAAGAAATAGCTTACAAAATACGAATGTTACTTGTGATGGGCAAAATTACTGAGAAGCTTCTCACATAAGTAACAGCATCGGATCTCGCTTAAATGTAAGCCTGGGAAAAAACATCATGAAAAGTTTCTCAGATCCTTTTAAACAACCAGCCTACAATTATTCCACTAAATCAACAGCCTGCCTAATCAGCCAGGCAGTCAGGTCAGATTTCAACCACAGGAGACGGGGAGGAAAGGGCTTTTGACGGAATTCTACATCTTTGGTCCCTCTCAACACACAGTTTCTCGCCCCCTCCCCCACCCTTCCCGCCACAACCCACTTAATTCTAAGTGAGGTTTGTTTTTTAGGACCACCCTAGCTAGCCTGAACCATCAGAGAGAGAATATCACAGCGAGAACTCTCCTGCTCCCACGTGCTTACCAGATGCTCACAAGTGTCCTGAACTTTCTAGCATCAACACGAGACAAACGCTTGAAAACTTTAGCGGACCGTTATTTAAATAACTCACACAGGGAGTGAAAGGGTGTGACGCCACATCTGTTGTGGAAAAATACCGGATTTAAGAAATACGCCATTCCTTTCTTTCCTGAAAGCAACTGGTCACACAGCGGTGGCTTTTGGTGGCAACAGCACCCAATAACGCGTTAATGTTTGCTTAGAGCAGCTTTTTTCAAGCACACACCAGTCAGCACTACTGGGGCATTCCAGCCGCTTGCAAATGGCGGCTTAATCAGGTCCCTGCGCGTGGGCAGGAGGCTAAACGCTGCAGAAGAGTGTTTCTGCTGTGCAGACCGGGATTTACTGTCCAAACGGGAAGCAAAAGTCAAACTTTAAAAAGGGAATGTTTTTATTCGGAAGTTTTATAGAGCGCTACATGCGGAGTATCCAAACCCAAGCGCCTGAGGGTCATGAACTCTAAACAATATCCATCACTTGTAACCACCCAGTCGATTACTTAGTCAAAGGTTTCTCAGATTGTTTCTGTTTTTAGGAGTTTCTGCAGTTGGAACGGGAGGAGGGAAGGGTAAGGCGAAAAATGAATAACAACTGTGGTAATTAGCTGGCAATTAACTTCATGACACCTTTTGCAGCCAATATGATGTACCCCTTACAGAAAGTCTCACTTATACGTTTAGCTTATCTCTCAACCACATGCTGCCTTAATACAACTCAGGAGACGATCCTCCATGAAGCGGGGCAGGAGGAAGAGACACGATCAACATACGTCCAACACACATGTTGGCACTGCACTTCTGACAAAGGATACAAGGGGAAACCCATGCTGGTATATAGTACAGCGATGGCACGTGACATGACAACAAGCAATCCTGCTGTACTGGGCTCAACATTTATGCACCTTGTTGTTACAGGTTTTCCTTAGAATTTTCCCTACTCTGCTTATTGACATCTCATGTTTTCTCAGGTTCCAGGACAGCTCTAGGATCAGCCTGGACAGCTGCTTGCTGGCCAAGCTCCTGGCACACTGATGGCATTACCAAGAATATCACAGTGCTAGATCTCTTTCCCATCGTAGTCCCTTTTACTATATGGGGGAACAGGTCTGCCAACAGGCAGAGCATGCTATGGTCAGATAACTATACAGTGGTGCACACAGTGAACCTGGGGACAGTGCAGTGCGCCTCTTACGCCACCGGGATGCCAGCTAAGAGATCACACTGCGGTTAGGATTAGACACATTCAAGGATGTGAGAACTCTGTGGCTCACACAATATCTTGTTTTCAGTGGCAGAAGTTCAGAAAGCTGTCACCTCACTTGGACCCGCACATGACTCCGGTGCCCGAACAGCAGTGGGGACTAGTGGACCCGTCCTGACAATGATGGTGGACAATGCATTTGCCCCCTCAAGACATCGGAAAGATACTGCAAGTGCTGGGAGGTCTTCCATAGAGTCACTGGCATTAAGGGATGAGGTGCTGTTACTAATGAGAAAGTGCAAGGGTTCATACACTGGGCTTTCGCTGCGGGTAAGAGCAAGGCATGGGTACAAGCCCATCTCAGTGCAGTCTCCTCCTATGCAAAGTTGCCAACGAGGACAGATCCAGCCAATTAATTCTACTGCAAGGAAGCTGTGAAGGGGTGGGTGAAGGAAGCAACCCAGGAGCCAGGACCAGCGATGCCCATTGAATTCTCCTAGTTGGAAAGGTCAATAGCAGTGCTACCCAGGGTGTGCAGGCCGGGTCACAAAAGTGTATTGATTAAAGCAGCATTCACGCTAGCATTTTCTGTGGCCTATCGCGTTAGTGAGCTCATTGCACCCTCCAGGACAAACACAGGATTGGCTTGCCTTCATGGGGGGATTTATACATGGGGGAGGGGACAAATACATGATAATTAACCTGCGGAGGTCAAAGGCGGATCAGGAGGGGAAAAGGAAGTATTCAAGCTTAGACTGCTTAGAGGAGGGCACCCTCTGCTCAGTGTGCCGCACAAAGGATTACATTGCCGAAGAGGCGCACAAGAGTCTACCGCTTTTCCGGCACAAGGATGGCTCCTGCCTGAGCCTCTTTCGATTTATAGCAGTGCTTATGATGGCGAGTGCCAAAGCAGGGCTCCGTCCAGGCAGGCTCAGGACTCATTTGTTCCACACAGGTGAAGCCACGACAGTGGCGGTGAGTGGGCTAAGTGAAGAATGCATAAAAAGAGATAGGCAGCTAGGTGTCAGGTGCTTTCAAAGGTTACATCCGGCCCACGGGCCCAAAGTCATGTTTCTCCCACAGCAGGCCTCCCTAGCAATGGGTGCAGAAATGGAGTCTAGGCCACTTGTATATTACACTAGTACAACGGTGGGTGATGGTGCGGAAGAACTACAAAGGACTGTGGTCGCAGAACAAATCGGTGACATGGTTTGGACAGCCAAGCGTGAGATGGGCCCAGGTACTCCTCGTCCCACTGAGTGCCGTGCTGCAGGAGGGGAGATCAGACACCGTGGTGATACAGTTAGGGGGAAATGACTTGGGGCCTGATTTAGATCTTGACGGACTTACCACCGTCCCATATACTCAGTCGAGTTGACAGAGTACTGCCCGCTGTATTTAGATGTCAGTGGTTGGGAAACAACCGCTGCAGCAGCAGGGTCCCACTGCTGGCCGACTGGACTCTGCCGTCATGGGCCTGGCGGTATACTGCCGACCCGATTGAGATGTTCCCATGGAACATATATATGACCACGAGTTGCAATGTTTTATGTGCCATGTAATGTACAATGTAATAAAACTGCGGCTGGTAATACTCCAACAAGGTCTCCCCTCTTGTTTTTTTGAGGGGGAATGGGGGGGGGGGGTGAATGGAAAAGGCGTGGAGTGCACTGACAAGAGAACGGCCGTGAGGGGGCTGGTGGTCTCTTACATGTCATGAAGGGGTTTCACTTTGGCTTCAACTGTATCACTTAGGTCAGGTACACTGTTGAAAGGGGCTCCAATGAGCCTTTCACTCTTGTCATCCATTATGTTAAAGGGTATCTTGGCACTGTAGTAGAGGCTAGAAGATGGACGGGAGTGTTGTAAAATCATGTGAAATCAGAAGAGACACGTTTATGGATTTCTCTTGAATACTTGAAAAGACCTGGTGGAGACAAGTTTAAGAATACGTTTGTTTCACTGTTTCATGCGCTAATACGAGTAGCGTGCCCCCCATAAGCATGCTAGATGGATCCAGGGGATGTATGGTAGAAAGAAGGGGGAGGACGATGACGTTTGAGATGTTTAGAAAGGTCACGCTGCTATTAAGATAGCTGTGACCCACACTGTGGAGGGCTTTGAAGGTGTGATATAGGGGCATAAAAACTACATATTTATGGAACAGGAGCCAATGGAGATTTTGAAGCTGGTGAGAGATGGAGACGCAAGCTGGTACCAATATGGCCACCCACTGTGTACTATTTGAAGTCTCCTGACTAGATGAGCAGAGATGCCAATAAGGAGTGCCTTTCCATAGTTCAGTATGCTATTAATGAGGGCCTGAGTGATAGTTTTACGGGTGTGAATAAGCAGCCAGGAGAAAGTTGCGCAGAGTTTAAAAAAATAAGACAATAAAAGGAGCCTGCTATTGTTCAGATCAATTTGGCCATGTAAAGTTGGTTATCAATTATGATCACCAGGTTTCTGGCTAAGGGGGCTGGCAAGAGGACAGGGCCTCGTTCGTTAGGCCACCAGTCTGTGGACCAGTAAGAAGTGTCCCTCTGAAAAAGGACCACCTTGGTCTTATCTCTATTGAGTTTTAAGCAACTATCTTGCATTCGGGCAGCGATACTGTGCATGCAAGCATTGAAGTTTGAATGTGTGGTGTGGCGGTCTTCCGAAATAGAGCCGATTAGCCGAGTATCATCTGCATACAAGAGGACTTCAAAGTCTCTGTATCTGGCAATAGCGGTGAGGGGAGTTACGTAGATATTGAACAAGGTAAGGCTCAATAAAGAGCCCTATGGCACTTAATATGTGACTTCAGTAGTGGGTGACTGGAAATGCAGATGTATTGAGCATGATTGGATGAGGACAACTGAATCAAGTCCAGAACAAGCATTTGCAATGCAATGGGTCTCGCATTTGCTGGAGTTAGAGCTATTAGTGCTGTAAACGCCTAACCGGACTTTTTCTTGCCACATATGTTGAAAATTAAATGTAAAACAGTTTCACATAAATGAACCAATTCACAGCATCACGGCCGCCATGAGCATCAGCGTGAAGAGAGACATAAAAGGAAAAAAGTTTGCTTGCAGTCAAACTTATCAGCAAAAGTGCAATTAGCCATGTAACGGGGCGATGGCCAAGGCGGTAACAAAACGGTAACAAAACCTCCCCAAGGGAGGGACAAGCGTAAACCATTTACCAATGTCATCAAAGGATTTTTGAAGGGCAAGCCCACGAACGAGTGGTAGTGATGGGCATGAGGTGGTCATGGTTAAAAGCCCAGATACATACCAACACGTCCGAAAAGCAGCGCTTGCAGGCTACTATGCTCAACCTAAAAACAAGACGTGTTGCAGTCATGCAGGTGCTTGAGCAACACGCTGTTGGGCATCAAGTTAAATACTGATAATATATCTAAGCTTGTCATCAGTGGCAGTTATGAGGGAAGATTCTGTGCTGAAAGTGACTCGAACCTGGACTGGAATGGATCCCGCAGCATGTTTGATTCCAAGAAATTAGAAAGCTGGTTGTCAACAAGTTTATCTAGAACCAATGTGCTTATAATGTAATAAAGAAATATGCCTATAGTTGGACAGGTTATTCAGATCCCCTGAAGATTTCTTCGAAACGGAAGGACCCTGGAGTGCTTGCAGCCTACAGCAAAAGTGGCTGAAGTAAAAGAGAAGTTGAACAAAGACGTGAAAGCTGGCCCCAGAGTGGCCTGCACGAGGCTGAAGATGAGGTGCGGGCATGGGTCCCTGGGAAGCCTGACCTGATGGAGAGCACAGTGGTGATAACGCTGTCTAGCTGACAGGTAAAACAAGATAGAGCTACACCCCCCACAGCCCCGAGATAGAGGAGGAAGGGGAGTTGAGGAAAGGCAGATCATTTTGAGCTGGCTGAGAGTCGAATTTAGAGAGGATGTTGGAGATTTTAGAAGTAATGTAATCAGCTAAAGAGGTGCAGGGTTCAGCCGAAGCAAAAGCTTCTGAGCACAGGGGATTGGATGAGAGAATTTGTGGACTATGGCAACACCTTCTTTAGCGGAATTGGGGCTTATCTTATTGCAGGCAACAAATGCAGTGCGTCTTGCAGAGTGAAGATTTTTGTGGTATTTTCTAAGTGCAGATTTCCAAGCGAGTCTGTCCAGGGCCACTCTATTTGCTGCACTGTATGCGAAGGCTGAGGTCCTCAGTATACCAAGTCAAGGATGGGGTTCTGTATCAAGAGGAAAGCACTTAAGAGAGGAAACGTTTTCAGGGAATTTGTGAGACAGTCATTTAGGTGGGAAAATATAAAGTGGTTTAAAGAGATTAAGAGTGCAGATCCTAGGTGGTCCTTCGTGGCTAGTCTCCAGGGTCTGAGTTTCTATAGAGCAAGTGAAGATGTGGGATTAGCAGAGGGTTGATGAAAGCAAACACTGAATTCTAGAATATGGTGATCTGAACACGTCGGAGGAAAATTTGATTCCAGCCTGATAAAATTGGCACTACCGAAAATGGGGTAAAATGAGTGCCCAGGAGTGTGGGCATGGCCTTTCGTGTACTGAGTGAAGTCCTCCAGCAAGTGGCAGGCCTCTGTGTCTTGGCAATCATTAAGATGTCTTGGGTGGTGAACTGGACACCCAGAAGAATGGCAATGGCTAAATATTTGTTAATGATGGAATGGAGCCGAGTCTCAAACAGGAATAATACAACCAGGCCTGCAGAGCCGAGTAAGTCCCAGAGTTCGATAGAATGTTGAGGGAGAAATCAAGCATAGGCGTACATGCAACTAAGGTCGTTGTGGATAACAGGAATTACATTTATGGGGAGAAAGGGAAGACAGAGTCTGGGCATGTATGAGAAGGGACCTAGAAGGGTAGGGATTGGAATGGTCATCCATTGCAGAGCCATGAGATGATGTGCTGCTGAAGAAGTGGTAGTGTGTGCAGCTGGAAGAGACCTGTGAGTAGAAACTGTAGGTTATCCTTCAAGGGAAGTCCAGAGGGTTTTTCCACGTTTGCCATCTAAGGATCTCCTATAAGAGACATTAGTCCATTTTCTCTTCTTCTGCTTTCTCAAATAAAGCTAAAACTACCACTATGCAAGACTTTAAAAAAGCCAAATGCCTTGTTTGTCACCCCGAGTTTCTTACATTGACCAGAACTGGACAACATCACGTATGTCACCCTCGGGCAATTTTGAAATTATAATCCACAACACTATATACAGTGTCTTTTAGACTTGTCAAGGGCAATGTAAAAGTATGGCCTACTGTGACTGAAGCGGCCACACATTCCATGGGGCTCTTTAGCTGCAACAGGTCACACAATCCAACTCCACCAGACCAGTGGTAATGAAAGGTATCACTCTTTGTTGCGTAATTTGTTGAACACCACAATTTGGCACTTTGGTTTTTGCCACCACACTCTGGTTGTGTTAGTTTGTCAGAGTGGGCGTTCAACACCATGCCCCTGCCGAAATAAAGTAGACCTGTCTATCACAAACACTGTTATGCACATGACGTACACACCAAAGTGTGTGAACCTGGGCAAATGCCTTTAACTCTAGGTCTCATTTCTTCTAGCTCTCTAAATTGTGAGCACTTTTAAAACAGTGTAACCACCAAAGGTTAAAAAATTTAAATCTGGACCCTTGGCGGAGGGGGACATGTACTACAGCTGTTGTCGCACTGAAGCAAAGGCAGGTGATGCACAAGAGGGAATGAAGAGAAGCTGTGTTTGACATGATCCAAGGTGACAGAGACAGCTAGCAAGTTCCTTGCTGTTTATGGGAGTGGGAGGCTTGAAAAGTTGCCAGGTGGGCTGTGCAAGATACAAGGGGATGGAAATCGATTTTTTTTTTAAATAAGTCAGTTCCAGGACAAATATCCGCTGCGCAAATGGCAGCAACTCTTTTGCATCAGTTACATCTAGCTAAGAGGTATCCATCGTAGGCTCCAGAGGACCAGATCCACGCCAGATTTTAAAGTATCCACATAAAATAGGTTTATATAGAGGGAATATGAACAGAACTGGTTTAAGTAGTGGTTATGCTGAAAAACGGGCATCAACCCAGCCCACTGGACCCAAGCTGGATGCCCCTGACCTACCTGAAGTAAAAATCACAAAGGACCACTCAACTAATCGTCTACTGTCAGCAAGCAATTAATCAAAACAGGACATTATACCTTATTTTTAAATTATTGCTCTTGCAAATGTATATGCAATAGTTAGGGCTTGAGTTATGTGCAGAGATGATTCCCGAACCCTCCAACGAAGGCAGTCACTTTCTGTAGCTCCAAATTGCCATTTTTGTCAAACCCATAAAAACTTCGAATCATTCTCTTCAAGAGTTGATCGCATAATGTGCTTCCCTTTGAGAGTTGCTCCCTACTCTATTGGTGAGGTTTCCAAAGTCAGTAGTTTCTATCTGATACAGCATATATAAACTTCTAAATAAAAGGAATTTCCTAGCTTTTTATGTTACACAAACATTTGCATTTGCTGAAATCTGCCAATCTGTATTGTTTTCTCAACATAGAATCTACTACAATCTGCCGTTTTCTCAACCTGGAATTTACTTTAAATGTGAATTGTCTTCATTTCTTGGAATCTACTACAGTCTGTACCACTTCTCAGCATCAAATCCACTTTCAATTTGTGGTCTCTTCAATGCTTAGCACAAGAGCATTTACATTATTCATTTCCATAATGTGTTATTGCCGCCATTGCAGCACTTAAACCCACCAATCCACACATTAAAAAAACAAATTTAGAATC